>NC_091983.1:105551812-105903184 GCF_044704955.1 Pristiophorus japonicus | reverse complement strand
CTTCTCCAGATTGAATACCATTTGCCACTTTTCTGCCCACCTGATTGATATCTTCCTGCAGTCTCACCTACAAACTTCTTAATCATGCCCCCTACATTGAAGTCTAATTCATTGATAGTCAATGCTGGCAAGGCAGAGATTCTTTACAGGCCTGAGGAGCAGCAGCCAAAGTGGGACAAGTGAATCCGGAGCCAGTTCAGTGGAAACAATCAAGAAAAGATTCCAGTGCTGAAGGTAGAGCAGATCACAGTGAACAGTCACAAGAAAAGGTGACTTCACCCCTGCCCGCAGGCAGTGGGCACCGTTTCTCGGGTTGGTACCAAGCTTATTCTTTCGAGCATCTCAGGTAATGCGCACTTCTTGATGGGGGGGGCGTGGGCAGGCAGTAATGTGGAAGGCCCGGCTTGTGCCTCTTCAGAGGTTGGAGTGGGAGTGGCAGTTGATTCTGTCAATGGGGTCTGGGCGTGTTCCCTTATTGCAGCAGCTAACTCCGACAGGTCTCAACTACCTGCAACATCCCCTCCCTCATGTTCACCGATAGTGTATCAGTTGCCTGCAACATTCCCTCCTTCATGTGCATGAACAGTGTTCCCATTTCTCGTGAGAGTTATTACTTCTTCCGACAGTCCCAATACCTCATCACCCACCCCACTGATGGTGTCCAGAAGTGATCGCGTAAGGTCAATGCTCTCCGCATTCATTTGCCATCATCTGAACCACATCTCTGAGATCTTGCACCTCAGGAGAGCGTGGTCGAGCTCTCCTTCCCCTCCTCACCCTGGGTGTGGCTCGCTGCATCCCACTGCGACCCGCAGCCTCGGACGGTGGGGCCCTGGGTGTGGCTCGCTGCATCCCACTGGGACCTGCAACCTTGAACGGTGGGACCCTGGGTGTGGCTCACTGCATCCCACTGGGACTCACAGCCTAGGACGGTGGGGCCCTGGGTGTACCTTGCTGCACCTCACTGGAACCCCCAGTCTCAGACTATGTGAACCTCAATGGGCGGCACCTGCACCTCCTCCAGAGTGAGTGCAAGAATGGGGGCTTCATCATCCCCCTGCCCCTCCCCCCTCCTTCCTCACCCCCGTGGTCTTGGTCTGGAAGTTGGGATTGAAAGATGTTCTCCTCTTCAGGCTCGTTCGTGTCTGAATCTTCTTCTGCATCGGTTTCAGCCTCATCAGGGTTGGCCTCAAGTTCTGCAAAATATAACAAAACAGTCAAATAGTTAGCAGCAGAGGAGGGGGCAGGGTGGCATGAGTTGGCTCACACAGCGCAGGCAGCAGGCTCATTTGAAGGACCACGATGAATGATAGCACATTGCATCAACCGAAGCATAGCTGATGAGACATCCCCGTGAACCGAAGCATGGCTAGCCCGCGCAGTACTTGACTTTTAGCAAAGCTAGAATGTGGAATTTCTAGGACTTACCCTTGTACAGTGGTGGTTGCTTTTCTCCTGGCAGGACCCATCAAAGCAGCGACCCTGTCTCTCAAGTGTGTCAGTGGGTGCAGAAATGCCGGGCCTCCTCCTGTTCAAGTTTTATTTCTTTTGTTGTGTGCCACTTTCCTCTGCAAAGATGATAATATAACTTTTTAGAGAGGGTGCCTTTCTGCTGGGTGGGACATACAGATATTCAATTTACAATTCCAGTGAATAAATGAAAATATTACTTACACTAACTACTTGACCGAGGTCCTGACACTTATTTTGCACTGGCCTCCAGACTTCGGGGTGGTCACCATTGCACAGTAATCTTCTCCAAGTTGGTTCAGGCGTTGCTTCATTTCTTTTGGTGAAACTTTTATGTGGCCTCTACTGGTGTCCAGCTCGTGCCATCTGGCCTCAATCACAGTAACTAGTGCCTCCACTTCGTCTTGTGAGAAATTCTTGGTCCTTGAGTCGTGTTGCATATTGCAGCTCCGATTTTTCCATTGAGAATTAAAGTTCTCACACACAACTGGCTCTTTAAAAATGGCTGAATGCAGACTGGGAGGTGTACTGGGCATGTGCAGGCATGGTAGTCACGTAAAAACGTGTTTTTCCCCCGCGCATACGCAGAAGGGGGCGCATCATTTTTTCAGCGCAGACATTAGGCTCCACTCCCCGAAGCTAAAGGACAGGCTGCGCGGTGTCAATTTTAAAAATGAGAACGGGGAAACTTGCAAGTTTTTGTTTGAGTAGTTGGGCCCCAAAAAATGGGCATAACTCTTGAAATACGCCAAAAAACATTGGGGAAAATTGAGCCCAATGATTCTCCAGTCCTGACTACAGGACGTCTTGGATGGTGGAACCATATGAGATATAGTAGCAATCAAATCATTTTTAATGCCTCTACGTTGCTTAGTTCTTGGGTGACTGAGGTTTCCAATTGCAGTAGTGCATTGGTTGCAGTTCCCTCCATGCTAGACTACATTGCTGTCTAATTCAGAATATTGCTGACTTTAGGAGTTAGAGGTAATTATCTCAAAAGCGGATCTTCACCTCTTCGATCCTCTTCTCCATCAGAGCATACATTGTGGCCTTGACATTGTGCAGATAGTTTGGTGCTCCCACATTATTTTGAAGGCAAGCTCCTAATTTCTAAACCTACCATGTACCTGACCGAATCAGATTCCCATAGGAACTTTCAAAAGGCAATTGGGCATGTAATTGAAGAGGACTAATTTGAAGGGTTATGGGGAAAAGCTGGGTTGTATGTCTAAATTTCACAGGTCTTTCAACGAGCCGGCACAGGCACGATGGACCAATGGCCGCCTTCTGAGCTGTAAGATTCCATGATTCTACAATTCTATACCTCTCCTAACCACCATAAAACTTTATCAATCATGCTCAGTGACTGCTTCATAGTTCACTGAAATGTGAAATTCTTTGGCAGTAATTAAGATTTATCACACCTTTAAAAATCCACTTACACTAAAATAGAGAAACCCTAACTTTTTCTGGCGATTTTAGTGGGTAATTACTGCACCTTCACGCTTTCCATGTGTTTCAATGGCGAGTCTCTTGGTGAGATACCAGTGTAGCAAAGCTTCTGGAGGAGCAGCACAACTCGGATAGCAATTTTCTGATTTTCTGGTTTAACTGCACATGTGCTGTCGCCAAAAGTTGCTGTCCGATTTATTCTTTAATAATATTGAATGCTGATAGCCTCACTGTTATTTTTATCGCAAAATCCAGGCCAATGTCTATGCAGGTAGCAATGATATGCATTAGCATGTTTTTCAATTCGTCCTGTAAATCATACTTTCCAACAGCTATGATTTAATGAATTACATAATTTAGAAGGAATGACACATACCAGATTCAATTCCAGCAGCTGGTAAGAGGACAATATATTCTTGTTCACCGCTTTATAGTGGTTGAAGGTCATTTTCTTTCTCATTGTTTTTTTTAAACCTGTGGAACATTTTCATGGCTTTTTGCCAGGCGAGTGGTGTCCCAATTGGTATTATCTTCCCAGGCTTGTTTTCTGATGTGCGGATTGGGGTCAGCCGACCAATTACTGCTATTTTCCTTGCCAGTACCTTTTCCACAATGATGGACAGCTGAGTGTTATTAACATGCATCTTTTCCAATGGTTTCGTAGTCATAAGTTCCTAATCTTTCTTTCTTGTCTTCGATGAAAATATCATTACAAAAACCTATTTTTCTCCCTTTCCAGACATAAAGACACTGGGCCCAAAAATCCTCTGACAAAAAATGCAGCAGAATAAACACTGCTGACTGCACTGGAGTATCTGAGGTCAGGGAATTAAATATTGCCAGCATGCACCCTCACCAGTATGGGTGAATTTCAGGCACCCATTGGGGGTAGGGGCGGCAATAAATTGTTACTTGCAGTGGCTGTTAGCAGGCATGTCCCAGAAGTAGAGGTAAACAAGCTGAATGCCCCCATCCCCACTCCCGATATTGGAGAGCCAATCCAAACACTAGTGGAAAGGAATTCTGGGGCTCTCTACACCACGATTCCCTCTTGAAACTGCAATGAGGCTCCACTTCCGCTCCCAAGCTGACCTATATGCCAGGTTCATCCCAGCGTCCAGATCAGTGGGCAGAAGAAAATCTGGAGGTGAACAAATTCCGGCCCTACGAAATTTGCTTATGACGTCAGTGGCCATGCTGTGCCAAGCCCAGGGCCCTGTTCAGATGTCCTGCTGTTGGGATTCTGGGCAGACCACCTGGCATTTTCAAGTCCCGTCAGAATTGTCATTCCCCACTGGGTCTCTTACACCGGATGTCCACCCAAGATCTGCTGGTGAACCCAAGAACATTTGAACCTGTTGCCTTCTTGAATGACCCAGCTACATTGCATCTGTCGTGCAGCCAACCTTATGTTGCCCACTCACATCACAAGAAAGCAGAGATCCCACCTGTAAGTTCCCAAACACATCCAGGGAACACTGCTTACCATATTCTAACTAATGATGCCATTTTTGACAAAATAGGAGTTGACAAAACAGTGAGCTCTTTTCAGTTATTAGAATTGGATGATAGTGCAGCAAGGAGTGCTTCATTGTTGGAGGTGCCGTCTTTCAGACGAGACTTTAAATGGAGGCCCCTTCTGCTCCCTCAGGTGGACGTAACGATCCCACAAAGGGGATTTCTCCCAGTGTTCTGGCCAACATTTATTCCTCAACCAACACCAAAAAAAACATTATCTGGTCATTTATTTAATTGACGATTCCTGTGCGCAAATTGGCTGTCGTGTTTCCTACATTACAACAAGGACCCCCTGAGGTTGTGAAAGGTGCTATAGAAGTACAAGTCTTCCGGTTTACTTTTCACTGCACTCCTACAAAACAGCCAGCATGACTGGGGTGCGTTTTTTTTAAGTTATCCCTACCAACTTTTCTGCCCTCCTGAAGAAGCCAATTTCTACTGGGGTAAAATTAATATTTTGGTCATTCTTCACGTGTGAGGCTGGACAATGCGTCACCCATTGACCATACATTCATACCTTCCATCTATCCTGAGCAGAAATCATGCCTTCTTCCCCCTCCCGAGTCCAAGGGCATTGAGATCAATGTTAGCTCGCAAAATACCACTCCAGCTGAGGTCAGTTAGCAGAATATCCGAAATTAAAACTGGGATCTATCTTCCAGATTTATGCATCATTTTCACATCAAGTAGCGCAATTACCAACTTCTGAGGCACAAATATTACAGGAAACAGTGAAATAAGGCCAACATTTTTACAAGAGCACAGCCAAGGGCAAAATGCAAACGTATTTGCAAATGTTGCGCTGCGTTTTCTGTAAGAGTGATGGGCCTGAACGGAAGTTACAATTTGCCCAAATGAGGGCCATTTGACGGGTCTGCTCACTCGGCTTTATATCGGGAAACAAACTCCCTGCCTCAATGAAAATAAATATTAACTAAATGCAAACCTTCCATCCTCTTCCTTGCAGAACCCTACTGGCCTACTCGACAGCAAGGTTAACAATATAAGTGTTGCTTGTAGGTTAATGGATAGTTTTTTTCAATGGTAATGCTTCGATGTTTACCTCTGCTCTGGCTTGTTCGATAAATTCAAGCGGAGCTTTTCCGAAGCGGAAAGAAGCCCTGATCCAGGGAATCCAGCCGCCAATGCACGGAGGAGCCGCCGTCTCCAGCGGCTCCCTCTGCTTAAACACCCAATGCAACAGGGCTGCAGCCACCAGAGCCAGTGGGATGGGAACCAGGAGCAAAAGGCATCCCTGAACGTCCATTGCGTCGTCAGCAGCCTGCGCACGGACCCGGGGCACGCGCGACTGACAGCGCAATGCACGGGCCGCTAGGGGAGGGGACAGTCAGATCTCGCTGAACCAGTTTTCAGCTCTCTAATGAGAAGAAATTCAATTCTGCAAGCCATTCTCATCATCGTGTTTGTGACTCTTTTATGAACCCTCTCCAACTCATGAGCACACCCCCCGCCCCCCACCACTTTAAGCACAAGGTAGCCAAAATTGGGAAAGATATTCCTAATTATTATTTATTATTGAATCATCGATGGTTACAAATAATCATATGTGATCAAATAACCTAGAGAACAATAAACAAAGCAATTTGATACAATAAACAAAGCAACTTGATTTATCCGGTTTGTTAGCTGCTCCTGTGACATTACTCACAATGAGTCAGAGATACTCATCTGTGTCATCTCGCATAACATAAGAACATAAGAATTAGGAACAGGAGTAGACCATCTAGCCCCTCGAGCCTGCTCCGCCATTCAACAAGATCATGGCTGATCTGGCCGTGGACTCAGCTCCACCTACCCGCCTGGTTCCCATAACCCTTAATTCCCTTATTGGTTAAAAATCTATCTATCTGTGACTTGAATACATTCAATGAGCTAGCCTCAACTGCTTCCTTGGGCAGAGAATTCCACAGATTCACAACCCTCTGGGAGAAGAAATTCCTTCTCAACTCGGTTTTAAATTGGCTCCCCCGTATTTTGAGGCTGTGCCCCCTAGTTCTAGTCTCCCCGACCAGTGGAAACAACCTCTCTGCCTTTATCTTGTCTATCCCTTTCATTATTTTAAATGTTTCTATAAGATCACCCCTCATCCTTCTGAACTCCAACGAGTAAAGACCCAGTCTACTCAATCTATCATCATAAGGTAACCCCCTCATCTCCGGAATCAGCCTAGTGAATCGTCTCTGTTCCCCCTCCAAAGCTAGTATATCCTTCCTTAAGTAAGGTGACCAAAACTGTACGCAGTACTCCAGGTGCGGCCTCACCAATACCCGATACAGTTGCAGCAGGACCTCCCTGCTTTTGTACTCCATCCCTCTCGCAATGAAGGCCAACATTCCATTCGCCTTCCTGATTACCTGCTGCACCTGCAAACTAACTTTTTGGGATTCATGCACAAGGACCCCCAGGTCCCTCTGCACCTCAGCATGTTGTAATTTCTCCCCATTCAAATAATATTCCCTTTTACTGTTTTTTTTCCCAAGGTGGATGACCTCACACTTTCCGACATTGTATTCCATCTGCCAAACCTTAGCCATTCACTTAGCCTATCGAAATCTCTTTGCAGCCTCTCTGTGTCCTCTACACAACCCGCTTTCCCATTAATCTTTGTGTCATCTGCAAATTTTGTTACACTACACTCTGTTCCCTCTTCCAGGTCATCTATGTATATTGTAAACAGTTGTGGTCCCAGCACCGATCCCTGTGGCACACCACTAACAACCGATTTCCAACCCGAAAAGGACCCATTTATCCTGACTCTCTGCTTTCTGTTAGCCAGCCAATTCTCGATCCATGCTAATACATTTCCTCTGACTCCGCGTACCTTTATCTTCTGCAGTAACCTTTTGTGTGGCACCTTATCGAATGCCTTTTGGAAATCTAAATACACCACATCCATCGGTACACCTCTATCCACCATGCTCATTATATCCTCAAAGAATTCCAGTAAATTAGTTAAACATGATTTCCCCTTCATGAATCCATGCTGCATCTGCTTGATTGCACTATTCCTATCTAAATGTCCTGCTATTTCTTCCTGAATGATAATTTCAAGCATTTTCCCCACTACAGATGTTAAACTAACCGGCCTATAGTTACCTGCCTTTTGTCTGCCCTCTTTTTTAAACAGAGGCGTTACATTAGCTGCTTTCCAATCCGCTGGTACCTCCCCAGAGTCCAGAGAATTTTGGTAGATTATAACGAATGCATCTGCTATAACTTCCGTCATCTCTTTTAATACTCTGGGATGCATTTCATCAGGACCAGGGGACTTGTCTACCTTGAGTCCCATTAGCCTGTCCAGCACTACCCCCCTAGTGATAGTGATTGTCTCAAGGTCCTCCCTTCCCACATTCCTGTGACCAGCAATTTTTGGCATGGTTTTTGTGTCTTCCACTGTGAAGACGGAAGCAAAATAATTGTTTAAGGTCTCAGCCATTTCCACATTTCCCATTATTAAATCCCCCTTCTCATCTTCTAAGGGACCAACATTTACTTTAGTTCTAACCCTGTGTCCAACTTCACTTCTGCTCCTTTGTCTTGTATTTATCTCCTTTGTTTCTATCAATGTATTCTCTACCTTTGTCTCCTCTTTGTTTGTACCAGTTCTCAGTTGCACAATTACCTCTCCGTATTTGTGAGATGACATTAACCCTGCCTTATCATCAAACCTGGGGGCCATGAATGAGTTTGAAGCAGGGTAGCAAATGAGGTTACAACTGAAGTTCATCTTTAGATCAGCGGGTTGAAGGATGCCTTAGAGAAAGATGCGATTGCTCTCTAAACTTGTGCTATACTTTGTTACTACATAGAAACATAGAAAATAGATGCAGGAATAGGCCATTCGGCCCTTCAAGCTTGCACCACCATTCAGCGAGGGGATTTGAGTACAGGGGCAGAGAGGTGTTACTACAGTTGTACAGGGCCATGGTGAGGCCACACCTGGAGTATTGTGTACAGTTTTGGTCTCCTAACTTGAGGAAGGACGTTCTTGCTATTGAGGAAGTGCAGCGAAGGTTCACCAGACTGATTCCCGGGATGGCGGGACTGACATATCAAGAAAGACTGGATCAACTGGGCTTGTATTCACTGGAGTTCAGAAGAATGAGAGGGGATCTCATAGAAACTTTTAAAATTCTGACGGGTGCAGACAGGTTAGATGCAGGAAGAATGTTCCCAATGTTGGGGAAGTCCAGGACCAGGGGTCACAGTCTAAGGATAAGGGGTAAGCCATTTAGGACCAAGATGAGGAGAAACTTCTTCACCCAGAGAGTGGTGAACCTGTGGAATTCTCTACCACAGAAAGTTGTTGAGACCAATTCACTAAATATCTTCAAAAAGGAATTAGATGTAGTCCTTACTACTAGGGGGATCAAGGGATATGGCGAGAAAGCAGGAATGGGGTACTGAAGTTGCATGTTCAGCCATGAACCCATTGAATAGTGGTGCAGGCTCGAAGGGCCGAATGGCCTACTCTTGCACCTATTTTCTATGTTTCTATGTATCTATGTTTCAATATGATCATGGCTGATCATGCAACTTTAGTACCCCATTTCTGCTTTCTCTCCATACCCCTTAATCCCTTCAGCCGTAAGGGCCACAATAACTCCCTTTTGAATATATCTAATGAACTGGCCTCAACAAATTTCTGTGGTAGAGAATTCCACAGGTTCACAATTCTCTGAGTGAAGAAGTTTCTCCTCATCTCGGTCTTAAATGGCTTACCCCTTATCCTTAGACCTAAGCAGAGAGTCGGGATAAATGGGTCCTTTTCAGAATGGCAGGCAGTGACTAGTGGAGTGCCGCAGGGCTCAGTGCTGGGACCCCAGCTCTTTACAATATACATCAAGAATTTGGATGAAGGAATTGAGTGTAATATCTCCAAGTTTGCAGATGACACTAAACTGGGTGGCGGTGTGAGCTGTGAGGGGGATGCTAGGAGGCTTCAGGGTGACTTGGACAGGTTAGGTGAGTGGGCAAATGCATGGCAGATGCAGTATAATGTGGATAAATGTGAGGTTATCCACTTTGGGGGCAAAAACGCAAGACAGAATATTATCTGAATGGCGGCAGATTAGGAAAAGGGGAGGTGCAACGAGACCTGGATGTCATGGTTCATCAGTCATTGAAAGTTGGCATACAGGTACAGCAGGCGGTGAAGAAGGCAAACGGTATGTTGGCCTTCATAGCTAGGGGATTTGAGTATAGGAGCAGGGAGGTCTAACTGCAGTTGTACACGGCCTTGGTGAGCCCTCACCTGGAATATTGTGTTCAGTTTTGGCTCCTAATCTGAGGAAGGACATTCTTGCTATTGAGGGAGTGCAGCGAAGGTTCACCAGACTGATTCCCGGGATGGCAGGACTGACATATGAGGAGAGACTGGATCAACTCAGCCTTTATACATTGGAGTTTAGAAGGATGAGAGAGGATCTCATAGAAACATATAAGATTCTGATGGGACGGGACAGGTTAGATGCGGGTAGATCGTTCCCGATGTTGGGGAAGTCCAGAACCAGGGGACATAGTCTTAGGATAAGGGGTAGGCCATTTAGGACTGAGATGAGGAGAAATTTCTTCATTCAGAGAGTTATTAACCTGTGGAATTCCCTGCCGCAGAGAGTTGTTGATGCCAGTTCATTGGATATATTCAAGAGGGAGTTCGATATGGCCATTACAGCTAAGGGGATCAAGGGGTATGGAGAGAAAGCAGGAAAGGGGTACTGAGGGAATGATCAGCCATGATCCTATTGAATGGTGGTGCAGGCTCGAAGGGCTGAATGGCCTACTCCTGTACATATTTTCTATGTTTCTATGTGATCCCTGGTTCTGGACTTCCACAACATCAGGAACATTCTTCCTGCATCTAACCTGTCCAATCCCGTCAGAATTTTATATGTTTCAATGAGATCCTCTCCCATTCTTCTAAATTCCAGTGAATATAAGCCTAGTCGATCCAGTTTTTCTTCATATGTCAATGCTGCCATCCTGGGAATCAGTCTGGTGAACCTTCGCTGCACTCCCTCAATAGCAAGAATGTCCTTCCTCAGATTAGGAGACCAAAACTGTACACAATATTCAAGGTGAGGCCTCACCAAGGCCCTGTATAATTGCAGTAAGACCTCCCTGCTCCTATACTCAAATCCTCTCACTATGAAGCCAACATGCCATTTGCCTTCTTCACCACCTGCTGTACCTGTATGCCAACTTTCAATGACTGTTGTACCATGACACCCAGGTCTCGTTGCACCTCCCCTTTTCCTAATCTGTCACCATTCAGATAATATTCTGCCTTCCTGTTTTTGCCACCAAAGTGCATAACCTCACATTTATCTACATTATACTACATCTGCCATGCATTTGCCCACTCACCTAACCTGTCCAAATCACCCTGCAGCCTCTTAGCAACCTCCTTACAGCTCACACTGCCACCCAGCTTAGTGTCATCTGCAAACTTGGAGATATTACATTCAATTCCTTCATCTAAATCATTAATGTATATTGTAAACAGCTGGGGTCCCAGCACTGAACCTTGCGGTACCCCACTAGTCACTGCCTGCCATTCTGAAAAGGACCCGTTTATTCCTACTCTTTGCTTCCTGTCTGCCAACCAGTTCGCTATCCACGCAAATACATTACCCTCAATATCATGTGCTTTAAGTTTGCACACTAATCTCTTGTGTGGGACCTTGTCAAAAGCCTTTTGAAAGTCCAAAAACATCACATCCACTGGTTCTCCCTTGTCCACTCTACTAGTTACATCCTCAAAAAATTCAAGAAGATTTGTCAAGCATGATTTCCCTTTCATAAATCCTTGCTGGCTTGGACCGATCCTGTCACTGCTTTCCAAATGCTCTGTTATTACATCTTTAATAATTGATTCCAACATTTTCCCTACTACCGATGTCAGGTTAACCGGTCTACAATTCCCTGTTTTCTCTCTCCCTCCTTTTTTAAAAAGTGGGGTTACATTAGCTACTCTCCAATCCATAGGAACTGATCCAGAGTCTATAGAATGTTGGAAAATGATCACCAATGCATCCACTATTCCTAGGGCGACTTCCTTAAGTACTCTAGGATGCAGACTATCAGGCCCTGGGGATTTATCGGCTTTCAATCCCATCAATTTGCCTAACACAATTTCCTGACTAATAAGGATTTCCTTCAGTTCCTCCTTTTCGCAAGACCTTCAGTCCCCTAGAATTTCCGGAAGGTTATGTGTCTTCCTTAGTGAAGACAGAACCAAAATATTTGTTCAATTGGTCTTCCATTTCTTTGTTCCCCATTATAAATTCACCTGATTCTGACTGCAAGGGACCTACATTTGTCTTCACTAATCTTTTTCTCTTCACATATCTATAGAAGCTTTTGCAGTCAGTTTTTATGTTCCCTGCAAGCTTACTCTCATATTTTCCCCCTCCTTATCCTTTGTCCTTTGTCCTTCTCTGTTGAATTCTAAATTTCTCCCAGTCCTCAGGTTTGCTGCTTTTTCTGACCAATTTATATGCCTCTTCCTTGGATTTAACACTATCCCTAATTTCCTTGTTTGCAACGGTTGAGCCACCTTCCCCTTTTTATTTTTCTGCCAGACAGGGATGTGCAATTGTTGAAGTTCATACATGTGATCTTTAAATGTCTGCCATTGCCTCTCCACCGTCAACCCTTTAAGTATCATTCACCAGTCTATCTTAGCCAATTCCCATCTCATACCATCAAAGTTACCTTTCTTTAAGTTCAGGACCCCAGTCTCTGAATTAACTGTGTCACTCTCCATCTTAATGAAGAATATTATGGTCACTCTTCCCCAAGGGGCCTCGCACAACAAGATTGCTAATTAATCCTCTCTCATTACACAATACCCAGTCTGGGATGGCCAGCTCTCTGGTTGGTTCCTCGACATATTGGTCTCGAAAACCATCCCTTATACACGCCAGGAAATCCTCCTCCACCGTATTGCTACCAGTTTGATTAGTCCAATCTATATGTCGATTAAAGTCACCCATGATAACTGCTGTACCTTTATTGCATGTATCCCTAATGTCCTGTTTGATGCCATCCCCAACCTCACTACTGCTGTTTGGTGGTTTGTACACAACTCCTACTAGCGTTTTCTGCCCTTTGGTGTTCCGAAGCTCTACCCATACAGATTCCACATCATCCATGCTAATGTCCTTCCTTATTACTGTGTTAATCTCTTTAACCAGCAACCCCAACCCACCTCCTTTTCCTTTCTGTCTATCCTTCCTGAATATTGAATACCCCTGGATGTTGAGTTCCCAGCCTTGGTCACCCTGGAGCCATGTCTCCGTAATCCCAATTACATCAAATCTGTTAACAGCTATCTGCGCAGTTAATTCATCCACCTTATTACGAATGCTCCTCGCACTGAGACACAGAGCCTTCAGACTTGCTTTTTTAACACTCTTTATCCTTTTAGAATTATGTTGTAATGAGACCAATGTTAGTTGGGAAGGCCCTCGATTTCCCTTGTTTCCCACTTTCTCGTATTAGCCTGAGGCTCCCATCTCCTTAGCTATTAACACACCCTTGTTGTTGATGCTTCTCTCCACTACTTGATTTGCGATGACCTGTTAACCATTCCACCCAGGGGCTTTGAGCAGATCCAATACCCAAACCAAACCTTTGCATCGGGCCCCCGAAAGCAAATCATCACCTCTAATCCAGCTATCCTGATTCGCTAATGGAACCTGGAGAGGTCAGCCTGTCACTGGGACTGTTATTACTCGCACTCGGCTCCAGATAACTCTGCAAGCCAATTTCCTAACAGATAGGAGTGGGCAAAGATCGAAAGCCTTGTGCCAGTAAACTGTACAGATTTAGCTGTTTAACCCTCTGCATGCTTGGGCATCTCTAAGCCTCAGCTCTTTCAGCCTGTACCTAAGCTCTCTGGATTTAAGTGGAGTGTGCCTTTGTAGGGAGAAAGTGTGCATTCCATATTGAGCAAATATAAACTATCTTTACGGAAATATTCCTGCCATGTAAGGCAGTAATTTCCATGTACTTCCTCTAAACTAGTATACTATATTTGCTACTCCCAATGTGGTCTCTATATTGGGAAAACCAAATACCAAGTAGGTGATCACTTTGCCAAACAGCCCCATTTTGTTGTCAAGTGTGGCCCTGAGCTCCCTGTGCCTCACCATTTAACTCTCCTTTTCATTCCCACTCTGATGTCTCCAGCTATGGCCTCTTACAGTGTTCCAATGAAGCTCAACACAAGCTCCAGGAACAACATCTGTCTTTCTCTTGGGTACTCTGCGGGCTCCTGGTCTAAACATTCAGATCAGTAACATCTGGCCTCAGCTCTATCCTGCGTTTTCTTTATCAAGAGGTTACTGGTGATGTGTGTGGGCTGCTGGTGTCCAGTGGGAGGGAGGGATGCAGGTTGAATTTTAGGTTGGAGATCCTTTGTCAGACACAGAGGTGTGGAGGGGAGCAATACCCTCTTGTTCCCCTTTTTCAGAACTGGCGGACCCAGCCCGCGGTGTATGGCCAGTATTTCTTTTTAATTTCAGGGCTGACCTTCAGGTTTTCTGTGTTTTCAATTTCTCCCACTTTCTCACTTTTTATTTTACCACGGACATGCCATTTTTGTTTTTAGCTATTCACATGTTCTTTTCTTTAATTTCTTTAATGTTTCTTTCCATGGTTTGACTAATCTGGTTAGCAATATTTCCTCCCTGTTCCCGCCACCTTCCCTTTTTTCTGATTCTATTAAATTGCTGGTACATCTTTTCATTTTCCAGTTTGGAAGAAGAGCTCAGCCTGAAAGGTTGACTTGTCTGCTCTCGCCACATTTGCTGACTGACCTGTGGGTTTCCAGCATTTGCTGCTTTTGATTCAAATTTCTAACACTTGCATGTTTTTTTAGTTGCTTTTTACAGATATCGCTCCAGCTCTTTCTGCAAAATAAATATTCAATACATCAGTAACTACTTTTGATGGGGTCAGTAAAAGATTGCTTAATATTGATAATTTTTTTGATTGCTAGTCTTAAGAGACCTATCATGTTATGTCTTTGGATGCTCTGATAATGACTCCACGAGGCAATATATTGCACTTGAACTGTAGTGACCTTAGTTCATTTATTGTAACTCCAGAGTGAGGATCACACATGGTGGCCTGCCTTTTATACTAGGCCTGGCACACCTGTACAGGTAACCTACAAGTCTCCCACTGCAGTACCCTCTGGTAGCACACCTTAGTGACCATATAGCTGGTGCACAAGTTTCCCATATTAGTGTCCTCTGGTGGCACATCATATGTAATAGTACAAGCAGTAAACATGTCTGGATACAGGACATCACTCTCCCCCAAGTCCTTAGTGCAAATCGCCTTCATACATGGACTGTGCTCTGGGCTTAGCTCTATCTGGGTGACCCTCGGAGGGTCGTTTCCATCTTGAGTTGACAGTAGTCGTGCTGGTGGTTTCTGTTTGTGAGTCCATGACCACTCCATTCTCCCCCCCCAACATTTAGATTATGCCGGTGGCTCATTACATTCATATACATTCAAGTCCAGAAAAAAATTTTGCATTTACATCACTACATTTGTGGTACAGTTGTGAGGCAAGTACATTTGACTGGTGAGGTACAGTCTTGATGCATACTTGGAATCAGTGCTGGTGGTCTGGTGGTGGCTGCGCGGTGCCCAGTGCTGACAGTGGGAACCCGGTTGGCTCAAGTTGCCTGCTCTCGGGGCCTTTGCCGTTGCTCCTAGCGTCGGGCAGGTTCACAGATGCCTGTGACCTCCCTGTCCTTTCCTTGCGCCGCGGGTCGCTGCTGTTCCCTGAGGAGCAGTAGTCTGGCAGTGCGCAGAGAACTGCTGACTCGCTTGCCTGGGTGTTATTTGGTTTGGGATCCTGGCTGATCCCGGTCCGATTTGGGAGAACCGTTGCGGGTGACCCTTCGTTCCCAGGTGTAAGCTTGGTGGGGATAGGGTCTAGGGGGCTGCGCCTTAGCGCGGTTTGCTCTTTCAGGCTCGTGACAGTTGGTGCCATCGAGTGCCTGAGAGGTGGAGCCGATCGGGGGCAGGGTATTGATACCAGTGCTATTGCCCTCCTGAGATTACTTGCTCTGCAGCTTGTATGTATTAGCTGCTTGTAGCCACACTCTGTGGTGCATCACTCTGGTCCCAGGGACGCAGGCTACAGCATTGGGTAGCCCGCTGGACCTGTGTGTTCCCGATGGGTGTTTGCCCATTACATTATCTGAATATAGTTGAAATCCTACATCGCACAACGTTTCATTACTCATTGTAGATAAACTGTAGTTCCGATCGCAATCGCACAACTTTTCTTTGCTTATTACATGTATAAAACTCTGATCATCAATTACAAGCTTTACATTTAACTCACATGGACTCACAAACAGAAACCACCGGCACCTTTACTGCCAACGAAACACCACCTACTCACCTAAGATGGAAACGACCCTCCAAGGGTCAACCAGATAGAGCTATGCCCAGAGCACAGTCAATGCATGAAGGCGATTTGCACTAAGAACTTGGGGGAGAGTGATGTCATGTATCCAGACATGTTTACTGCTTGTACTATTACATTGATTGAGAATGTGGAACTGTCCCTTTAAGTGTGGTGGGTTGCTAGCCTCCTTTAAGAGAGCCTTGCTATCTTTACCCCAATCCTCTTCTTCGCTTGGTACCATGTGTTGCTCCATCAGCGCTGCACCTCGTGGTCTAGCCACCGTCATCTTTTTCTTCAGCTCTTCACTTTGTGGTTTGGGCGCCATCTTTCTTCCATCCATGATGTCGACTGCTGTGATCCTCTTCTCCCTGGGTTCTGCCACCGAAGCCGGGAAGTCGACTTTGGATCCGATTTTCTTCCTCTGGAGTCCTGCCACTGGAGCCTGGAAGGTGCGTTTGGGTCGTCTCAGCTGCATCACCTCCATGCGGCCGTGCTGAGCGGTGCTGTGCCTCGGGTGCTGTGCTGGTCTGCTCTCTGGTGCCGGATCCAACTTCAGGTGGGGGCTTGCTTTGCCTCTGAGCGTGGGGGACGTTGATTGCTGGAGGGATGAAATCTTTCCAGCTCCAATGAATCTTCTTCATCCACCTTCTTCCGAGTAGCCCCCGTGTCCACTTCCATGAAGATTGGAACGCCGTTTATCTCGACTTCCATCCTCAATGGGGAACATTCTGGTGGTGCAGGTAAACATACCATACACCTCATCGTGGGGCTGAGCTGCCTCTCTGACTATCGCTTCTTAATCCACGCTGGATTCATGGCCATCTGCAGACTCTTCATCAACACAGTGAGTCATATTTCTTTTACACATTCTCTGGAGGTGGCCCTTTGTGCTGCAGCCTTTACACACATAGTCCTTAAAATGGCATTGGTGAGCTCTGTGCTTCCCTCTGCAATGCCAGCATGGTGCTACTCGATTAGCCCCCCTCGGCGGACTCTGAGTTAAGAGACTTGGGGGCCTGTTCTCTCTCCCCTGAGGAGATTCATGTTCTACAGTCCAGCCTCTAAAAGGCACCATTCTGTGTACGGTACTTGCCGGGTTTGAGTCCTGAGGATGAGTCATCCGCCTAGAGCCGCAGGTCGAGGAGATGAATGCTTGGCTCAAGGTGATGGCCTTCTGCAGTGTGACTGTGGTATCCGCAGATAGTGGCCTGTGAAGAAGGCTCTCATGGCCGATTCCAATGACAAAGATATCCCGCAGCACTTCGGTGAGGTGTTCGCCGAAATCACAGAGTGCCGCCTGCCTCCTGAGGTCTGCAGCATATTTCGTGATTTCCTGGCCTTCGGGCCTTCGGTGGGTATAAAACTGGTGTCTGGCTGTGAGGATGCTCTCTTTGGGCTTGGGTTGTTCTTGGATCAGCGTTACAAGCTCCTCGTACGTTTTGGTTGTTGTCTTTGCTGGTGCCAGCAAGTCACTGATGAGGCCAGAGACGGTGGGCCCACAACTGGTTAGCAGGATAGCTCTTTGCTTATCAGCCAGTGTGGCCAGATTATCGTCTGCCAGGTTGTTTGCTGTGAAGAAAAGGTCGAGCCTCTCCACAAAGGCGTTCCAATGATCACCATCGGCGAACTGCTGCAAAGTACCAAGGTTAGCCATTTTCGCGTGTAAGTCCGTAATCTCGTCGCCAATTGTTATGTCCTTAGATGCTCTGATAATGACTCCACGAGACAATGTATTGCACTTGAACTGTAGTGACCTTAGTCCATTTAATATAACTCCAGAGTGAGGATCACACATGGTGGCCTGCCTTTTATACTAGGCCTGGCACACCTGTACAGGTAACCTACAAGTCTCCCACTGCAGTGCCCTCTGGTGGCACGCCTTAGGTGACCATACAGCTGGTGTACAAGTTTCCCATAATACTGCGCTCTGGTGGCACATCATATGTAATAGTACAAGCAGTAAACATGTCTGGATACGTGACATACCATATATTTTCTATTGCCTTGAAGAGTTTAAATAGATCCAGAACCTCAGATCAACAGATTTTCAAACAATGTTCAGCATTATTTGTTGTTCCTTGCTGCAACTCACTAGTTTTAGAAGATCCCATTTATAGTTAATGATTGCTAAAAATACACAAAATTGTTGACGTTGTCATAATACGTCTGTACCAAACAATCCCTACTTCCTACTTAATTACATACAAATCTGGGATAGTAATCATTTTTACTTTACTTTGCAGAAGCTCATCTAAATTTATATGATGACTTCTATTGCTGTTAGAATCTATGCAGTTGAAGCAAAGAAAATTAAAGCTAGGTTTTGAGAAAAAATATTACAAGAACAATAAGGTTGGTTTGCCAAATGTCTACCAAATAAATTATAACTGAAATAATATTATTCTCTATATTTCCTGTATGATATTCTTTGGCAAAATAATTTGCAAACCAAACATTGCATGATATAAAATTACTTTCTGCACTAAATAAACATTAAAATCATGTATTGAAAATGGTCATAAGCTTTTACTCAATTAAGTATTGATATATATGGCAGTGAGTTAGTCTTCACGAAACCATGAAATAAAAGTTTTAAAATAGTAATGTGTAAATATTGGAAATCAAATTGTTTTGTCATGACATAACGTCAAGATTTCATTTTTAATGGGCATATTGATGTTTCTGTCTTTTGGGCTCTTGTACTTTCCATAATGATCGAAAGGAGGGATTAAACAGTACCATTCTCAAATTTATTAATAATATAAAAATGGGCACATTAGAGACGAATCGCTGGACTGGAGGCTGATTTGGCAAGATGTGTAATATAGACAAGTGCACGAGGTCACAATAGGTGTCGAGGAGAATAAGGGAAGGGGAGAGGAGGGGGACAGGGTGGGAGGTGAAGGGAGGAAGTGACAGGAGGGGAAAGGAGGAAGGGGAGAAAGGAGATGAACGGAGAAGAGGAGGGGAAGGGAAGTGAGGGGAGAACAGTGGGAGAGGGAGCAGGAGTGGAAGAGGAGAATGAGAGGGGGAAATGGAGGGAGAGAGGGTAGGAGCAGAAGGGAGGAGAGGGAAAAAGAGGGAGGGGGGAGAAAGTTACAGGCAGAGGGGGAGAGAGGAGAGGAAGGGAATGAAGGAGAAGAGAAGATGAAAGGCAAGAGGGAGGGAGTGGAGGGGTAGGTAAGGGGCAGAAGGTGGAGGGGGAAGGGATAGCGAGGGGAGAGGGATGGTGGGAAAGCAGCCGGGAGGGCGAGGAGGGAAGGGGAGAGAACAACAACAACTTGTATTTATATAGCGCCTTTAACGTAGTAAAACGTCCTAAGGCGCTTCACAGGAGTATTATAAGTCAAAACAAATAAATTTGACACCGAGCCACATAAGAGGAAATTACGACAGATGACCAAAAGTTTGGTCAAAGAGGTAGGTTTTAAGGAGCGTCTTAAAGGAAGAAATAGAGGTAGAGAGGTGGAAGGAGGTCGAGAGCTTAGGGCCAAGGCAGCTGAAGGCACAGCCACCGATGGTTGAGCAGTTATAATCAGGGATGCTCAAGAGGGCAGAATTTGAAGAGCGCAGACATCTCAAGGGGCTGTGCGGCTGAAGGAGATTATAGAGATAGGCGAGGCCATGGAGGGATTTGTAAACACAGATAAGAATTTTGAAATCGAGGCGTTGCTTAACTGGGAACCAATGTAGGTCAGCAAGCACAAGGGTGATGTGTGAGTCGGACTTAGTGCGAGTTAGGACACGGGTTGCCGAGTTTTGGATGACCTCAAGTTTATGTAGGGTAGAATGTGGGAGGCCAGCCAGGAGTGCATTGGAGTAGTCAAGTCTAGAGGTAACAAAGGCATGGATGAGGGTTTCAGCAGCAGGTGAGCTGAGGCAGGGGCAGCGATGAGCAATGTTACGGAGGTGGAAAAATACAGTTTTAGTTATGCTGCGGGTATGTGGCCGGAAGTTCATTTCAGGGTCGAATATGACACCTAGGTTGTGAACAGTCTGGTTCAGCCTCAGACAGATGCTAGGGAGAGGGATGGAGTCAGTAGCTAGGGAATGCAGTTTGTGGTAGGAACCAAAAACAATGTGCTAGATTTTCCACATATTTTGCATGCATAACGTCCACTTAATGTCCATTTTACTGCTGAAATGACGTATAATGCCCAGATATCGCCCATTTAGCCACAAAATTGAAACTGAAGCCCATTTTTCGGACACATCGGCGAAAATTACTTCCCCCATGTGCGTAACGCTGGGAAAAAATAATACTGCCTGCCCACCTTTTTTGGACGGAATCACCAGAATGGGCGAAATCAATGCCCATAATATCGCCCAGCGTTCCTTTCGGCATGTAATTAACGCCGAGATTCAGTAATACTGACTGCCCACTTTTTTTTGTCGTAAAAATCACATTTGTTGAAACTAACGCCCAGGAGATCGCCCAGCGTCACTTTCACCACCTCGCACACATCTTGCCCACAATATCGCTCGCCCAAAACACCGCTCAGAAAAAGTGGAACTGTTCTGAACGAATCATCGCGATATGGGCGCCATTTTTAAAATCGCAGGTCGCTTCATTCAAAAGGCTGCTTCAACTTCAGAGGAGTTTGGATTGACTCTGGAGTTTTTCTCGGGTGAAGTGACCATCTCAACAGACATAATTTAAGACTCTGGACTATTAGGGGTTTACTGTAGGTATATTTTAGTGAGGAAATTATTGCTTCTGATCAATCACTATTATACTGTCATTGCAATGGGGCCAACCATTTCTCAGCCTGCATCGATTAATACGCAGATGCTGCAGAGTGAAAATGGTTCAATGTCTGATGCACATCATTATGTCCCCAATTTAAGACGTACAAGAATGAGGAGGAGGCAGACCATAAACACCCCGCACTTACAGGGAAAAGGGGTCTTACCTTGACATGTTCAAACACACCTGCTTTCGGAGACTGCGTTTCCACAACATGGTGATCAATGAAATATGTGAGCTCATCTGGCCACATATGTAGCCTGCCATCAGGACATCAGTGTCATTCGAGGTCAAGGTCACTGCGGCACTGTCTTTCTACACGTCCAGTTCCTTTCGGGCCTCCGCGGTCGAGATTTCCCCTCTGTCTCACCATGTCACCCAGCGCTGCATTAGACAGGTCACGGAGGCCCTGTATGCGCGAAGGATGGACTTTATCAGCTTCCCCATGACCACGGAGGCTCAGACTGACAGGGCTGGAGCATTCTACCGTATTGCTAAGTTCCCCAGGATGCAGGGAGCAATACAGTGCACTCACATCGCCATGTGGGCACCTTCTCAGGACCCAGAGCTTTTTCATAACAGAAAAGGATTTCACTCCCTGAAGGTCCAGCGAGTTGTCAACCACAACCAGATCATAATGGCAGTGAATGCCAAATGTCCAGGCAGCTTCAATGAGGCTCACATCCTGCGTGAGAGCGCTGTCTCTGACATGTTTAAGAGTCAGCCACAAGGACAATGCTGGATGCTTGGTGACAACCGATATGGCCTAGCCACCTGGCTGATGGCCTCCCTGTGTGACACCCACACAGCGGCTGAGAAGCAATACAACCGGAGCCACAGAGACACACGCAATGTGGTCAAGAAAACTGTAAAGTCCTGTCCCCTCAGTACAGATTCACATGAGGCATGTAGTGAAGTCAAGGTCACTCTGGACCTGCACCTTTATTTCACAGCTCTGGAATGCTGCACTTGCCTGAGACCTGTCCTTATATACCTGTCTCTTGCAAGTGCACCCCTGGTGGTGAGGTATGCTGGTGATTCCAAGTCATATCTTATTACAGTCATGTATCGCATGTTAGGATACAGTTATATATAATAATGTAAGATACATGACATCACCCTCCCCCAAGGTCTTATTGTCTTTATAGGTTCAGTCTCTCAGGTGGTCTAGTTTCTCGCGTGGAGCGTCTGAGTTGTGGTTCAGTTGTTTGCCTTGGTGTCTGTTTTTCTTTGGGTGTGGTTGCTGGTATCTCGCCTGGGCTGTCTGTTTCGATTGGTGTGATTGTTGTTGACTCGCCTGGGCTGTCTGTTGGGATTGCCCTTTCCTCAGGCTGTTCCCTCTGTCTGTCCACCAGGTGTGGTGCGAGTTCCACCTTGTAGTCTGCCTCTGGTTCCGCAGTTTTGTTGGTAAATCTGCTTTTGACTTGGTCTACATGCCTCCGGCAGGTTTTGCCATTGTCCATTTGTACTACCAGTAGCCTGTTTCCTTCCTTGCTTGTTACTGTCCCTGCAAGCCATTTGGGACCCCTGCCATAGTTTAGTACAAACACTTTGTCCCCTATCTCATTCCATCTCCCCCTCGAATTTCTGTCATGGTACTCAGTCAGCTTACGGCGCTTTGCATGTCCGGGAGGATTAATGAAAGCCTTGTTTTTAAAGTCCTTTTCATCAACAATTGCGCGGGGGGATCCCAGTCAATGAGTGTGGACGAGATCTGTATGCCAGCAGCAGTCACGACAGGCGACCCTGCAGCATGGGACCTTGGATTTTAAGCATGCCTTGTTTAATGATTTGCACTGCTCTCTCTGCCTGGCCGTTGGAGCCGGCTTGAACGGTGCCGTCTTGACGTGATTTATGCCATGGTCAATTATAAAATCTTGGAATTCTGTGCTGGTGAAGCACGGACCATTGTCACTGACCAATATGTCAGAGATTCCGTGCATTGCAAACATAGTTGCGAGGCTCTCCACAGTGGTGGAGGTTGTGCTCAAGTTTAAAATGGTGCATTCGATCCACTTTGATAATGCATCTACAACTACGAGGAACATTTTGCCCATGAATGGGCCCGCATAGTCTACGTGCACCCGCGACCACGGTTTGGTAGGCCAGGCCAGGGGTTCAGGGGACCCTCCCTGGGGGCATTGCTGAGTTGGGCACAAATGGTGCACCTTCGGACGCCGAGCTCCAAGTCCGCGTCAATACCAGGCCACCAGACGTGGGATCTGGCTATGGCCTTCATGAGAACGATCCCCGGGTGCTCGCGGTGGAGCTCCCGGACAAATGCCTCTCTGCCTCGCAGAGGCATGACTACTCGGCTGCCCCACATCAGGCAGTCTGCTTGTAGTGATAGCTCATGCATGCGCCTGTGAAAGGGTTTTAATTCCTCGGGGCAGGCATCGCGAGCCTCTGCCCAGTCACCGGTTAGGACACATCTTTTTACGAAGGATAACGTGGGGTTGCTGGTCGTCCAGGCTCTGATTTGGCGAGCCGTCATGGGTGAACCTGTGGACTCAAAGGCATTGATTGCCATGACTATCTCACAGTCCTGTTTGTCAGACCCTTCCGTGGTCGCCAGGGGTAGCCTGCTGAGCGCGTCGGCACAGTTGTCTGTGCCTGGTCTGTGCCTTATGGTATAGTCGTAGGACGCCAGCATGAGTGCCCACCGTTAAATTCGTGCCGAGGCGTTGGCGTTTATTGCTTTGCTCTCAGACAGGAGGGACGTGAGGGGCTTGTGGTCGGTTTCTAACGCGAACTTGGCCCCGAAAAGGTATTGGTGCATCTTTTTGACACCGTTCACGCACGCGGGCGCCTTCTTCTCTACCATTCCGTACCCGTGCTCCGCCCACGAAAGTGACCTGGAGGCATAAGCTATGGGTTGTAATTTGCCCGCGCTATTGACATGTTGCAAAACGCACCCGACCCCATACAATGATGCATCGCATGTGAGAACTAGCTTTTTACCTGGATCAAAGAAAGTCAAAACACTGTTGCAACACAGAAGGTTGCGTGCCTTGTTGAAGGCACGTTCCTGGGCATCCCCCCAAAACCAATCGCACCCCTTCCTGAGTAGCACGTGGAGAGGCTCCAGCAGCGTGCTTAAGTTCTGCATAAAGTTCCCAAAGTAATTGAGTAGCCCGAGAAAGGCACGCAGTTCTGAGACATTCCGGGGCCTTGGTGCCAGGCGAATTGCTTCTGTTTTGGACTCTATTGGGCGGATTCCATCAGCGGCAATCCTTCTGCCCAAAAATTCAACCTCGGGTGCGAGAAACAGGCACTTACCCGATCCAACCGCTTTAGTACTTCCTCCAAATTACGGAGATGGGAGTCGGTGTCCCTGCCCGTGATAAGTATGTCGTCTTGAAATACAACCGTCCCCGGGATGGATTTGAGCAGACTCTCCATGTTGCGCTGGAATATGGCAGCTGCCGACCTGATGCCAAATGGGCAGAGATTGTACATGAAAAGGCCTCGATGTGTGTTGATGGTGGTGAGTAGCTTGGATTCCTCGGTCAATTCTTGCGTCATATACGCAGATGTGAGGTCTAGTTTTGAGAAAAGTTTACCTCCAGCCAATGTGGCAAATAAGTCCTCCGCTCTGGGCAGCGTGTACTGGTCCTGTAGGGAGACTCTGTTCATGGTAGATTTGTAGTCCCCACAGATTCGTACGGATCCATCAGGCTTCATGACTGGGACGATGGGACTTGCCCAGTCGCTAAATTCCACAGGTGATATAATGCCTTCCCGCAGAAGCCTGTCTAGTTCGTGTTCAATCTTTTCCCTCATCGCATAGGGTACAGCTCTGGCCTTGTGATGGACCGGTCTAGCATCCTGTGTGATGTAGATTTTGACTTTGGCTCCTTTGAAAGTGCCCACACCTGGCTGAAAGAGATGTTCAAATTGCTTTATAACTGTTGAGCAGGAGGTCCGTTCCTCTAATGACATGGCATGGACATCATCCCATTTCCAGTTTAGTTTTGCCAGCCAGCTTCTCCCCAGCAGTGCTGGGGGTCTCCGGGGACAATCCACAGGGGAAGTCGGTTCACTGTCCCTTTGTGTGTGACAGAGACCATGGCGCTGCCGAGGACTGGTACGATTTCTTTGGTATAGGTCCTTAGTTTGGTGTCAACCCTTGTGAGTTTTGGTCTGTCTCTTTTATGCGGCCACAGTTGTTCAAATTGTTGAGCGCCCATGAGAGATTGACTCGTTCCCGTATCCAGCTCCATGTTGACAGGTATCCCGTTGAGTAGGACCCTCATCATTATAGGAGGCATCCTGTTGTAGGAGCAGCGGCCATTGATCGTGTTGACCCGCTGTACATCGGTGTCCCGGGTACTGTCCCCACCGTCTTCTGGTCCGCTTTCCGACCCATCCGATTCGTATACCAGCCGAGCTGCCGTTTTTTTGCACATGCGGGCCAAATGCCCTGTATATTCACAGTTCCTGCAAACAGCCTGCTGAAATCGACATGCCCTTGATGAGTGCCCACCCCCACACCTCCAGCACAGACCGGTTCCATTGTTCAAAGTGTTCCCAAAGAATGAGCTGCGTCTGGCTGATCTCTCTTGAGCTTCTCTCAGTTTATAGTTGATTGCTCGGATTGTGGGTTCATGAGGTGTGAACAGCCGTTCCTGTGGCCCTTGATGGCTTCTGGCGCCACTGCCTGCTGTCGAGAGCCTGTTCTCCCGGTTTTGTCTGTGTGTGGGGGTAGCAGCTTGTTTAGTGCTGTGAACTTCTTGTACCGATATTTCGTTAGTTGTCGTACCTGCATTGTAAATCAACCTCGTTTCTTCTTCCCCTACCAAGAATGTCTGTGCAACCAGTGCTGCTGCCTCTAAGGTCAGGTTCTTGTTCTCTCTGAGCTTTCGGAATATGCCTGCTTGGCCTATTCCTTCAATGAAAAAGTCTCTCAGCATTTCTCTCCTCAGTTCATCGGAGAACTCACATAAACCAGCCAACCTCCGAAGTTCCGCCACAAAGTCGGGTATGCTCTGGCCCACACAGCATCTGTAGTTGTAGAACCTGTGTCTGGCCATGTGTAGGCTGCTCGCTGGCTTCAGGTGGTCTCTTACCAGTGTGCTCAATTCTTCAAATGACTTGCTTGCTGGTTTCTCGGGTGCCAGCAGGTCCTTCATTAAAACGTATGTTTTCGAGCCACAGCTGGTCAAGAGATGGGCTCTTCTCTTGTCTGCCTTATCATCGCCTAACCAGTCTTTGGTTACAAAGCTTTGCTGGAGCCTTTCTATAAAGTCCTCCCAATTGTTTCCCGCATTGTACTTTTCATCTGATCCGTTGTTCGCCATTCTGTGGATTCTGTAATCCCGTAACTCGTCGCCACTGTAAAGTCCTGTCCCCTCAGTACAGATTCACACGAGGCATGTAGTGAAGTCAAGGTCACTGTGGACCTGCACCTTTATTTCACAGCTCTGGAATGCTGCACTTGCCTGAGACCTGTCCTTATATACCTGTCTCTTGCAAGTGCACCTCTGGTGATGAGGTATGCTGGTGATTCCAGGTCATATCTTATTACAGTCATGTATCGCATGTTAGGATACAGTTATATATAATAATGTAAGATACATGACAAAAACAATAACTGTGCTTAAGCAGCACTTCAGATGCTTGGATCACTCAGGAAGGGAGCTACAATACAACCCTAAGCAAGTAGCTAAATTCATGGCCGTGTGCATGCTGCACAACCTGGCTATCAGGAGGGGCCTAGAATTGTCAGAACGGACTGATGCTCCACCTCAGAAGAGAGAGGAAGAGGACGACGAGGGGCTGGACACTGACTTAGGGCCAGACAATCAACCTAGGGCTATACAACCATACCCACACCTCCCTCCAGACCGCAGGAATGGGCCCGTGGTGGCTAAATAGCTGCAAGACTCTTACGTGAGGAGCTGATATCTGAACGATTTGCCTGAAAGAACGTTGCTTTGAGTGACGATGCTGACACACTGCTGTGTGTGTGCAGCTCAGACATCAATGGTGGCCATCACCTTTGTGCCAGTTAAAGTTTACGTTGATTGAAGTTAAGTTTTATTTAATCCTTTCATGTTAAGGAATCACCATTGTGTAACGGTACAGCTATCTGAGACAATGCACAACAAGATTATGTTCAATAAAAACATTTTTATATCAACATTGGTCTGAAATCATAAGTATCATGGGCAAAAACCCCCACCTCTGCCCACACCCCACTTTTTCCATCATTGGCATCAATCAAATGGTCAACATATCCAGCAACACAGAATACAAAGGCAAAGCAGGAGCGTGGTCCCCTTCTCCCATACATTACAACAAATTGCATACACCCAGATGGAGATATAACACAGCCATCACCTGCGGACATGCACCTCACTTTCCTTTCCCACTCCCCTTCTTCTCCCCTTTTCCTCCTCGCTCCATGCTTCCTGGCTGAAGAGCTCCTCAGGCGGTGCCTCATTGGGGTGGATGAAGGCAAAGGCGGTGGGTGCACATGTACGGGAGCCGGGGGTGCCGAAGGGGATTCTCGGATCCAGAAACAGGATCTTGGTCCTGCCTCTCATCTGTCGTTCACAGTGGTGGTGCGGAACCTTGGAGTGGAGTGCCGCGCTCGAGGACCACTGGGAGGCCTGTGGCAGCAGTGTTCCTGGCTATCGCCTCCACGGCCTCCGCCATCCATGGAACATACTCAGTCATGGTGGCCAGCTGTCGGGATATGTCCCCCAATGCATCGAGGAGCTGGTCACCAATGTCTACAGTCTTCCTGGACAACTGTACCATCTCTCTGCTCTCACGTCATGCTCGTGGACCAGACCTGCCGCGTTCACGAGGCCTCCGCTGGATTGGCGCCGTCCTGGGGACAAATGGGGTGCCCTGTGGCGAGGTGCTTTTGCCCGGTACCTCCAGAGTGGAGGTGGGAATGACCGGAGGAGCACTAGATGGCCTTGGAGTGGAATGGCTTCTGCAGCGTGGCAATGCAGGTTCCTCGAAGTCCGTGCTCTCATCCGTAGAGAACAGACCCAGCGGATTGATGGGCAAGAATCGGAGCTCCTCAGCACCAGATGTAGGATCGTCCGGCGAGTCCGACCCCACGCCCCCACCTTCTGGCCTCTGTGGTTTTGCCTGGGGCAGTGCTGCTGGCTGAGCTGCAAAACACAAATGAGGTTATTAGAGGAGAAGGGGGTGCGAGGGTCACAAGGTGATTCCAGCGCTACACACACCATATGTACGACAACTATCAAAATCATCACAGACATCACATTTCATGACCATCAACACATTGTGCATTGCAATGATGTTCATTAGGCCAGCATTATTTCTAGGACAATTTTAGAAATCATCTATCATATATTATTGTTCGGATATGAGTTGGTGTGGTATCTATTGACTTTACATCATGCAATGGTGTAAACTTTACTCACGTCGCTTCACTTCAGGATGCTTGTGTGGCTGTCCGGGTGTGCTTCCCCATGAATGCGAGCACCCGCTCCTCCATCTCAGTGATGTCGCTGGGGACTGGTGGCCCCCACCCGTTCGCCTCGGCACGGACCTCATCGTCGATAGCTTCTTCTGTAAAAGGTAACAGAATGACATGGCATGAGATCATTGCGTGATATCATTGCTAGGTACTGTCACAGAGACTGATACAACACATAACCGACAGGTGTAATCATGATCATTATGATAATTATCATTCTTTACCTCAAGACGTGCATCGTGACCGCAGGCTTTGAGTACAACATTCCCGGTAAAAGTAAAAGACCTCACATCTGCTGATAGTCACTCATGACTGTTACAAATCAAATTATATAAATACATAAGTACATGTAAATCAATGTAATACTTACTCTTGCGGATCCCACCAGGTCGTTCCATCGTTTGCGGCATTGGTTGCCCTCACGCACTTCGTTGGTTGCTGACGAGACCACCTCTGCTATCTCGGCCCATATCTTCTGGTAGGCCTTTGGGGTGGGCTTCCCACACCCTCCCTGGTCAAATCATCTCAGTGTGACATGACCTCCTGCAGGAGGGAGGCACTTGCCTCGTCCGAGAACCTCCTCACTCTTTTATGCCCTCCAATGTGCTCCTCTCCCAGCTCACTGCTCTCACCAGCATCAGTCTCCACAGCGTGCTGTGACACCTCCTCTTCTCCCTCCATTATAGGCACCAAATTCGGGCAAATATCTGGCTGGTAACAGCTAATTTTTGTTTCCCTATTTGCCCTAAAGCTCTAAACTTTCTCTCCTTCCTCCCAAAGCAGCCACACCACACCCACACACGCCTTCAGTCTCTCTCAGCTCCCTCTCTCTCTGTCTCCTCTTCTGCGCATGTCATGATGACCCTTGACCTCCTGAATCGCGGGAATAGAAAGTTGACATGCCGTTACTAAGGACGGCGACACTTTATGGCAGAAGGTCAGAGAGATTTAATGCTACCGCCCATTTCATATCGCTCGCGTTAACGCCCAATTTCAAAAATAGGGACTAAGGTCTTTGAGAATGTGGTGTGGGCGACAAGCCGGCGATCTGAAAACCCATTTTTACCACCCAGGCCAGAAATAATGCCCATTTTTGGCCGATTTGCACAAAAGTGTAAAATCTAGCCCAATGGCTTCGGTCTCCCCAATATTTAATTGGAGAAAATTTCTGCTCTTCCAGTACTGGATGTCGGACAAGCAGTCTGACCATTTCAAGAGGGGTCAAGAGAAGTGGTGCTGAGGTAGAGCTGGGTATCGTCAGCATACATGTGGAAACTGTTTTCGGATGATGTCGCCAAGGGGCAGCATATAGATGAGAAATAGGAGTGGGCTAAGTATAGATCCTTGGGGGACACTAGAGGTAATGATGCGGGAGTGGGAAGAGAAGCCATTGCAGGTGATTTTCTGGCTACGATTAAATTATAAGAATGGAACCAGGCGAGTGCAGTCCCATCCAGCAGGAAGGTCCAGAAGGACGAGGAGAGGGAATTTGCCTTTGTCACAGTCACAAATGATATCAGTTGTGACTTTGATGAAAGCTTTTTCGGTACTGTGGCAGGGTCAGAAACCAGATTGAAGGGATTCAACATGGAGTTCCGGGAAAGGTGGGCAGGGATTTGGAAGGCGACAACACGTTCAAGGACTTTGGAGAGGAAAGGGAGGTGGTAGCTTGCAAGCACAATGGGGTCAAGGGTTGTTTTTTTAAGGAGAGGAAGGAAGAGAAGGAGGGGGAGGAAAGCAGGAAAAGGAACAAAGGAAAAGGGAGGTAGAATGGTGTTCTCCAATATATTAACCACTAGCTACATGTGGCTAATTGGGAATGCAAATGTGTCTAATTTCAGTTTTGATTAATAAATAAAAAATGAGTTCTAGACACTGTTCTGATGAAAGATCAACGACCTGAAACGTTAACTGTTTCTCTCTCCACAGATGTTGCCTGACCTGCTGAGTATTTCCGGCATTTTCTGTTTTTATTTCAAATTTCAAGCATACGCAGTATTTGGCTTCTGTACTAGACACAGTCGCTGGGCTTGTGATCTCAACACTCACATCGTAAGCATGTGCACTTTAAATTTTTTGTGCGTTTGTTTATAAAATGGTAACAATAACAACTTATATTTATATAGGGCGTTTAACGTAGTAATAAAACAACCCTTCACCCCATTGTGTTTGCAAGGTACTTCACAGGAGTGTTATCAAAAATAAAATTGACACTGAGCCATAAAAGGAGATGTTAGGGCAGACTTGGTCAAAGAGGTAAGTTTTAAGGAGCGCCTTGAAGGAGTAAAGAGAAGCGGAGGGGTGGAGAGATTTAGGGAGGAAATTCCAGAGCTTGGGACCGAGGCAGCTGAAGTACGACTGCCAATGGTGGAGCAATTAAACTCAAGGATGTTCAAAAGGCCAAAATAGGCGGCGTACAGAGGTCTAGGGGATTATAGGGCTGAAGGACAATGCAGAGAAAAAGAGGGGTGAGGCCATGGAGGGCTTTAAAGGCAAGGATGAGAATTTTAAAAACGAGGTGTTGCTTAACTGGGAACCAATGTAGGTCAGTGAGCACAGGGATGATGGGTGATTGGACTTGGTGTGTTAGGACACGGGCGGCAGAGTTTTGGATGACCTCAAGTTTATGGAAGGTAGAACTAGGGAGGCCGGCCAGGAATGCGTTGGAATCGTCAAGTCTGGAGGTGAGAAAGGCATGGATGAAGGTTTCAGCAGCAGATAAGTTGAGGCCAGGGCGAAGATGGGTGATATTACGAAGGTGGAAATGGGCAGTCTTAGCGATAGAAGGAGATGAGACGGAATGAGACGTGTATTGGCTAGGATAGACTGGCGGATGATATTTAAAGGGTTGAAGGTGGATAGGCAATGGTAGACATTTAAAGATCACATGGATGAACTTCAACAATTGTACATCCCTGTCTGGAGTAAAAACAAAACGGGGAAGGTGGCTCAACCGTGGCTAACAAGGGAAATTAGGGATAATGTTAAATCCAAGGAAGAGACATATAAATTGGCCAGAAAAAGCAGCAAACCTGAGGACTGGGAGAAATTTAGAATTCAGCAGAGAAGGACAAAGGGTTTAATTAGGAGGGGGAAAATAGAGTATGAGAGTAAGCTTGCAGGGAACATAAAAACTGACTACAAAAGCTTCTATAGATATGTGAAGAGAAAAAGATTAGTGAAGACAAATGTGGTCCCTTGCAGTCAGAATCAGGTGAATTTATAATGGGGAACAAAGAAATGGCAGACCACTAAGGAAGAAACAAATAACCTTCTGGAAATACTAGGAGACCGAGGGCCTAGCAAGAAGGAGAAACTGAAGGAAATCCTTATTAATCAGGAAATTGTGTTAGGGAAATTGATGGGACTGAAAGCCGATAAATCCCCAGGGCCTGATAGTCTCAAGGAAGTGGCCCTAGAAATAGTGGATGCATTGGTGATCATTTTCCAACATTCTATAGACTCTGGATCAGTTCCTATGGATTGGAGGGTAGCTAATGTAACCCCACTTTTAAAACCCTACTGCTGGGTGGCAGTGTGAGCTGTGAGGAGGATGCTAAGAGGCTGCAGGGTGACTTGGACAGGTTAGGTGAGTGGGCAAATGCATGGCAGATGAAGTATAATGTAGATAAATGTGAGGTTATCCACTTTGGTGGCAAAAACAGGAAGCCAGAATATTATCTGAATGGTGACAGATTAGGAAACGGGGAGGTGCAACGAGATCTGGTACATCAGTTTTTAAAAAAAGGAGGGAGAGAGAAAACAGGGAATTATAGACCGGTTATCCTGACATCGGTAGAGGGGAAAATGTTGGAATCAATTATTAAAGATGTAATAGCAGCGCATTTGGAAAGCAGTGACAGGATCGGTCCAAGTCAGCATGGATTTATGAAAGGGAAATCATGCTTGACAAATCTTCTTGAATATTTTGAGGATGTAACTAGTAGAGTGGATAAGGGAGAACCAGTGGATGTGGTGTATTTGGACTTTCAAAAGGCTTTTGACAAGGTCCCACACAAGAGATTAGTGTGCAAAATTAAAGCACATGGTATTGGGGTAATGTACTGATGTGGATGGAGAACTGGTTGGCAGACAGGAAGCAAAGAGTAGGAATAAACGGGTCCTTTTCAGAATGGCAGGCAGTGACTAGTGGGATACCGCAAGGATCAGTGCTGGGACCCCAGCTATTTACAATATACATTAATGATTTAGATGAAGGAATTGAATGTAATATCTCCAAGTTTGCATATGACACTAAGCTGGGTGGCAGTGTGAGCTGTGAGGAGGATGCTATGAGGCTGCAGGGTGACTTGGACAGGTTAGGTGAGTGGGCAAATGCATAGCAGATGCAGTATAATGTAGATAAATGTGAGGTTATTCACTTTGGTGGCAAAAACAGGAAGGCAGAATATTATCTGAATGGTGACAGATTAGGAAAAGAGGAGGTGCAACGAGACCTGGTACATCAGTCATTAAAAGTTGGCATGCTGGTACAGCAGGCGGTGAAGAAGGCAAATGGCATGTGGGCCTTCATAGCGAGAGGAATTGAGTATAGGAGCAGGGAGGTCTTACTGCAGTTGTACAGGGCCTTGGTGAGGCCATACCTTGAATATTGTGTACAGTTTTGGTCTCCTACTCTAAGGAAGGACATTCTTGCTATTGAGGGAGTGCAGCGAAGATTCACCAGACTGATTCCTGGGATGGCAGGACTGACATATGAAGAAAGTCTGGATCGACTAGGCTTATATTCACTGGAATTTAGAAGAATGAGAGGGGATCTCATAGGAACATATAAAATTCTGACAGGATTGGACAGATTAGATGCAGGAAGAATGTTCCCGATTTTGGGAAAGTCCAGAACCAGGGTTCACAGTCTAAGGATAAGGAGTAAGCCATTTAGGACCGAGATGAGGAGAAACCTCTTCACTCAGAGAATTGTGAACCTGTAGAATTCTCTACCACAGAAAGTTGTTGAGGCCAGTTTGTTAGATATATTCAAAAGGGAGTTAAATGTGGCCCTTACGGCTAAAGGGATCAAGGGGTATGGAGAGAAAGCAGGAATGGGGTACTAAAGTTGCATGATCAGCCATGATCATATTGAATGGTGGTGCAGGCACGAAGTGCCCAATGGCCTACTCCTGCACCTAATTTCTATGTTACTATGTTTCTATGAGGTAGGAGCTCAATTTTGATCAAATATGACACCAAGGATGCGAACAGATCTGGTCAGCCATAGATAGTTAGGGAGAGAGATCGAATCAGTGGGAAGGGAACAGAATTTGTGGCATATACCAAAGACAATGGCTTCAGTCTTCTCAATATTTAATTGATGGAAATTTCTACTCATCATTGCTTGAAAACAGTCTGATAGTATGGAGACGATGGACGGTTCAATCGAGGTGGAGAGAAGAGGTAGAGCTGGGTATCACCAGCGTCCATGTGAAAACTCATGCTGTGTTGCTGGATGATGTCACCAAGATGAGAAGCAGGTAGATGAGAAATAGTTGGGGGCCAAGGATAGATCCTTGGGGGACACCAGAGGTGATGGTGCGATATCGGGAAGAGAAGCCATTGCAGGTGACTACAACTGGAAAGATAGGAATGGAACTAAGCGAGTGGAGTCTCATCCAGGTGGACGATGATGGAGAGGTGTTGGAGCAGAATTTTGTGGTCAACCATGTCAAAGGCTGCAGACAGATCCAGAAGAATGAGAAGGGAAAGTGTACCTTTGTCACAGTCAATTAAAACAAAAAAAGCAAGTAAGACAAAAAGCAAAGCATGCGAGTATTTCTTGATCATTGTGTGTGCATTGATTACTGCTTACTGGTTATCTGCTAAAAAATTATGTAACATGGGTGAAAATTCCAGACTTCTTCTTCTTCTTAGGCTATCCCTTGAATCGAGGATGACTTGCTTCCACGCCAAAAAGGGATGAGTTCACAGGTGTTTCAATGAAGGACCTAATATTCTAGGTCCCGAACTGCATATTGAAGAGTGGAAGATGTCTGTGCGTGGATTTTTTTAACGTGTGGTGGCTGTTGCACAACAGCTACCACACGGGCTTGACAGAGCTAGGTCTTGGTCCATTGACAAGGATTAACCAAGGTGACTGGAGACCAGCTCTGCTGCACGGATCTGGTGTGCACACATATCGCAAGCTCATGCCTCTCCTGGGTCCTGATCACATCGCTCTGCAAACTCTCGCCGCTCCTTTGCCCCGCCCTCGCCACTCCTGCTGTACCTGCCCACGCTCCAATCACCAACCCTACACTGTGAGTATCACCAGCCAAATGAAAATGCTTCCAACAACCTTTTATGCATCACACATTGTATGGAGTAGAATACTGATTAAATATCATATATAAAATGAAAATAAAACCAAATTGATGGGGGTGGAGAAGAGTGACAGTGGGCAGTACGTAAAGAATAAAAAAAATTATTGGCAATGGGCACAAGATCCATTCAAAGTGGGAACCAGAACAATGGTGACTAGTTGAGAACAAAAAAACTTCAGCGCCATGGCAACACCGACAACATTGTATCAAGAGGGAAGCTGTTAGCGTGGTCAGCTCGACCAATCAGAATTTAACTGCTCCAGGCCAGCAGACGAAAGCAATTCCAACAGGATACGTCATGGCAAAGGGCGAACAGCATCCGGCCGTGTTCTGGATGGGGAGCAAGGGCGGGTCTGACATGTCTCGCAGTGTGAGTCAACACTCTCAGCACCCACTCTGATGAAGTCAAAGTACTGCTCACAACTGCTGGAGAAAAACCTAGAAACTGCACTAAGATAGCTAAGTCTGATAAATTAATCCCAGAATTCCAAACTTTGGTGAAAGAGAAAGATTGTGAAGTTTTGTGCTGAATGGTGGTGGATATTTGTTCAGCAAATATACACACATTTGCCTGGATTAGAACATAAGAACATAAGAAATAGGAGCAGGAGTAGGCCATACGGCCCCTCGAGCCTGCTCCGCCGTTTAATACGATCATAGCTGATCCGATCATGGACTCAGGTCCACTTCCCTGCCTGCTCCCCATAACCCCTTATTCCCTTATCGGTTAAGAAACTGTCTATCTCCGTCTTAAATTTATTCAATGACCCAGCTTCCATAGCTGTCTGAGGCAGTGAATTCCACAGATTTACAACCCTCTGAGAGAAGAAATTCCTCCTCATCTCAGTTTTAAATGGGCGGCCCCTTATTCTAAGATTATGCCCCCTAGTTCTAGTCTCTCCTATCAGTATTGTGTGCAAGGTGTTTTAAATTAGTGCATGTGGTTAAAACAGAGTCACCATAACCATGCCAGTGGGTAGTCAGTGATTCTGTTGGGCAACAATTGAACAACAAGAGGCAGAGGAGAAAGAGGCGATTGGGATAAGGGAAACAGGGAAGAGGGGAGAGGAGTGGCGGGGGGGGGGGGGAGGTGAAGAGGGGGGGAGGTGGCAGGGGAATGGAAAGGAGAAGAGGTGAGAAGTGGAGAAAGATGAGAAAGTGGAGAGAAATGGCAGGGGTAGAGAATGAGGGAAGGGTAAAGATTGGGGGGAAAGGAGAGAGTGAGGAGAGAGAGAAAGGGGAAGGGAGAGAGAGTGAGGAGAGAGAGGAGAGAGGGCAAATGAAAGAAGGGAGCGGGAGAGAGGAGGTTGGAGGATGGGGAAAGAGGAGGGACCGTTATAGTGGGAAAATCACATTTGCACAAACACGCCATCAATAGCGTTAGGGACTGTACCTGAAATGGGAGCACAGATTGACACTGGGGGAGCACGATATTATAGCTATTACTGAGACATGGCTGAAAGAAGGGCAGGTATGGCAGCTCAACATTCCTGGTAACAGGGTTTCAGACAGGATAGAGAGGGGCATAAGAAAGGAGGGGCGGGGGGGGTCGCAGTATTGATTAAAGAAACAATTTCAGCTGTGAGAAGGGATGATATGTTAGAGGAGTCATCAAACGAGGCCCTATGGGTTGAATTGAAGAACAAAAAAGGCGATCACACTACTGGAAGTGTACTATAGACCCCCAAACAGTCAGAGGGAGATAGAAGAAGAAATATGTGAGCAAATTGCTGCGAAGTGCAAAAACTATAGCACTGTAATAGTGGGGGATTTCAACTACCCTAATATTAACTGGGAAAAAGGTAGTGTGAATAGTACAGAGGGTGTGGAATTCCTAAAATGCATTCAGGAGAACGTCTTTAGCCATTATGTAATAAGCCCAACAAGGGAGGGGAATGTTCTGGACTTGGTTTTGGGGAATGAAGAGGGGCAGGTGGAATGGATATCAGTGGGAGAGCATTTTGATGCTAGTCATCATAATTCAGTAAGATTTTGGGTAGTTATGGAAAAGGACAAAGGTGGACCAGGAATAAAAGTTCTCAATTGGGGTAAAACCAATTTTGCTGAGCTGAGATGGGATTTGGCTAAAGTGGACTGGAAACGGCTACTTGATGGTAAATCAGTGTCAGAGCAGGAGGCATTCAATGAGGAGATCCTGAGAGTACAGAGTGTTATATCTGTAATGTACCGATGAATGACTCCACGAGGCAATGTGTTGTACTCAAACTGTAGTGACCTTGGTCCTTTATTCGCAACTCCAGAGTGAGGCAGCCGCATGGTGGCTACCCTTTTATACAGCCCCTGCCATCAGGGCAGGAAACCCCGGTCTCCACCAGTTGCACCCTCTAGTGGTGCCAGCATAGCATATACACAGTGTAAACCTTATTAATAGTACATCAGGTAAACAAGTCTCCATCTTATGCAACTATACAGTGACTACACAGAGAGTATATCTATAGTCTGCATATATAACACAGAGCAAGTATGTTCCCTTAAAAAAAAGGGTGGGGCAAACAAATCTAGAGCCCCCTGGATATCAAGATACATACTGGGTAAAATAAATAAAAAACAGGAAGCTTATGACAGATACCGGGAACTCTACACTTCAGAAACTCTAGAGGAGTATAAGAAGTTCAGGGGTGCAATTAAAAAAGATATCAAGAAAGCAAAGAGAGAGCATGAAAGAATGTTGGCAAATAAATTAGGGAAAATCCAAAGATGTTTTAAAAATACATTAAAAACAAGAGGATAACTAGAGAAAGAGTGGGGCCTATTCGAGACCACAAAGGAAATTTGTGTGTGGAGGCAGAAGACGTGGGTATGATTTTTAATGAATACTTTGCATCCATTTTCACAAAAGAGAAGAGCGATGTGGACTTTGCAATGAGGGAGGCGTATGAAATATTAGACGAGATAAATACAGTGGGAGAGGAAGTATTAAGAGGCTTAGCAGCTTTGAAAGTGGATAAATCCCCAGGCTTGAATGAAATGTATCCCAGGCTGTTAAGAGAAGCAAAAGAGGAAATAGCAGAGGCTTTGACGATCATTTTCCAGTCCTCTCTGGTTACAGATGCGGTGCCAGAGGACTGGAGGACTGCTAATGTTATACCTTTGTTTCAAAAGGGAGAAATGGATAGACTGAGTAATTACAGGCCAGTCAGCCTAACCTTGGTGGTGGGCAAATTATTGGAAAAAAATCCTAAGGGATAGGGTAAATCTTCATTTGGAAAGACATGGATTAATCAAGGACAGTCAGCATGGATTTGTCAAGGGAAGGTCTTGTCTGACTAACTTGATTGAATTTTTCGAGGAGATAACCAGGAGGATTGATGCATATGATATAGTGTATATGGATTTTAGCAAAGTTTTTGTTAAAGTCCCACATGGCAGACTGGTCATGAAAGTAAAAGCCCATGGGATCCAGGACAAAGTGGCAAGTTGGATCCAAAATTGGCTCAGAGGCAGGAAGCAAAGGGTAATGGTTGATGGGTGTTTTTGTGACTGGAAGGCTGTCTCCAGTGGGGTTCCGCAGGGGTCAGTACTGGGTCCCTTGCTTTTAGTGGTATATATCAATGACTTGTACTCAAATGTTGGGGGTATAATTAAGGAGTTTGCAGATGACACTAATATAGGCTGTGTGGTTGATAATGAAGAAGAAAGCTGCGGGCTGCAGGAAGATATCAATGTACTGGTCAGTTGGGCAGAACAGTGGCAAGTGGAATTCAATCCGGATAAGTGTGGAGTAATGCATTTGGGGAGGTCTAACAAAGCAAGGGAATACACATTAAATGGTTTGACACTGAAAAGTGTAGAGGAATAAAGGGACCTTGGAGTGCAGGTCCACAGATCTCTGAAGGTGGCAGGCCAAGTAGATAAGGTGATTAAGAAGGCATTTGGAATACTTGCCTTTATAAGTCGAGGAATACAAGAGCAAGGAGGTTATGCTTGAATTGTATAAAACACTGGTTAGGCTGCAGCTAGATTACTGTGTGCAGTTCTGGTCACCACATTACAGGAAAGATGTGATTGCACTCAAAAGGGTGCAGAGGAGAGTTACAAGAATGTTGCTTGGACTGGAGAATTTTGGCTATGAGGAAAGATTGGAGATACTGGGTCTGTTTTCTTTGGAACAGAGGAGGCTGAGGAGAGACCTCATTGAGGTGTATAAAATTATGAGGGGCCTGGATAGAGTGGATAGGAAGGACCTGTTTCCTTTGGCAGAGGGGTCAACAACCAGGAGGCATAGATTTAAAGTAATTGGGGGGGGGGGATTTAGAGAAGATATGAGGGGAAATTTCTTCATCCAGAGGGTGATGGGGGTCTGGAGCTCACTGCCTGAAGGAGTGGTAGAGGCAGAAACCCTCACCACATTTAAAAGATACTTGGATGTGCACTTAAAGTGCCGTAACCTACAGGGCTACGGACCAAGAGCTGGAAAATGGGATTAGGTTGGATAGCTCTTGGTCGGCTGGCGCAGACATGATCGGCTGAAATGGCTTCCTTCCGTGCTGTAAATTTCTATGATTCTATGATTCTAAATGTTATTACTGGAGTACCTAAATCCTACCACTTGGTGGTGAGAAGTAGCATTGAATAATATTTCATTTAATTCTGCAGTAATCAAATCCTACCACCATGTGGTGCTCAAGACAAGCAAAAAGCAAAAGCAAAAGCAAAATAAACCAATAAAAATTAAAATTGTGAAATCTGAATTAAGAACCGAAAATAGTGGAATCCACAGGTCCATTAGCACCCGAAAAGAGAAAAGCCAGTTTAACATGGTAAACTCCCGCAAGTAGTGCCCATTTCTGACCCATGAGGGCACAAGGTGGTGGAATCTAATGTTTCAGGTGATGCCATATCATCAGAAAGAGCTTACAAACAAAGCAGAGACACAATACTGCAATAAACTAGCTGTAGCCAGGTAATGACCAGTAACTTTCAATTTTTCAAACACTGTGTGATGTAACCCTGAGTTTTACCTGCATATTTTGAATTAGAGACACCAACATTACTTTTTTGTCCTGTGAGATTATTATAATTGCATGTAAAGTGCAAAGTGCCAGCCTTGGCTCAGTGGCTCAGTGGCAGCACTTTAAGTCACATAATCTAGGCTGACACTGTCGGTGCAGTACTGAGGGAAATGCTATGTTTAATTTTTCTCAAGCGATCATAGCGCTGTAATATTATGTTTCCTCATATAATTACTGAGCTGTTACCTCATATTCTCTTTTCTATGGCTTTACATACCAGAATAAAATGAGACACAATGAGCTGGAAATTCAGGTTTTAGCGACTTTGCCTGTTTATGGGCGATAATTGCGGTGGAACTTCTTTTTACCGCCGGGATACCGCTATCGCTGGACGTTGCAAAATTTGCCAAACGATGACCAGCTATAGCGATAATGGTAAATCCGGCCTTGCATGACTGAATTTGTGCGCTGGAGCCGAAATTTGTGATCGAAAAAGAAAATGGACCTTCTGCGCATGCGCATATTTTTTTTTGTCGATTTTTTCCCCCTGATTTCTTTCTTCTTCTCGCGATTCTGGTCAGCATGTGCAGTACATCCAAGGCTGACTCAGCTATTTTTCAGAGCAGCTATGATGGAAGGGGAATCCAGCAGGCAGAAAGCCAAAAAAATTTAGTTTAGAGGCAAACGAGGCCTTCATCGTAGCTGTGCAAAGCAGATGGGGGAATTTAATAGGAAGGGTGCTAGTAAAATCCTCCCAGCTATTCTAAGGCATTTATGGATCACCATAGCTGAGGAAGTTTCCTCAGTGGACGACATCAGAAGAGACCACAAGCAATGTCGGAAAAGGTTCAATGACCATTGCAGGGTTGTCAGAATAATATTTTTATTGATGCACTCCTTCATTACTTAAATTGTAAATTTGTTGGTATATGTTGACACATGTTGGTATAGGTAGGCTTCGTGTTGCACCTTATTTGCCATGAATGATCGTTACACATTTGTAAGACTGCTTTTTGACATCTTAAAAATGTTTCTGCACTTCGATGTCTTCCTCATGAACCACGTGCGACTACCAGGTCCATTAAACAGAGGACTGTATTAAATACACACAGTATGGTATAAGTGCTTTGATGGCTATCTGTGTCTGCCACAAGGGCAAAAGGGTGCCCTGGTAACCATTCCAATTGTCATCTTTGCTGGGAAAGTTGTCGCACAACCATCGGGAGCAGCGGCGCACAGGCAGCGGTCCACCCGAGACACTGCCATTGACGGACTTGGAGGAGCACGTGGCAGCTATGATCAGTGCCTCAGGGATGCTGAGCCCCTGTTCAAATCTGAGGGTAAGTCCTGCAAAATCCCTGGGCTGGGTTGGGGCAATGTGATGCAGTGTCTGTGGGCTAGGGTTCGGGCAATGTGATGCAGTGTCTGTGGGCTAGGGTTCGGGCAATGTGATGCAGTGTCTGTGGGCTAGGGTTCGGGCAATGTGATGCAGTGTCTGTGGACTAGGGTTAGGGAAATGTGATGCAGTGGCCGATACAGTCACAACCTCCTTTCGCCGCGACCATTAGTTCTTCTGAGGAAGAAACACTCTCGGGCTTTTGCCCATCCAAAGCCCCGGGTACAAGTGGCATGCAGCAACGCACTCCCAGGGCTGAATCCCGTATGCCATCTCTCCGGAGGGTGAGTCGACAAAGCTGGTCTGCTGACAGACAGGCAGACGCACACCTGGACATGGTGGGACTCCAGGGAGAGCGTCCAACTTAGCCGACAGAACCTGGAGGTCTTGGATGGTTTTCTTGCAAGCATTGCGGCACTCTCCACGGACACGAGGGAGGGCATGTCACAGACTGTCGCTGCGACCCGCGAGAACACCAAGACTGTCAATGCCCACATGCAATTGATGGTCTCGACCTTTGGCAGTACAGTCCCCAGTGTCACAGCACCCAGACCCACATCACCTGTGAGTGGTGAGGCCGAGCAAGAGGCTTGCCACTCACAAACCAGGCCTTCCATACCCCAAGCTTCTCCAGGGGATCCACACATGTTGTCTCCATTGTCTATCCCCCTTTTACAGCAGGACTCTGGCCGCGTTGCTGCACGATGTCTTGGTACCACCATCGGTATGGTCATGACGCAAGGGAGGGGGGTTAGGATAAGGGGGGTTAGGGGGGAGGGGGGGAGGAGGGTCACAGGTAAAAGACTTTCGGTGCCGGAGTTGTTCTTTCGTTGTTTTGTTGTTATTTTGTTGCAATTTTGTTGTTGTTGATATTTTATAAAAGTTTGCCAATTCACAATAATGTTTAATAAATTTTGTTCCACTTTTGAGATGCTTAAATTTTATTCAAGTTAAATGTTATTCCAGTTTCAATGTTTATCAAGTTACTGTTTAATACATTATTTTGTTCACCTTAACCATTCCTGTGTCGTGTCCCTTTTGCAAAATAAGAGGGGGAATAGTCAACATGGTGGGATAGAGTGGGCAGGCAACGGTGAAACATGCCTGTGATATATTCACAGAGCACAGCACACACAGCTTCCAAACATGGCAGGCAGCTCTCTCAGAAGTCTTCGGAAATCTGCCTGGGCTGTTTATTATTAACTCTGCACTTGCAGTACACAATACGTCCACATCCACAGTGTGGCGCTACAAACATTACAAGCTTACAGACATTACACTTCTCCCTCCTTAATGAAGAAGCCATCATAACAAACGTCATACATAACTTCCATGTTTATACGAAACACAGGATATAAACTTATTTTTTTTTCCATATTTACAAATTTACTTTACCACTTGTTTTCTGTTTTGAAGAGGATACCTTCGCTCTTGAACAGAACCTTCCAAACATGGTGTCGAATCTAAACTCATTCGAGGCTTATCCTGAGGAACGTTTTCTTCCATGGAATTTCCTTGATTTTCATTTGAAGTCACTCTAACTTCAGGCTCTTTGTTTTCCTGACTCGGATTCAGACTTTCATTCTGATTCTCTCCTGGATTTGTTTCCAGTACATTGGATTTAGGATTTGCCACTGGTATATCAAAACTATCTGATGAGTCAGAAATAATTGAATCATTCTCACTTTCAACTCCTTCCATGTCTGTAGGTAAAATATGATCAATATGAACAAACCTAGCCTGTCCATTATCAAACATCTTTACCAAGTATGTGCGAGGACCACATATCTTCACCACTCTTCCTGGTAACCACTTTAACCATTTATGGTGATGGTTCTTCACTCTCACCTTCTGGTTTAATTTCACACTTCTCTCTTTTACTCTACCTCTATCCTGATTCTCTTTCTGTCTTAATTGTGTCTCTTCTACGGACTGTGCCAAATTTGGCTTAAACAACGAGAATCTGGTTCATGGCTGTCGTTTGAGAAACAACTCTGCTGGTGTTCTACCAGTAGTTGTATGAGGAGTATTTTGATATGTAATCAAAAAATTAAGCCAATTTGTGATCCAATGACAACTGTCATTTCCTTGGATTTGGATCTAACATTTGTTTTATGAGGGCACTTTTTACAATTTGAACAGTGCGCTCTGCTGCACCATTCGAAGCAGGGTGGTATGGTGAAATCTTGGTATGCTTCACACCATTTTTGCTTGTGAATTGTGAAAATTCTTCTGTATGAAATTGTGGTCCATTATCCAAAACAATTTCTTCAGGGAGGCCAAATGAAGAAAATAATTTTCGTAAAATGTCCAATGTTTTACTTGTTGTTATTTTCCACATTGGAAACACCTCAACCCACTTCGAATGGCTGTCAATCACAATGAACAATTGTCCTTCTAACTCAGCAAAATCAATATGTAGCCTTTGCCACAACCTGGGAGACCATTTCCATGGCTGTAATGGTACTAGTGCTTGTTGCTTGCTTACCGATTGACATGTCGTACACTGCCTCACGATGCACTCTATATCTTTATCAAGACCTGGCCACTATAAATAACTGTGTGCAAAACTCTTGGTCAAGCACATTCCCAGGTGCTGGTAATGGATGTCTCCTAATGATTTGGACCTGAATTTATTTGGTATAACCACTCTTGCACCCCACATGATACAATCTTTATCGACTGATAATTCATTCCTACGAATGAAGAATGGATGTGTACCTTTGTCTGTTACCTGGTTTGGCCATCCATTTGCAATATACTCATACACCTTTGACATCACTGGGTCACGTTTGGTTGCTCTACCAATCTCTTCAGCTGTGACTGGCAGTTCATCAATGTATGAAAAATAAAACACTTCTTCCCTATTGGGTTTAACTTGTGATGGGGAAGGGAGTCTAGACCTTGCATCAGCATTACTGTGATCAGCTAATCAGTCTGTATTTAATATCATATGTATATGCTGACAAAATCAAAGCCCATCTCTGCATTACGGGCTGCAGCTAATGTTGGAACTGGGGACTTTGGATGGAGGATTGCTGTTAGGGGCTTATGGTCCGTAACGATGGTTAACTTACGGCCATACAAGTATTTGTGAAACTTCTTGACCCCAAAAATTAATGCCAAAGCTTCCCTTTCAATTTGCGCATAATTACTCTCACTGGCACTGAGAGTGCGTGAAGCAAAAGCAATTGGTCTCTCCTCCCCACTACTTAATACATGAGAGATTACTGCCCCAACTCCATACGGAGAGGCATCACATGTTAGCTTAATCTCCTTAGATATGTCATCGTGAACTAACATGGTGCTCTCTACCAATTTGCTTTTACACTCCTTGAATGCTGTATCGTATTCTTTTGACCACTTCCAATGGACCTGTTTTTTCAAAAATTCATTCAGTGGATGTAATACTGTAGCCAAATTTGGTAGGAACTCCTATAACAGTTCAAAAGACCCAAGAATGAACGAAGTTCAGTGACATTCCTGGGAGTGGGTACATTTCTAATTGCATCCAATTTTTCCATGGTTGGATGTAAACCATCTTTGTCTACTCTGTACCCTAAGTACTCCAGACTTACGAGCAGACACTTGTACTCTGTGCTTCTCTAGCCGTTTGAAGACTTCATTCAATATGTTATTATGAATTTGCCCATTCGGTGCTGAAATTAGTATGTCATCCAAATAACATACTACCCCTTCAATACCTTGCAAAATCTGGTTCATCACCTCTTGGAATATGTCAGGGGCGGAAGACACTCCAAATGGTAGCCTATTAAATTGATATAGGCCTAGATGAGTATTTATAGTCAAACATGACTTGGACTCCTCATCTAGTTCAAGCTGTAAGTATGCATTCGTAAGATCCAGTTTTGGGAAGATCTGACCACCTGTCAGTGTTGTGAACAAATCTTCTATATTCGGCAATGTATTGGGGACATTACCCTCTAGAACCTGGTTTACGGTTACCTTATAATCACCACACAATCTTACCTTACCATCGGACTTAGGTACAACAACAATGGGTGTAGCCCAATTACATCGATCTATCTTACATATAATGTTCTCAGTCTCTAGTCTTTTGAGTTCTTGCTCAACTTTCTCCTTGAGTACATTTGGTACGGAACGTGGCTTGTAGTAAACCGATCTAGCATGCTTCTGTACCCTGACACTCGCCTTGAAGCCTTGAATCGGACTGCCCGTTTCGCAGAACACCTTCGGATACTTCTTGGTAACCTCATCCGTTGATAAAAATCTTGCTTCCACACAGAAAATCTTACTCCAATCCAGCTTCAGTGAGTTCAACCAATTTCTTCCTAGTAAGGCAAACTTGTCTCCTTTCACTACTATTAGAGGCAAGTTCTGAAATTGATCTTTATATTTCACCCGTACGGTGATACGACCTACCACAGGAATTTTCTCTCCCGAATAGTCTCGTAGCTCTATCTTGGATTTCTCCAGTTGGAAATCACGTAATTTATCGAGGTACAGCAACTCTGGTACTACACTCATGGATGCACCCGTGTCAATTTCCATTGGTATTTTGAATCCCGCAACATATATGTGGATTTTAATGCTTTCCGAATCGCTGTCCGTTAACCTCGTGCTCCTGATGACGTGTAACTCTAACATCTCCTCGTCCTGTTGTTGTTCTTCCATGTTATGTAGTCTCTTGGGATTTCTACTCATAGCTTTGAACGCTGGACTCATAGCTTTAAAAACTGGTTTACCCTTCAGTCGGCATGCCTTCGCAAGATGCCCAGTCTTTCTGCAGAAGAAATACTCTGCCTTCACGTGTGGACAACTTTGAGCAATGTGTTGTCCCTGGCACCTATAGCATGACTTTGACACTGTCATGTATGTAACCACAATGTAACACCACTATATTACTGTATACTCTCAACCTAGATGCACACCTTGAGCACTAGGGGTGAACTTGTGGGAGACACTCCTTACCTGATCACACAGGTATAAAAAGGGAGATCCCAAGCAGGGTCATCGTCTTTGGAGTCCTGTGAATAAAGAGTTAAGGTCACAGAGTGATCTTGTCCCCAGAATGTGCCTCATGTGGTTTCATGTTGTAGAGTAAGGACTTTACAGACGCTCTAGTAGAATTTCCAGTTTCTGAGACTTTCGGCCATGACCGTCTTTCACTTTGAACCTGCAGGTGATTTACCTCGGTTGACTGACGACCGTAATTATTATTTAATTCTCGGGAATATTGTTTGGCCATGCTCATCGACCTCGCTGTCTGACAAGCAATCTCAAAAGTCAAGTCATCCGTCGTCAATAACTTCCTTCTGATCGCATCATTTTTTCACCCCACAAACAAAACAATCCCGTAATGCTTGGTTTTGAAAGTTTCCAAAATTACAGTGCATCGATAGCATTTTTAATGCTACGATGTAATCAGTGATACTTTCATCAGCCTTTTGAGCCCACAAACTTAATTTCTTTAGGTGCTTCTCTCAGGAAATTCTGGAGTTCTGCAATCAGGGTGATAGGATTCCAACCATCTATTCCAATGATAGTTGGTAAACCTTTAATTTTTGTGCTGCTCAACAAATGTGCTGCATTTGTTGCATGGTATTCCTAAAGTTCAGAGAACTTGGATGGTCCTAATATCTCTAATTATTGGTGTAAAGCTCTATGACATTCATTGATGAATTTCATGGGAGTCTGCAGAAATTCTCAGAATTTGTACCACAACTGCAACCCGAGAAAGATTCAGAGCCCTCATCACTGGCACCAGGATAAAGATTGGTAAAAGGTTGAAAGGCCATCATGGAAAGTGTTTTGTAAATAAATTATTTGCTGTTTTGGAAAAAGCCATAACATTTGTGTCATTTTGTCACTGTTTCATCACAATCAAATGATGCAATGTTGTGTCTTGCACAATTGCAAATACATTTTCCGCAACAATGGCCGACAGTCTCTCCATGTCCCGCTTACTGGTGGTAGAAATTGGTCAGATTTGCTGAGTAGATATATACATATTTTAAAACCGAATTTACCTCCTGTGATGTTGCAGACTGGGATCAAGACTAAGGTCAAGCAAGGTTAAAGGGTGGGAAGATAATTGAACCAATGGACAGATGAGAAAGATGGGCAGAGGAGGAAAGAGGAGATAGAGAGGGCAGAAAGGGAGATGAGGAAGGGGAGGAGACTGTGTGATGGGTGAGGAGAGAAGGAGGGAGGGGAAGACAGAAAGATGAAGTAAGGAGGAGTGGGGAGGGCTCAGGTGAGTAGCAGAAGTGAAGAAAAGAGGGAAGTGAGTGAAGGGGGAGCGAGAGGTGGTGGAGAGGAAGAGGGAGAGGAGGAGCAAAGAAGTGGAAGGCGGAAAGTGCAAAGGGAGAGAGAAAGACCAAGGGAGGGGTTTTCTCAGTTAGTGCGGCTGAGGGAGGTCCGAGTGAAAATCTGCAAAGGGATATAAACAGGCTAAGTGAGTGGTCAAAAATTTGGCAGATGGAGTATAATGTGGGAAAATGTGAGGTTATCCATTTTGGCAGAAAAAAATAGAAAAGCAAATTATAATTTAAATGGAGAAAAATTGCAAAGTGCTGCAGTACAGAGGGACCTGGGGGTCCTTATGTATGAAACACAAAAGGTTAGTATGCAGGTACAGCAAGTGATCAGGAAGGCAAATGGAATGTTGGCCTTTATTGCAAGGGGGATAGAATATAAAAGCAGAGAAGTCCTGCTACAACTCTACAGGGTATTGGTGAGGCCACTCCGAGAGTACTGCGTACAGTTTTGGTCTCTGTATTTAAGGAAGGATATACTTGCATTGGAGGCTGTTCAGAGAAGGTTCACTGGGCTGATTCCAGAGCTGAGAGATTTGACTTATGAAGATAGGTTGATTAGGTTGGGCCTATACTCATTGGAGTTCAGAAGAATGAGAGGTGATCTTATCGAAACATGTAAAATAATGAGAGGGCTTGACAAGGTGGATGCAGAGAGGATATTTCCACTCATAGGGGAAACTAAAACTAGGGAACATAGTCTCAGAATAAGGGGCCGCCCATTTAAAACTGAGCTGAGGAGGAATTTCTTCTCTCAAAGAGTTGTGAATCCGTGGAATTCTCTGCCCAGAGAGCTGTGGAGGCTGGGTCATTGAATATTTTTAGGGCGGAGATAGACAGATTTTTGAGTGATAAGGGAACAAAGGGTTATGGGGAACGGGCAGGGAAGTAGAGCTGAGTCCATGATCAGATCAGCCATGATCTTATTAAATAGCAGAGCAGGTTCGAGGGTCCAAATGGCCTACTCCTGCTCCTATTTCTTATGTTCTTATGTTTTTCTGATGTCTTGGTGGGGAAGAGAGCTCATTTTGCATCAGAAAGGGTAAGAGGTGCTGCCCACCGATTTCTGCTTCATCTGCGGGGAGAGAAGTTTTGGATTTAATTTCTACTGTAGCGCTACGGGGAGGTACGTCGATTTGTGCTGTTCGTGGGAGGGGTCTCTCACTGGGTTTTCTGTGTCTGAATTCCATGGCTGTGTCTTGCAAAGCCTTCTTTTCTAGGGTTACTTCTTTGTTTCTGATCACGTCATGCATTTTGAGGCAGGAAAACAATTTTACAGTTTCCGTTCTGAGGAAAGATCATCGACCTGAAATAGTAACACTGTTTTTCTCTCCACAGATGCTGCCTGGCCTGCTGAGTGCTGAGTGTTTTCCACCCTCTTCTGATGTTATTTACATTTTTATGTTGGGTTTAACTTATTTATTGGACACTTTTTTATTCTTTGGGAGTTCCACGTTTTTGTCTTTGTGGCATTAACAGCACTATGTTAAGCAACAGGTGATCACGGGTATTTTTAGTCTCATTCCTGTTATGTATGCAATAAAGGTACAAACTGAGTACTGTTTAACTAAGCAAGGTATAACCTTGCTTCTGCTTTATTATGGCCCAAAGTGCCTGATTAACAAAATGGCTGGCCTTTTATACCAGAGCAGCACCATGTGCGTGCTGCTCAGTGGCCTCCAACAATGACACTATCTGGTGGCTACAAACAGCATGTACATACATGACAATACCCTCCTCTGAGATCTTATCACAGTCTTTCACAGGTTGAGATGGTCCGGTGCTTTACGTTCCAGGGTTGACCATCTCAGTTCGATTCCGGCCTTGGGTGAATGTGCGGAGTCTGTTGTGGCTGGATGGCTGACTTGTTGGGGGTGGCAGTGGCCATGTCAGGAATTGAAAGTCCATTTTTATTGAACAAGTCCATGATGGAAATTCCAGGTTCACTGATGACCCTCGAATCCACTGAAGGCTGCTGGTCAGTTGGTTGGTTGTCGACGGTTTCTTCGTCCGACTACTCTGGCTCGTCTGTGTGCCTCAGCTTTGTTTGATCCATGTGTTTCCTTCATGTTTGCCCATTCTTGAGCTTAATAACAAATACCCTGTTGCCCTCCTTGGCCATGACTGTACCAGTGATCCATTTGGGACCCTGACCATAATTCAACACATAAACAGGATCATTAACAGAAATCTTGCGTGACAAAGTTGTGCGATCGTGGTACCCTTATTGATTCTGTCTTCCGTATTCAACATGATTACTTAAATCCAGGTGTACAAGAGATAACTTGGTCTTAAGACCTCTTTTCATCATAAGTTCAGCAGACGAGACCCCTCTGAGTCTGTGGGGTCTTGTCCTGTAACTCAGTAGTATGCAAGACAAGCGGGTCTGCAGTGACACTTGGGTTACTCTCCTCATGCTTTGCTTGATAATTTGTACTGCACGTTCTGCTTGCCCGTTGGACGCTGGCTTGAACAGTGCTGACCTTACATGTTTTATGCCGTTAAAAAAGGAGGGAGAGAGAAAACAGGGAATTATAGACCGGTCAGCCTGACATCGGTCGTGGGTAAGATGATGGAATCAATTATTAAGGATGTCATAGCAGTGCATTTGGAAAGAGGTGACATGACAGGTCCAAGTCAGCATGGATTTGTGAAAGGGAAATCATGCTTGACAAATCTTCTGGAATTTTTTGAGGATGTTTACAGTAGAGTGGACAAGGGAGAACCATTTGATGTGGTATATTTGGACTTTCAGAAGGCTTTCGACAAGGTTCCACACAAGAGATTAATGTGCAAAGTTAAAGCACATGGGATTGGGGGTAATGTGCTGACATGGATTGAGAAATGGTTGTCAGACAGGAAGCAAAGAGTAGGAGTAAATGGGTACTTTTCAGAATGGCAGGCAGTGACTAGTGGGGTACCGCAAGGTTCTGTGCTGGGGCCCCAGCTGTTTACACTGTATATTAATTATTTAGACGAGGGGATTAAATGTAGTATCTCCAAATTTGCGGATGACACTAAGTTGGGTGGCAGTGTGAGCTGCGAGGAGGATGCTATGAGGCTGCAGAGCGACTTGGATAGGTTAGGTGAGTGGGCAAATGCATGGCAAATGAAGTATAATGTGGATAAATGTGAGGTTATCCACTTTGGTGGTAAAAACAGAGAGACAGACTATTATCTGAATGGTGACAGATTAGGAAAAGGGGAGGTGCAACGAGACCTAGGTGTCATGATACATCAGTCATTGAAGGTTGGCATGCAGGTACAGCAGGCGGTTAAGAAAGCAAATGGCATGTTGGCCTTCATAGCGAGGGGATTTGAGTACAGGGGCAGGGAGGTGTTGCTACAGTTGTACAGGGCCATGGTGAGGCCACACCTGGGGTATTGTGTACAGTTTTGGTCTCCTAACCTGAAGAAGGACATTCTTGTTATTGAGGGAGTGCAGCGAAGGTTCACCAGACTGATTCCCGGGATGGCGGGACTGACCTATCAAGAAAGACTGAATCAACTGGGCTTGTATTCACTGGAGTTCAGAAGAATGAGAGGGGACCTTATAGAAATGTTTAAAATTCTGATGGGTTTAGACAGGTTAGATGCAGGAAGAATGTTCACAATGTTGGGGAAGTCCAGAACCAGGGGTCACAGTCTAAGGATAAGGGGTATGCCATTTAGGACCAAGATGAGGAGAAACTTCTTCACCCAGAGAGTGGTGAACCTGTGGAATTCTCTACCACAGAAAGTTGTTGAGGCCAATTCACTAAATATATTCAAAAAGGAGTTAGATGTAGTCCTTACTACTAAGGGGATCAAGGGGTATGACAAGAAAGCAGGAATGGGGTACTGAAGTTGCATGTTCAGCCATGAACTCATTGAATGGCGGTGCAGGCTAGAAGGGCCGAATGGTCTACTCCTGCACCTATTTTCTATGTTTCTATGTTAAGTTGTACAAACTCCTGAAACTCCTGACTGGTGAAGCACGACCCATTGTCACTCACAGCTATGTCAGGCAGACCATGTGTTGCGAACATGACATTGAGAATCTCTATGGTTGCCATGGACATACTGGACGACATGATTATACACTCTATCCACTTCGAATAAGCACCTACCACCACTAAAAACATCTTGCCCAGGAAGGGACCTGCAAAATCTACATGGATCCTAGACCAAGGTTTGGATGGCCACGACCACAGACTCAGCGGCGATTCCGCTGGTGCTTTGCTGAGCTGTCTGCAGTTATTGCACTGATGCACACATGCTTCCAGCTCAGAATCAATTCCTGGCCACCATATGTTGGACCTGGCGATGGCCTTCATCATCGCTATACCAGGATGTGTGCTGTGCAACTCACGCACAAACTTCATTTTCCCTTTCTTAGGCATTACAACTCGATTGCCTCACAAGATACAATCTACTTGAATAGACAGTTCGTCCTTGCGACGAATGTACAGTTTGGCCTCCTCGCACATTTGCTTCGGTAAGGCAGACCAATTCCCTTTGACGATGCAACCCTTTACCACCGATAATATTGTGTCCTGGTTGGTCCAGGTCTTAACTTGTTGAGCCGTGACAGGGGTACCTTCACTCTCAAAAGCATCCATGATTAACATTAAATCTGCCAGTTGAGGCATTTCCACCTCCGGTGTGGGGTGTGGGCAATGGCAACCGGCTCAAAGCATCGGCACAATTCTCTTTGCCAGGTCTGTGGCGAATGACATAATCATAGGCAGATAATGTCAGTGCCCACCTTTGGATGCGGGATGAAGCATTGGTATTGATACCTTTGCTCTTGGTAAACAACGAACTGAAAGGCTTGTGATCGGTCTCTAATTCGAACCTCAGACCAAACAGGTATTGATGCATCTTTTTAATACCGTACACACACGCTAAAGCTTCTTTTTCTACCATACAGTAGGCTCTTTCTGCTTTAGATAAACTTTTGGATGCATACGTGACAGGTTGAAGTTTCCCTGACTCATTGGCTTGTTGTAACACGCAACCAATTCCACATGACGATGCGTCACAGGCCAAAACTAACCATTTACATAGGTCATAATGTACCAGCAGCTTGTTCGAGCAAAGCAGATTGGTGGCTTTCTCGAAAGCTATGTCTTGCAATGTGCCCCACACCCAGTTGTTGCCTTTTCTCAATAGCATGTGCAGTGGTTCAAGCAAGGTGCTCAATTTAGGTAGGATGTTACCAAAGTAGTTGAGCAGACCCAGAAACGAACGCAGCTCTGTCACGTTCTGTGGCTTGGGTGCATTATTGATGGCTTTGGTTTTCACGTCAGTAGGTCTGATGCCATCAGCGGCGATTTTCCTCCCGAGGAGTTTGACCTCCGGTGCCATGAAGACGCACTTTGAGCGTTTAAGTCTGAGTCCCATCTATCCAAACGCAGTAGAACCTCTTCCAGGTTGTTCAGATATTCCTTGGAACACGACGGTTCTGGGAACGGACTTCAGTAGACTTTCAATATTCCTCTGGAATATTGCTGCAGCCGAGCAAATTCCGAATGGGCACCTGTGGTAAATTAACAGTATTTGTTCATGTTAATGCATGTAAGTCTCTTCGACATCTCGACCAACTCCTGCGTCATATAGGCCGATGTCAATTCCAGTTTTGTGAACGACTTCCCTCCGGCTGGTGTCGCAAACAAGTCATCAGCCTTTGGTAATGGGTACTGATCTTGTTTCAAAACCCTATTGATCGTAGCCTTGTAGTCGCCACAGATTCTGACTGTGCCATCACTTTTCAGCACAGGAACAATGGGGCTGGCCCATTCATTAAATTCGACCGGTGATATGATCCCTTCACGCTGTTCAGTTCAATTTTGACCTTTTCCCTCATCATATACGGCACTGCCCGAGCTTTATGATGGACGGGTCTTGCATCTGAGTCCACGTGGATCAGCACCTTGGCTCCCATGAAGTTGCCGATACCAGGTTCGAACAACGAGGGGAACTTGCTCAATACTTGGGCACATGTATCTTCCTCCTCCGACAATGCCTTTATGTCGTTCCAGTCGCATCTGATTTTCTCCAACCAGCTCCTGCCGAGCAGCGTTGGGCCATTGCCTGGAACAATCCACAGCGTGAACCGCACCGTTATACGACACATTAATTTGTGTACTGCCAATCACCTTTATCAGTTCTTTGGTGTACGTGCGCAGCTTGGCTTTAACAGGGCTCAGCCTGGTCCTCTCAGTCTCTCAGTCTCAGTATCCCACAGCTTATTAAATATCCTCTCGTTCATGATCAATTGACTCGCCCCTGTGTCCAGTTCCATCGATACCGGTATCCCGTTAAACTTCACATTAATCAAAATTGGTTTACTCTTGGTTATGAAAGAGTACAGTCCACACACCTCCTCCTTTGGCATCTCAGATTGCGTATCTGGATCCGCGCTAGTCTGATTCTCATCCTCCACGTGGTGAATCGCAGCTCACTTGCTCATCTGTGGACACTTGCGCTGGAGATGCCCCACTCTCAGACAGACTTTGCAACTATATTACTTAAATCGGCATTGCTGGTGCCGATGATTTCCCCACAACTCCAACACGGAGAAGTCGGATACATTCCCGCTGGTGGACTTTGGGCAGCCACAGGTTTCGCGAACGCAACCGGATAAGCCCTGCCATGTGCCACTTTGCCAAACGCCGAATTAATCGCATTTACAGTACTTGCCGAGGTTCGGTTCTTCACCGATATTTGCTTTAGACTCCTGACCGTCGTCATACATGTTTGAGCGATCTGGATGGCCTTTTTTAAATCCAACTCCTCCACTGCCAGAAGTTTGCGCAGGATCACCTCGTGGTTAATACCGATAACAAAGAAGTCCCGCAGCATGTCTGCCAACACCGTCCCAAATTTGCACGGTCCCGCTAGACGTCTCAGGTCGGCAACGAATTCTGCTGCGCTCTGGCCCTCCGATCGAACGTGTGTATAAAACCTGTATCTCGAGATGATGATGCTGTCGTCTGGCTTGAGGTGCACAACTCCTCGTATGTTTTTTCTATTGGATCACTAGGCATGAATAGGTTCTTTATCAGACCGTAGATCTTTGAACCGCACACAGTGAGGAACACGGCCCGGCGCTGATCTGCATCGTCGACCCCCTTCATTTTGTTGGCCACGAAGTAGTGGTTCAAACGGCTCACAAAGTCTGCCTAATCTTCTCCCTCCACGAATTGCTCTAAAAATCCAATCGTGCTCATTTTTCAAACAAAGGTTCTTGTATTCTCGTCGCCAAATGTTATGTATGCAATAAAGGTACAAACTGAGTACTGTTTAACTGAACAAGGTACAACCTTGGCTCTGCTTTATTACGGCCCAAAGTGCCTGACTCACAAAATGGCTGGCCTTTCATACCAGAGCAGCACCATGTGCGTGCTGCTCAGTGGCCTCCAACAATGACACCATCTGGTGGCTACAAACAGCATGCACATACGTGGCAATTCCTAAAATTAACTTTTTCATATATTTCCTTGTTCAACCATCTTACATTTTTTTCTGAGGTGCTTTTCAATTTTTATGCAAGATTTTCGTATTTTTAAAAAAAGTCCTTCATGTTACCAAAAGTGGATCTACAATTTTTCTAACTGTCATGTAAGTTTGTTATGTAATGTTATGTCATGTAATATTGTCACATAACCTTATGTCATGTAACATTATGTTCACAGTAACAACTACAGGTACAGTACCTTTAGAATGTTACCACTCAGCATTTTCAAAAACACAGGTAGGGAAAAATCAAGACATTGTTCATCAGAAATCCACTGTGAAACAAATTGAGTATTTTTATCATAAAATCATAAGAAATTTACAGCACAGAAGGAGGCCATTCCCACTTCCCAGCTCTTGGTCCATAGTCCTGTAGGTTACGGCACATTAAGTGCATATCCAAGTACTTTTTAAATGTGCTGAGTGTTTCTGCCTCTACCACCCTTTCAGGAAGTGAGTTCCAGACACCCAGCACCCTCTGGGTGAAAAAAGCTTTCCTCAACTCCCCTCTAACCCTTCTACCAATTACTTTAAATCTATGCTTGCAGGTTATTGACCCATCTGCTAAGGGAAATAGGTCCTTCCTATCCACTCTATCTCGACCCCTCATAATTTTATACACCTCAATTAAGTCTCCCCTCAACTTCCTCTGGTTCAAAGAAAACAACCCCAGTCTATCTAATCTTTTCTCATAGCCAAAATTCTCCAGTCCAGGCAACATTCTCGTAAATCTCCTCTGTACCCTTTCTAATGCAATCACATTTTTCCTGTAATTTGGTGACCAGAACTGCAGGCAGTACTCTAGCTGAGGCTTAACTAGTGTTTTATACAGTTCATAGTCTATGCCTCGGCTACTAAAAAAAATATCCCGTATGCTTGCTAAACCACCTTATTTATCTGTCATGCTACCTTCAGGGATCTGTGGACATGAACACCAAGGTCCCTCTGTTCTAATACACTTTTCAGTGTCGTACCATTTAATGTGTATCCCCTTGTCTTGTTAACCCTCCCCAAATGCATTACCTTGTAAGGGGATAAAAATCGGTCACTAGAGTGGAGACAGACTGATGGTCACGCTGATGGTCACAAATGGAGATACTGAAGGTAGTGAATTAATCTGACCCGTGAAATGGTCCAGATTAAGAGGGCTTATCAATATTAGGAGTTTCGGAGGAATCAGGAGCTCTTCTGTCTTACGGTATGGATTGTAATATTGACCGGTTATGTATAAATGGCTTATGTAAGTAAAGCACGCTTATACACTCGGTTACATTGGGCTAGTAAGAGGGGAATAGCGAAGCCTGATGGGTAATGAACCATCCGTTATTAATCTTAGAATAGATTCATGGAAGCGTACATATTCAGGTCAGAACAAGGACAGAAATGTTTGGGAACATAGATTGTAGCAGCAGGGGAACTGGCAGTTTTGACTAGAGTTCTTGGGAGAGGGATAAGGAGGCACCACCCTGGAAAACAAAGTTAATCAACACGTCATGAGAAACTGAGGCAAAGTTGACACCACTCAATAACACATTCCGGGAGGGTGACATGTGATGGGAGATGGACAGTGGGGGAGAACCACTCAGAGCCAGTCTGATAAGAGTCAACAAATCAATGTAACTTTGCTGATAGCAGTAGGCCAATCGGTGGTTTTGTAGGAGGGTCACACAAATTGAAAAATTGTGTATCTGTGCTTGCAGAACTCTTGAACTTTGAAGTGTCCGTTTGGAACATTTCCCGAGCATGTTCGAATAATAAACCGGTGAACCGAAGGTTTCGTTTGTTTGATTCCGTGGTCGTTATATGGCGGGCGAGGCAGGTGTCGACCCCTTATATCAGGGAATCCACCTTGAGGAGGAGAAGTCTTCCTTTTACCCCAACAACCTCACACTTCTCTGGATTGAATTCCATTTGCCACTTATCTGCCCACCTGGTCAGTCCATTGATATCTTTCTGCAGTCTACAGCTTTCTTCCTCACTATCAACTGTATCATCTGCAAACTTCTTAACCAGCTATAGAGGGGCCGAATGGCCTATCCCTGCTCCTAATTCTTATGTTCTTATGTTATTATGTATTCATGCTCTAAATCATTGATATATACCACAAAGCGCAAGGGACCTAATACTGAACCCTGTGGAACTGCACTGGAAATGGCCTTCCAGTTGCAAAATCACCCATTAACCATCACCCTTTGCTTCCTGCCACTGAGCCAATTTTGGAGCCAACTTGCCACTTTCCTTGGATCCCCTGGGCTTTTACTTTGCTGACCAGTCTGCCATGTGGGACATTGTTAAAAGCCTTGCCAAAATCCAGGTAGATTATGTCAACTGTGCTACCCTCATCAACCTTCCTTGTTGCCTCCTCAAAAAATTCAATCAAGTTAGTCAGACACGACCTTCCCTTAATTATTCCCTGCTGACTGTCCTTGATTAATCTGTGCCTTTCTAAATGATGATTAATACTGTCCCTCAGAATCTTTTCCAATAATTTGCCCACCACTGAGGTTAGGCTGACTGACCTGTAATTACTCGGTCTATCCCTTTCTCCCTTTTTGAACAACAGTACAATGTTAGCAGTATTCCAGTCCTCTGGCACCACACCTGTAGCCAGAATGCATTGGAAAATGATAGTCAGAGCCTCTGCTATTTCTTCCCTTGCTTCTCATAACAGCCAATGATATGTTTCATCTGGATCTGGCAAGATGCCAAACTCATTAATATTTCCTCTCTCACTATGTTTATCTCATTTAATATTTCACACTCATCCTCCTTAACTACAATGTCTGCATCGTCCCTCTCTTTTGTGAAGACAGATGCAAAGTATTCATTAAGAATCATACCCACGTCATCCACCTCAGTACACAGGTTACCTTTTTGGTCTCTAATAGGTCCTATTCTTTCTTTAGTTATTCTCTTGCTCTTTATGTATTTATAAAACATCTTTGGGCATTTCTTGATTTTACTTGCCAATATTTTTTCATGCCCTCTCTTTGCTTTCCTAATTTCCTTTTTAATTTCACTCTGCACTTTCTACACTCCTCGAGAAAACTTAGCAAAAGTTTAGCTTAACATAGCAAAACTTAGAAAATCATAACATTATTAGGCAAAGTCAACATGGTTTTATGAAAGGGAAATCGTGTTTGACAAATTTATTAGAGTTTTTTGAGGATGTAACTAGCTGGGTAGATAAAGGAGAACAGGTGGATGTCGTATATTTGGATTTCCAAAATCCATTCAATAAGGTGCCACATAAAAGATTATTACACAAGATAAGGGCTCATGAGATTGGAGGTAATGTATTAGCATGGACAGAGGTTTGGTTATCGGACAGAAAACAGAGAGTAGGGATAAACGGGTCTTTTTCAGGTTGGCAGGCTGTAACTAGTGGGGTCCCGCAAGGATCAATGCTGGGGCCTCAGCTAATTACAATCTATATTAATGACTTAGATGAAGGGATCGAGTGTAATGGATCCAAGTTTGCTGATGATACAAAGATAGGTGGGAAAGTAAGTTTTGAGGAGGACGCAAAGAATCTGCAAAGGGATATAGATAGGCTAAGTGAGTGGGCAGTAAGGTGGCAGATGGAGTATAATGTAGGGAAATGCAAGGTTATTCACTTTGGTAGGAAGAAAAGAAAGGAGAATATATTTTAAATGGTGAGAAGCTTTTAAGTGTTGGTTTTCAGAGAGATTTGGGTGTGCTCATGCAAGAAACACAGAAAGCTAGCATGCAGGTACAGCAAGCAACAAGGAAGGCAAATGGCATGTTGTCCTTTATTACAAAGGAGTTGGAGTATAAGAATAAGGAAGTCTTGCTACAATTGTACAGGGCCTTGGTGAGATCACACCTGGAGTACTGTGCACAGTTTTGGATTCTTTATCTAAGGAAGGATATACTTGCCTTGGAGGCGGTGCAATGAAAGTTTACTAGATTAATTCCAAGGAGCCCTAGTAAAACTGAAGTCAATGGAAATCAGGGGGAAATCTTTCCACTGGCTGGAGTCATACCTAGCACAAAGGAAGATGGTTGTGATTGTTGAAGATCAATTATCCCAACCCCAGGACATTGCTGCAGGAGTTCCTCAGGACAGTGTCCAAGGTCCAGCCATCTTCAGCTGCTTCATCAAGACCTTCCCTCTATCATAAGGTCAGAAATGGGGAAGTTCGCTGATGATTGCAGTGTTCAGTGCCATTCACAATTCCTCAGATAATGGAGCAGGCCATGCCCACATGCAGCAAGAACTGGACAACATTCAGGCTTGGGCTAATAAGGAGCAAGTAACATTTGTGCCACACAAGTGCCAGGCAATGACCATCTCCAACAAGCGAGAGTCTAACAACTTCCCCTTGACATTCAACGGCATTACCATCACCGAAACCCCCACCTTCAACATCCTGGGGTCACCATTAACCAGAAATTTAATTGGGCCAGCCACATAAATATCATAGCTACAAGAGGAGGTCAGAGGCTGGGAATTCTGCAGCGAGTGTCTCACCTCCTGATTCCCCAAAGCATTTCCACCATCTACAAGGCACAAGTCAGGAGTGTGATGGAATACTCTCCACTTGCCTGGATGAATACAGCTCCAACAACATTCAAGAAGCTCGACACCATCCAGGACAAAGCAGACTGCTTGATTGGCATCCCATCCACCACCTTAAACATTCACTCCCTCCACCACCGGTGCACCGTGGCTACAGTGTGTACCATTTACAAGATGCACTGCAGCAACTCGCCAAGGCTTCTTCAGCAGTTCCTCCCAAACCCACGACCTCTACCACCTAGAAGGACAAGGGCAGCAGGTGCATGGGAGCACCATCACCTGCAAGTTCCCCTCCAAGTTACACACCATCCTGACTTTGAAATATATCGCTATTCCTTCATTATCGCTGGGTCAAAATCCTGAAACTCCCTCCCTAATAGTACTGTGGGAGTTCCTTCACCACAAGGACTGCAGCAGTTCGAGAAGGCGGCTCATGACCACCTTCTCAAGGGCAATTAGAGATGGGCAATAAATGCAAGCCTTGCCAGTGACGCTCACATCCCGGAACGACTAAAAAAAAAGAGAGGGTTGTCCTATGATAGATTGTGTAGAATGGGCCTATAGGGCTAGACTTTCCACTAGGTGGCGAAGGCTGAAAGAAATAGGCCTTGTTCCAGCGATGTGAGATGTCTCAGCCTTGCTGATCGCTGGTATAAGGCCCTTTTTTTTTTGCAATTTTCCACTCGGCCTTACCCTAGCGATGTCAAATGGGTGATGTGATTTTCGGCGAACTCACGGTGTGGGTTTCTTGCAGGAAGCACACCGCATATTTACCCTCCTGTAGGGGCGAAAAATTGTTAAATCTACGGTGTGCCTCTCTGCCGCCATTTATGTTGAGGCTGGCTATGGTTATCTTCATGACAAAAGCATAGTGCAACCTCTAACTTAAACTACTGTGGGGGGGGGGGGGGGTAGTGGGTGGGGGAGCGGAGTCGTTTGATGACCTCCACTCCCTCAGCAACCCAGCGAGGAACATTTTGAGCCGGTGCAGCTCAAGGGTTTCTGGTTTTGATAAGGTCCTGTCTGTGCCCATGGTTTTGACGGCGGCGCGGATGGACCTGATGAGCAGCGCCGGCTCGGACCATTTGTCCAGGGCCAGATGGGCTCTATTGCGGTGACCCTGGCATTCCACCAAAAAGTCCTGGAGTTCCTTTGCAGGAATGAGGGGGGACTCAGCAATGGGCATGAGGAAATCCACCACCTCACTGGCGATGGACTCTAAATTCTCTCCCATGCCCACCACCGAGTCCTCCTCTGGGAGGTTGCCCCCAGTGGCCAATCCCCCGACTGCACGGGGTATGGCGAATGGCCCGGCCACACCATCCGGCCCTACCTCTGTCACAATCCCACCCCCAGGATCGTCGGCAGAGGAGTCTTCCCTGGGCTCCTCCTGGGATGCCAGGTCGGGAAGCGGCAGCGGACGGGGATCCCCCTCCGCCCCAGGCACCGGGGAGCATGGAGAAACCGGGCTGAAAAACAGCTCAAGGTCCTCCAAGTCCCCCGGCTCCAACATCAGGGATGAAGACTGGGGTTCCTCACCCTCCCCGCCACCGCCCTCCGGCCCAGCGGGTGGGGGTTCCTGAAATTTATTACATTTTTCTTTTTCCGCCAGTTCGAGCAGATCCCGGGGAATGCTGATATTTGACTGGGCAGGCTCGGACTTGGCCTCTTCGGCCTCGCCCGCCTTAGTCCCTGGGACGCTCGACCCGGCGGCGATACTTTCTTTTTGCGGCCCCACGCCCCCAGCAACAGACAGTTTTGCAGCCCCATCCCTGGGAGGCTCAGGCTGGGCAGCCTTGGCTGTCTCATACTCCCAAGGGACAGACTCCCCCCGCCTTCGACACACATTGGGAGCACTGGTGGGGGACGTGGGACACGTGCCGGGCACCAACTCCTCCACGGAGGGACCTTGTTCATCCTCCGTTTCCCTGGAGCGGTGCCTCCTTTTTTGTTTGGAGGGATGCGGAGGCAGGGAGACCCTCATGTCTGCCGGGGCTCTCGTCTCCGCTCCCCTCCTTCTGGTTGTCTTGCCCGCGCCCGAGCCTGACTGTGAATGGCAAACTCTCCGCGGAAACAGGTGTGGCCAAGGGCTCGGGCACGGGCTCAGGATGCCCTATGCTTGCCGGTGATAAAAAGGAGCCGAATGCAGTGAAGAGGCTGTCTGGCCCACTGAGGAGACTCGTCCGAAGGTGTTTAATTTTCTTCCCCGCCTTCCTTCTGCACGGACGCTCTCCCTCCCCCCCACGGAGGCCGTGAAGACAAAGGCCCCCGACGATGCCCGCGCACCTATGGCTCCTGGCACGCGGACGGTGACATGGAGAGGAGTGGCGGCGGCACCAGCCTTGGCCGCTTTGGCTGTTATTGCGTCTTTGGAGGCGGGGCAGTTCTTGCGGATGTGCCACACCTCCTTACAGGCGTGGCACCGCACGCCGTCTGATGTCCAGAAGACGCGGTAGGCTGTCCCCTCGTGGACAACGTTGAAAGCTCCTTCCGTTACCTCCTCCCACGCCAGCTGGATGAAAAGCTGGCGACGGAAGAAGAACACATGACAGAGGCTGGCCTCCCTGAAGCCGAGTGGTATGGTGTTCATCCCTGACCTTACCTCCCCCAGTTGACGTAGGTGGGGGAGGAGGAGCTCATTCGTAACAAAGGGCGAGACGTTTGAAATAACGATTCTCTGCGCGATGGTCTCGAGAGGATCCACCGGCAGGAAGGTCCCGCCCACCGTGAGCCCCTTACTAAGGGCCAGGCCCACCGCCCGCTCCGACTCCAGGAAGAACACAGCCTTCCCGTACATTTTAGAGGTGGCGACAATTGCCTTCATGCACTCTTCAATATTCATGTTGGGGTGAGTGTAGCTCTTGACCCCATTCTTTTTAGTCATTAATGCAAAGGGTGGCAGGGCAGCAGGAGCCACAGTGGTAATGGACTCTGATAAGCTCATAATAAAGGCTGAAACTGAGTACTGTGTACAATGAGCAAGTGTGACCTGAGCTCAGGACTCGAGTGCAGGTACTTCGTGGCTGGTCTGCTTATATACCATGCTCCCAAGGGATGCTAGGATCCCTTGGGACTCCACAGGTAGGCCCTCTGGTGGTTGTGTAATACAGGTTGCAAGGGGTTAAATACATAACATCAGTCCCCCTTGAAGTCAATAGTACACTTATTTACAAGGTGAGGCGATCTGGGGCTTTTCGTTCCCTTGTCGATCGTCTCGGTACAAATGCAGGTGTGGGTGAGTTGGTTAGTTCTTCACTTGGCTATTGGGCAGCCAGACGGCCTTGCTGGGCTGCTGGGGATGGTGAGTTCGGCTTCGTGGTCAACCATGATGTCAGTTGCCACTTCTGTGTGTGTTGGAGGGTCAAAGTTGGTGGTGTCTTCGGTTCAAAGTTGGTGGTTTCTTCTTTGGTTTGTTTGTAGCTGTTGGTGAACTGCAATTTGATTTGCTCTGAAATATCCCTAAAAAACCCTAAGGTAAAATGCATAGCCTGCGATCATTTGAAACTATGTATGAAAGCTTGGGTAGAGAAAACATTGTATCAATCATCATGTATTAATTGTAACTAACGAAAGTTAAAAAGCGAGACAGCAAGATAGCAGTAGAATAGTTATGAATCGGCCAAGCAAGGTGAGACCTTGGGACTGGCACCCCAAGAAACTGTTACTATCTATTGATGCGATTTGATGAAAAGTAACTTGAAAGGAATATAGACACACAGTGAAGTAGTTAGAAAAATGCTGAGCTGCAGGCTTTGCCTGCGAAATAAGCTTGTATTAAAAAGTATGTAAGACTGTAACTTTAAGTTAACTGCAGAGTCATATCCAGGAGCAATCTTGGAAGGTTCTCCTCAGGCCTGCGAATAAACCGTTTTGAACCACTGCCTGAATCTGTTGTCTCTGCCTGAGTGTCGACCCTGTGTATCACTTGGTCCACTCCTCGGTCACCATATTTTGGCGTTGCGAGCAGGGTCGTGAAGTCTTGCCATTCCCAGGAACATTTAGCGAAAGAGGGTGAGTACTTTTCATTTATCACCCATAAATTAGAGTGCTCAAAACAGACTGTAGGATGTGACAAGATCACGACCAAAGAACAAATAGGGACAGACTCAAGTAAGTGGTGCGGTTCGGTGTAGCCGGGGAGGTGGCAAGATCCTCCAAGCCGGGAAGGCAGCAAAAACCTAACAAAATGCGCGACAATAACGAGAAACAGGGGTGCTGAAGATGGATGCCGGTTGATCGACACGAATAGACAGTCTAATATCTCAAATGCCTAGCGTGAGCCTGAATTAAGAGGACTTAGTCCCACGTGATGGCCAGGATCAAGTAGGTGTAGGGAACACACTTGGACCGTAGAATCGTGATACCGAGCGACATCTCCTGGACCCGATGTAGAAATGGCAAAAAAAGATTTGAAAATGATAGAACCGGAATGATCCCTCTGGGGAAAATCCGACTCTATCACCCGCTACTTAACGGACAAAAATCAAAAATTCATTGAGAATATGAAAAAGGGATGGGATCGGAAGATAGTGCGGAGAAACAAAAGGCATGGTGCAAGGGGCAAACCAAGGACAAGGAAGGAAAGGAGGAAATGGTGATTCTGGCATGTTACTGGAACCAGTGTAAGAAAGAAGGACTGGAAAAGGAGAAGGGGCGCGAAAAGGAAGGATACAAAGAAGGGAGACCGAAGAGGGAGGGTAATGTGACAGGAAACCCGGTAGCAGCAGTCACCCCAGCTACCCTTGGCACTGCGCCCCTGTACCCACCATTGCCGGGACAGAACGACGTAGGGTGGGATAGATCAAAAGGCGGGGTGAACAAACAAGGGAAGCAGAGATACAGGACAGAGCCACCTGAAGAAAATCACCCTCCACCCTATTGTGTGATGCCAGGAGAAGTCCCGGTGGCACCAATAAGGACGGAGCTAATTCCCGGGACACCAGCGGCAATAGCAGACCCAGACGCTCAACCACCAGTCCAGGGAGCCCCAGAAGGGCCGCAGATGATTAGAACTACTTATCATTCATTCAGCCCCTTAGAAAGACAAATGTTGGTGGATAAATTACCCCAGCTCCTACCATGGGACAATAACTATCCGTTCTGGCAAAAAATGAGAGAACTAAGGGATCAGCCATAACCTACACAATAGGGATGTGAAGCAACTACTGCGAGCCAAAATTTTGGACGATCACTGGGAACGGTTAGCTCCGAATCTTAGGAACAGAGAATGGTGCCAGGTATTAAACGTCACGCGATAACAAGTAGATATTGACGATGATGCCTTTAAAGCCACGAATAATGGGGTACTGGGACCGGCTCCAGTGAATTGGGCAGCAATAACCAATATAACCCAAGAAAAGGGGGAATCTGCAATAGATTATAGTAAATGGAAATGAGGAAGTTCATGGGATGCTTAGGCATCCTGAACCCCACCAGGAAGAACCAGTGTTTCCTCCAGTCATTTCAAGCCGGACTAAGCCCAGCACATCAGGCGGCCATACGGTCAGGGCTTGTGACAATGAATACTTATGATGCACTAATCAGATGGGCGACAGAGGTAGATAACATGCAAAAGATTAAGATAGCAGCAGCTAAAGGAATAGAGGGACCGGGGGAAGCCGTGGGAATAGCGAGTTGTTATGCTTGCGGGGAAGAGGGACATTTCGCCAGGGAATGCAAGCAAAAGCGGACAGAAGACGTCCGACCAGTACCGGACTCTCGCCCGGCCTATCACAATTGTAACAAGCCAGGGCATAAGAAAGCAGACTTCTGGAACAAGGGGGGAGGGAAAGAAGGTCAGGGACCACGACAAAAAGGGGGGCCCCAGAGAAAATCCTCCGGAGGAGGGGTAACAAAGGAGAACGTCAGGAAGTGGATGCAGGAAGAGAAAGAACAGGAGGATAGAGAATGAGAGAGACAACATTGAGGGATAGGGATGAGAGTGAGGATAGGAAGTATAGAAGCAGAAGGGAAGCCTGAGATGAGAAACGATACGTGTACGACTCAAACAATGGGGAAGGAGATGAGATAAACACGCTGAGACAAATGAGGGACATGATGAAGAAATTGAACATTAAATGAAAGACAGCGGTCCTCGGGGAAAGTGGCGAGGAAGACCCAAGAATGTTTGTCAACGCATTGGTAGGGGGCCGGCAGTGCAAAATGTTGATAGATACGAGAGCCTCGATTTCATTGACAAACTTACCCTTACCCCGAACGAAACTCTCAATTAATATAGAAGGAATAGGTGAGAGAAGGCTCAGGGTTTATAAAAGAAAAAAAAATCCTATTAAAGGTATAATGATACCCACCCATATTTGGATATGTGAAAATATAGAAGGTACAATTTTGGGAATAGATTTGCTGCGAGAAGTAGGAGTCCTAATTGACCCCAAAGCAAACAAAGTAATCTGGCCACCGGATAAACAAACCACCCCGGGAAGTAGGGATAGTCGGGTGGGAGCAATTAAACTTATTAACCCGGAATGGGAAAAGAAGGGGCCGTGGGCACTTCCATGCAAATAATACATCGAGGTATGGGCAACGCACAAGCAGGATTGCGGGCTAGTTCAAACCCCTCCGGTAAAGATACCGTGGCCCATGCATCGACCACATAAACAATATCCTTTAAAGGCAGAAGTAAGAGTGACCATGCGGGACATAGTGTTAGAATTGACCAAACAGGGGACCAATTCCCCGGTATGGCTAGTAAAGAAACCCGATGCCTCATATTGACTGACCATCAATTACACACCCCAAAAGAATACCCGATCGTAGCCAAACGGCCTACAATTTTCAACGGGTTAAAACCAGAACACAAGATTTTCACGATGTTGGTTATTGCAAACAGATTTTGGTCCATACCATTGGATAAGGAGTCACAAGAGAAATTTGCCTTCACGGTAGATGGGAAACAGTATACCTGGACGCGGGTCCCACAGGGATTTCATAACAGTCCTACTATATTCCATCGACACATGGCCGACGCCCTGGAGGAGGTGGAATTAGAAAAGGACGGTAGTACCGTATTGCAATACGTCGACGATTTGCTAATAGCCTCCAGAGACACCCAGGGGCACGTTAAAGCATTATCTAAGGTTTTGAAGGCACTCCGGGATGCCGGTTTTAAAGTAAACCCCACTAAAGCCCAGGTAGGGAGATCAGAGGTGATCTACCTGGGTTATAACATCAGCAAAGGACAGAGGGCTATGCCAGCAGATCGAAAAAAGGCTATAAATGATATGCCCAAACCCATAAATGTAAGGGGAGTGCAACAAGTCCTGGGACTATTTAATTATAGCCGAAACTTTATTGATGGATTCTCACAGTTAGCTGCACCATTGTATGAACTAACAATAGGAGGAAAGGCAGCAGAGGAACCTATCGAGTGGACAGATTTGTAGGCGAAGGCTTTCACTAAACTGAAACAGGCGCTGACAGCTGTGCCGGCTCTAGGGTTGCCCGACATGGGGAGGCCATATCGCATTTTCCGTCACAATCATGGGGGGCACTATTGTGCGGGTAGTGGCACAGGAACACAGGAATCAGATGAGAACGGTAGCCTACTATTCGACTCGCAGGTCCCCAATAGTGGCCGGTATGCGGGGGTGCGTAGCTGCGATCGATTGCACATGGTGGTCAGTGAAGGTGAGCGAACCCGTAGTAATGACAGGGAATATTGTGTTACATGCACAACACACCCTGGTGGAATTGTTAAACACCAGACGATTCAAGATGGTCTCAAACAGCCAAAAGGCAGCTTGGGAGGCGGTCCTATTGCCAAAGGATAGATCCATACGGATAGTTAGAGCTATGAATCAAAAGCCCGCAGCAATACTGGGGACGGAAGGGGAGGAACATCATTGCCCTAGTGAAGGGGAAATGAAGTACATAGATAAGATCAGGGAACTACCCTTGGCAGAAGCAGATTTAGAATTATATGTCAACAGTTCTCAGAAATATATTGACAGAACCCCACGGACAGGATGGGCCGTGGTTACGGGGAATGGCGTTGTTCAGAGGGAAGGAAGGCTACCAGGGGATAGTTCAGTACAGGTTGCCGAGTTAACGGCATTAACGGAAGCATTGAAACTGGCAGAAGGGAAACGGGTGAATATCTATACCACATAGTACATGATTATATGGCAGGCTGGAGTCGAAGGGGATACATCGCCTCAGGAGGCAAACCAATACAACACAGGGATTTGGTAGAGAAATTGGTAGCCACCTCGGAGCTACCCATGGAAGCAGCGGTGGTGAAGGTAAAAGCCCATCAGCGAGGGATTTCCCCCACAGAAAAGGGAAATAGAGCTGCAGACCAGGCAGCCAAGAAGGTGACAGAACAACTAATCGCTGCGGTAGACCAGGCTGAAACGGGAGCAGAAACACAGATAGATATAGCCGCTATTACTGCATTGCCCGAGGATATAGACATATCCAAATTACATGTGGAAGTATCCCAAGAGGAAAGGATGACCTGGAAACAAAGAGGGGCAGTGGAAAAGACGGGAAGGATATGGAGGCAGGAGCAGTAAATTTGCGCCCCAAGCTGCATTCAACAGGGGTTGATGGAACTGTACCATGGTAGACAGGACACAGGTATGTCTAATATGCTAAACAACCTCCAGCGATGCTGGTGGTGGCCAGGAATGAAACGAGCGGTGGAAAACTTTTGCAGGCAGTATCACAGATGTGCCCAGTATAACACAGGAAAGCCCATTAAGGTAAAATGGGGACATCAGCCGTGACCAAGGGGCCCATGGGAAAAGCTGCAGATAGATTTTACAGGACCCTTACCAAATTCTAAAGGGAAAACTTATTGTTTGGTGATAATAGATCAATTTACTAGATGGGTGGAAGCATTCGCCACTAGGGATTGCACAGCAACCACGGTGGCACGGATAATGGCAGAGGAGGTGGTGCCATGATGGGGAGTCACGGTACAGATTGACTCAGATCAGGGGACACATTTTATGGGAAAGGTTATAAAAGAGACATGGGCCCTGCTAGGTATCTGACAAAGGTTCCACATACCATACCACCCCCAGAGTTCAGGAATGGTGGAAAGAATGAATAGGACATTGAAATTATCCTTAGCTAAGGCAATAGAAGACACAGTCAAGGGATGGGCAGAGTTACTTCCTAGTATACTAATGAGGCTCAGAGCAACGGCAAATAGAATTACTGGGCTAACCCCCTTTGAACTAATGACTGGCTGAGCAATGGCATTGCCGGAAGGAATCATTACCGGGGGAGAGAATATGGGGCCTCTGAAGGATAGAATTAGGAAATTTATCAAACAATTGTGTGTCCAACTACACGCTCTCAGGCATGAGGCCAGGGACCAACAGATTATACATGATTTGGAACACAGTACCCGGGCTGACCAGAAGGAGGTCCCAGCAGTGGGTAGTAAAGTGATGGCTAAAATAATACCAGCCAGGCCAGGACTGGCACCCAAGTGGTCAGGACCCTATGAGGTGCTAATGAACAGTGATACTTGCGCTTGTATAGACAAGTCCGGGACAAATAAAGGGAGGTGGAAGCACTGGACTCAGCTAAAGCTATATGAACAAGCCAATGGATAAACCAGGAGTAATACCATTTGACGAGAGCGAACAATACGCTCAAGATTATCACAAATGGATAAGCATGTTTAGTTACATATTATTAGGGATGTAAATTATATTAATATTATTGATCTGCATTCTTAGAAGCCTCAGGCAGAATCCGAGTCTAGCAGAGCCCGAAGGACCGGGCATCCACGCACCACGCCAAGCATGAGAGTTAAGGCTTGGGGCATAACTGAACTCTTTCTTGTCAGCCTCGTTGGGGCAGCACAAGGGGAGCGAGTGGCGCTAGTAACCACTGGTAAATGCACGAACGGGAAGATCCAGCTGAGAGAAAATGAGGGCGTGGAGTTCACCTGCATCCTCGGCAACGGAAGTCTACGAACAAAAAATTCTGCTTATGTCATAAAGGGGACTAAGTCATTCCTAAGTGTGACCAGGGCACAAGGAGGCTCCACCGTTTGGACATGACTTGGGCCAGGAGATTCAGTACACCCAGAAAGGTTCAGATGGGAAAAAGTGGGTGCCGGAAGTAAAAATGACTCCGACAATATGGTGTAAAAACCCAACGGGTGGGAGGCCAAGAGCAGCCTGCAGGGGGCATGGGCCATTTCAACTAGAACTTTGGGAACTTTTAAAGTGCCCAAAGACAATAGGAGGTCCCCTGAGCGGACTGGTGTGGAGATCAGATGGGACAACCCTGTATGAGAATGTATTGCATGAAACATTGCCTGTACTAATATATCTTACTGGTTTAGGCCTCCCTGCCAAATGTGACCCAAAGATAAAAGCACTGTATGCCCGATTAACACATACAGTATTAGCAGAATATCACGGAAGAGCGGGGTCAGGACACCAGAGACTCTCGAAACCGATGCATAGGGAAAAGAGAGGCTTCGCAAATTATATTCTATCAGGGGTAAATACTTGTACATCTGTAGTAAACACCCTGAACGTACAAATTATACAGGCCCAGCAAGACCACTTAAAAGGGGTCGTACAGTGGTTGCTGGCAAGGCAGGCGAAGGAATCAATCCATTTGGCAGAGGAAGGAATAGGGACGGCGGGGAGCTTAGTGAAAGGGATCACAGTCCTGGAAGGCCACGCCGCCACCATCAATCAGTTAATCGACCGGGAATTCGAGAATGAAAAAACAGAGGTTCGTAGGGACCTGTGCCATGCATATTGGGGATGGATTTTTTTTTTTTTTTTTTTAAATTCGTAGCCAATCGTTCCAATTCTTTGTCAAATCACAAACGCCAGAGGTCACCTTGCACATGCCAAGGATCACTCTGCGCCAATGCTCTTAGCCAAAAGGCCTAGAGCCACTGCACCGTTCCTGGAAGTACTGCAATACCAGGTTCGTGCCATGGAGGTGGATGGGTCAGATCCCCCACACACCTCCGTGGAGGTGGATGGGTCAAACCTCCCCTGGGGGATGGATGGTCGGACAGCTAAGACACAACCTGTCCCTCATTAACTCGGGGGAAGTACCAGATTGGATCAATGCGACACAGTTGCTCCGAATGGCGCAACACCTGGGGGTCCTGGATAAGTGTACCCGCAAACAAATGACCCGGGCATATTCAGCCGCAGCAGGATGCGTAGGCGAAGGTCCCGGATTAGTGGGGCTAGTCCTCAATATTCCAGTCATGACGGACGAAGCGGGAGGCCCATACCCCAGTTCGAAGTAGATAACATCGGGGTGTTCCGACGGGATAGATAGCTACAATACTATCCTACCGACAGATATGCTATAAGACGCAACAGGTCAATGGTGGGAATATCTTTGGAGGGGTGCAGACGGAGGGGTCGATTAACCAAATGTCCTCACCTGGTGGGGCAGGGGGAGCGAGACCAATGTGGTTATAATCAAATTGAAAACTGTGTCTTGGTTGAAAGTCCGGCAGACACGGAGGCCACCCATTCCATTTATCGAGGGAAGGGAGAATATTGTGTGGCAACGACCCTCCGGGAATATACATATGGTGAAACTGTATGTAACATCACTAACCCAAATTTCTGCTTCACCCCAAGGATTTCGGTATGCGTGGGACGTGCTCGAATGGTCTATATACATGCGAGGGAGGCGGTTACGCTGAATGTAAAAGACAGTTTACAGGACGAGCTGGAACAATACACAAGCGATATTGCACCACCAATGCCACACTTGCCGGTACACCTGAACCGGCTTAAGAACTCACTTGTTGCCAGTATCAAACGATATCATCTTATCAAAAGAAACCTTATGAAATTGACAAAGGACATTGGGAAAGAGTTGAATACGGTCCCTTGGTACCGTAAACTGTGGGATTGGGGAATGAATGTGAGCATCCACCCTTAGATTAGGATTATATCCCATGTATTGGTTTTCATTCAATTGTTCTTGGTTCTATGTTGGGTAGCAATGATAATTATAATGCGACAAAAACGCAAAGGGCAGAAGCATTACCAGGCAAATGTAGCATCACATAGCGATTATGTGACCATGGCAGAATTACAACACAGGAAGGAAGCACACACACACATGTTGTTAAGCAGAGAGTGTCTGGAAGTATTCTGGTAAACTGGAAAGCTTGATTCAGGGCGACTGATCACTGTTTGTACGGATCAGGCAGGCCCCAGAAAAAGTGAGGGGGCACGGTAATAGGAGGGTGCAAAAGGGGGGCCATGGAATGGGATACAGATGGAACATGTATTTACATAAAGTGGCCGTATTGGGTATAGGGACCAATGGGCCACAAGGGGGGAACTGAAACATCCCTAAAAAAAACCAAGGTAAAATGCATAGCCTGGGATCATTTAAAACTATATATGAAAGCTAGGGTAAAGAAAACATTGTATCAATCATCATGTATTAATTGTAACTAACGAAAGCTAAAAAGCGAGACAGCAAAATAGCAGTAGAATAGTTACGAATCAGCCAAGCAAGATGAGACCTTGGGACGGGTACCACAAGAAACTGTTACTATCTGTACAAGATAAGATAACTTGAAAAGAATATAGACACACAGTGAAGTAGTTTGAAAAATGCTGAGCTGCAGGCTTTGCCTGTGAAATAAGCTTGTATTAAAAGGTATATAAGACTGTAACTTTAAGTTAACTGTGGAGTCGTGTCCAGGAGCAATCTTGGAAGGTTCTCCCCAGGCCTGCGAATAAACCGTTTTGAACCACTGCCTGAATCTGTCGTCTCTGCCTGAGTGTCGACCCTGTGTATCACTTGGTCCACTCTTTGGTCATCACATGCTCCAAATGTTTTCTGTACGTTAGTCCATTGGCCAATTTGACCTGAAACACCCTAGTCCCCCCTTTGGCTGTGACCGTGCCAGTGGGAGCATTTCCATAATTGAGTACAAACACAGGATCATTGATCGCAATATCGCGTGACAAATTTGCGCAGTCATGGTACACACTTTGTTGATGCCGCCTGCCCTCCATGTGATCATGGAGATCAGGGTGGACAAGAGAGAGCCTTGTTTTGAGCATCCTTTTCATGAGCAGCTCGGCTGGGGGAACACTGGTGAGTGAGTGGGGTCTAGTGTGGTAGCTGAGCAGCAGTCGGGACAGCCGGGTCTGCAGGGAGTCTTCCGACACACATCTCAAGCTTTGCTTGATGGTCTGAACTGCCCGTTCTGCCTGGCCGTTGGATGCGGGCTTGGACGGGGCAGATGTGACGTGCTTGATCCCATTGCGGGTCATGAATTCCTTGAATTCAGCAATGGTAAAAGCACGGCCCATTGCCACGAAGGCCTCCCAATCGTCCCCTTCTGAGAACTTCTCCAGGATACCAACTGTTCTTTGCATTTTCGCGGGGTTGTTCGTTACCTTGTCGCCAATTGATAAGCTCATAATAAAGGATGAAACTGAGTACTATGTACAATGAACAAGTGTGGCCTTAGCTCTTTTACTGAGACTCCAGAGTGCAGGTACCTCGTGGCCTGCTTATATACCGTGCTCCCAAGGGATGCTGAGATCCCTTGATATTCCAACAGGTAGGCCCATTGGTGGTAGTGTAATACAGGTTTCGAGGGGTTAAATAATAAATAACAGACACCACGTGCGCATAAGTTTGCGCTGGCCGTGCCACTGGCGTAGATGGACTCGCCATGTCAGGGTCCCTTTAAGGGCTACACTCACCCCAATGCCTCAGGCCTAAAGGTCTTAATGGCCTCCTTTATTTGAGCAGAGGGAGCTCTTAATGGGGCACACCTCTCCCCTGCTTAACAATTGGGGAGGAGCCTTTTTCCCTCTGCTCAGTTGTCTTTTTGAAATTAAAAAGTTTTTGGAGTGTGACCCCTCCTTTTAATCAGGGGGCACTTGTTTAATGTTCACAACTAAAAGAGTTGTAGAGCTGCTGTGGGCATGGCCTAGTCACTTGGAGCTGTGACCCTGTGGAGGAAGACTGCAAACCAGAGTTTCCAGGAGAGGAGGAAGAGGCCTACTGGATTCAACATCTTGAGAGGGAGAAGGACAGCTGCTAGCTACAACACTGCTGCTACCATAGAGTTAGAGAGGCCGGTAGAGCTGTTGAGTTGGGAGAGCTTAGCCAGTCACATGATATTCACTTGACTCAATAAAATCCCAGCCAGTTGTGTTCAGGAGATCCACAATGAGGCAGGTGGTTGTGAGCCTGGTGGATGAACTGGTGCAGTGTAGTGTGATTATTAACCCTTTGCTAATACTGCTACAACTACAGTGAGAGTGAGAGTGAACCCAGGACCCTGTAAGAGGAGGATGAAGAAAAGCTGTCTTCTAGGTACATCTACAGGGAGACTGTGAGCGTCTGGGAGGAGGAGGAGGCCTGCTGCCTGGAGAGGGAAGAGGAGGGAGAGCTGCCAATACTCCTGTTACTGCTGCAGAATTTGAGAGAGGGGGAAGGAACAGCTGCCATTCAACTACCGGCTGTGTGGAAGGAGGGAGAGCCATTGTCAAGATCAACAGATGGGTGTATTTTAGTGCACTCCCCAAAAAGGACTTTGCTACTTTGCTTAATCGGTGGGGGGAGGAAAGAAGATTTATTAAGAGCATTGTGGGGTGGGGGGGGGAGGGGGCGGTGCGTGCAAGTGTGTGGGGTTCTTGCGAACAACTAGGCCCCACACACCACTGGAAGCACTCCTCCCCATTGCCTGGCCCGGGTTGACAGGAGCTACCTGTCTTAACATTGTTTGGAGGACTGTACCTGGGTGGTTCCAGCCATCCCGGGCGAAGACATCTTCTCCCCCCGCCAGAAGAATATAAAGACTTTGTTTTGATCCGGGGAGTGCACCCCCTGCAAGCACCCACCCAACGCTGTGAGGAGTGCCTGATACCACAGCCTCCCTCTTTCCCACACCCCCCCCTCCCTCTTTCTCTCTGTCTCTCCTCTCTCTCTCTCTCTGAGAGCCTCTTTTAAAATATATTTTTTTAAAAACTACTGAGCAGAGGGAAAAAGGCCCCTCCCCAATTGTCAAAAGTTGGGGAGAGGTGTGCCTCATTAAGAGCTCCCTCTGCTCATCAAGGAGGCCAATCAAGACCTTTTCAGGCCTATGACTTTGGGGTGAGTGTCGCCCTTAAAAGGACCCTGATATGGCAAGTCCACCTTCGCCGGTGGCGGGGCCAGCACAAACCTATGCGCATGTGGCAGCAAAGGCCACGGTGGCTCCTGCTGCCCCGCCACCTTTCAGACTCATTACTAAAAAGAACGGGGTCAAGAGCTACACTCACCCCAACACGACCATCGAGGAGTGCGTGAGGACAATGGCTGGGGTAGTCGGTGTAAAGTCCTGTCCCACAGTACAGATTCACACGAGGCATGTAGTGAAGTCAAGGTCACTCTGGACCTGCACCTTTATTTCACAGCTCTGGAATGCTGCACTTGCCTGAGACCTACCCTTATATACCTGTCTCTTACAAGTGCACCCCTGGTGGTAAGGTATGCTGGTGGTTACAGGTCATATCTTATTGCAGTCATGTATAGCATGTTAGGATACAGTTATATATAATAATGTAAGATACATGACAGTCAGCCCCTCAGCCATTGTCGCCGCCTTCAAAATGTATGGGAAGGTTTTGTTCTTCCTGAGGTCGGAGCGGGCGGTGTCCCTGGCCCTCAGTAAGGGGCTTACGGTGGGCGGGACCTGCCTGCTGGTGGATCCTCTCGAGGCCACCGTGCAGAGGGTCGTCATCTCGAACGTCCCGCCCTTTGTTCCCGGTGAGCTCCTCCTCCCCCACCTACGTCAACTGGGGGAGGTGAGGTAGAGGATAACGCTGATACCGCTCGGCTTCAGGGAGGCCAATCTCCGTCATGTGTTCTCCTTCCAGCTCCAGCTTTTCGTTCAGCTGGCCCAGGAGGAGTTAACAGAGGGTACATTCAGTGTGGTCCACGAGGGGACTGCCTACCGCGTCTTCTCGACATCGAACGGCGTGCAGTGCCACGCCTGTAAGGAGGTGGGGCACGTCTGAAAGAACTGCCCCGCATCCAAGGCCGCTAAAACAGCCAAAGCGGCCAAGGCTGGTGTCGACGCCACTCCTCCCCCAGTACCATCCATGTGCTGGGAGCTGTAGGTACGCGGGCATCGTCGGGTGCCTTTGTCTTCGCGGCCTCCGGCGGGGGGAGAGAGAGTGTCCGCGCAGAAGGAAGGCGTGGAAGAAAACAAATAAACATCCTTTGGACAGTCCCCTCAGTGGGCCACACAGCCCAATCAACGCACTCGCACCCCCCCCCACCCACCACTATCGCCGCTGAGCGCGGTGCATTCCCAGCCCGGGCCCGAATCCCTGACCGCACCCGCCTCTGCAGGGAGTTTGTCACTCGTGGTCGGGCTCGGGCGCGGGCAAGATAATCGAAAGGAGGCAGGAGCCCCAGCAGACATGGAGAGCTCCCTACCTCCGCGTCCCTCCAGGAAAAAAAGGAGACACCACTCCAAGGAAGCGGAGGATGACCAAGGTCCCTCTGTGGAGGAGTTGGTGCCCAGCACGAGTCCTGCATCCCCTACCAGCGCTCCCAAACCGCGCCACAGGTCGGGGGGGGAATCTGTCCCCGGGGAGGGTGAGACAGTTTAGGCTGCCCAGCCTGAGCCTCCCGGGGATGGGGAAGAAGATCTGCCTGTTGCAGGGGGCGCGGGGCAACCGGAAGAATGCATCGCCGACGGGTTGAGCGTCCTGGGGACTGAGGTGGGCGGGGCCGAAAAGGCCGAACCTGAGCCCACCCAGCCAATAACCAACATCCTCTGGGATCTGCTCGAACTGGCAGCAAAACAAAATGAAAAAATGAATGAATTTCGTGAACCCGCACCCGCTGGGCTGTAGGGTGGTGGCGGGGAGAGTGAGGAATCCCAACCTTCATCCCTCACATTGGGGCCGGGGGACTTGGGGGAACTGGAGCTGTACTTTGGCCTGGTTTCTCCGTGTTCCCCGGTGCTTGGGGCGGAGGGGGACCCCGTCTGCTGCCGCTTCCCGACCCGGCAACACTAGAAAAAGAGCCCAGGGGGGACTCCTCTGCTGGCGATCCTGGGGCGGGATCAGGGCAGAGGTAGGGCCGGATGGTGCGGGCAGGCCGTTTGCCGTACCTCGTGTGGTCAACGGACTGGCTGCTGGCGGCGACCTCCCGGAGGGGGACGGGGCTCGGTGGAAAGTGCGGGATAAGATCTGGAGTCCATCACCAGTGAGGTGGTGGATCTCCTCATGCCCGCCGCTGAGTCCCCCCTCATTCTTGCAAAGGAACTCGGGGACTTTTTGGCTCAATGCCAGGGTCGTCGCAATCGAGCCCATCTGGCCCTGGACAAATGATCCGAACCGGCGCTGCTCATCAGGTCCGTCCGCGCCGTGAGCTGGCCCTTATCAAAACAAGAACGCTTTGAGCTGCACCGGCTCAGAACGTTCCTCGTTGGGTTGCTTAAGGAGTGGAGGTCCTCAAATGACTCCACTCCCCCCCCCCCCCCCCCCCCCCCCACAATAGTTTAAGTTTGAGGTTGCACTATGCTTTTGCCATGAAGATAACCATAGCCAGCTTCAACATCAATGACGGCAGAGAGGCACGCCGTAGATTTAACAATTTTTCACTCCTGCAGGAGGGGAAATATGCGGTGTGCTTCCTGCAAGAAACCCACACCGTTCCGGGAGATGATGCCACGTGGTTCCTGGAATGGCAAGGAGAGGTCTGCATAAGCCACCTCACTGCCACTTCTTGTGGGGTGGCTGTCTTGCTGGCCCCACATTTTCAGCCGGAGATCTTGGGGGTCGAGGAGCCTGTGCCAGGCCGCTTGCTGCACGTCACAGTTCGCCTGGGGGACGTGCTGCTCTATCTCGTGAACGTGTACACCCCTCAGCCCGGCCCGCAGCAAACGCGCTTCTTTGAAGAAGTGTCCACTCTTCTTGGCTCCATTGACGTCGGCGACTGCATTGTCCCCGGGGGGGTTTTTAACTGCACCCTCGAGGCGAGGGACCGCTCCGGTGCCCCGCAGAGCATGATGGCGATTGAGAAGTTGAGGGACCTGGTCGGGTCCTTTGACTTGGTGGACGTCTGGTGAAATCTCCATCACCTTCACTTGGATGAGGCCTGGAAGAGAATGGTCCAGAATCGAATGCCTTTACGTGTCTCGGGCGTACGTCTCCTGTATTTTGGCGACTTCCATGCAGCCGGCGCCGTGCTCGGACCACCACCTGGTGTAGGCGGAGTTCACTTCGCTCCGCTCGCAGGTGGGGTCCGCCTACTGGCACTTTAACAACCTGCTGCTGGAGGACGAGCGGTTCCCGGATTCGTTCCGTCATTTCTGGGCCGACTGGAGAAGGAAGCAGGGGGGCTTCCCCTCCTTGAGGTTATGGTGGGATATGAGCAAGGCTCACGTCCGTGTCTTCTGTCAAGAGTATGCAAAGGGGTCGACCAAGAGGCGGCCTGCCAGGGTGGGGCGCCTGGAGAAGGAGGTGCTCAACCTGGAATCACGTCTGGGTCAAGTCGTCGAGGACCCGGCCCTGCGGACGGTGTACGAAGTGAAGAAGGCCGCGCTGAAGGACCTGCAGCTCGTCGGGTTCCGAGGCACGTTCGTGAGGTCACGGATCCGGTTCCTCCAGGACCTGGTCCATGGCTCCCCCTTATTCTACTCGCTGGAAAAAAGACAGGGGGTACATAAGCAGCACTTGACGCTGCTGGCTGACATGGATCCCTGGTCTTGGATCCAGAAGGCATCAGCAACAGGGCCCAAGACTACTACGGTGCTCTGTTCTCTCCGGATCCGTCCAGCGAGGAAGCGCATAGAGTTTTGTGGGAGGACCTGCCGAAGGTCAGCCCGGAGAGCGCCGAAAATCTGGTAGCTCCGCTAAGCACGGGTGCTGGGGGAAAGTCTGGCGACCGGGGAGATGCCGCTCTCTTGGTGCAGGGCAGTCATCGTCCTGCTGCCTAAGAAGGGCGATCTCTGCCTACTTAACAACTGGCGCCCAGTCTCCCTCAGCACGGATTATAAAATCTTTGCCAGGGTGATGTCTGCTCGCCTTCGTGCTGTGCTGAACCACATGATCCACCCCGACCAGTCCTACATGGTCACGGGCCGGACAATCCACGATGACATCCATCTGGTCCGGTACCTGATCCACCATTCCCAGGAGGCTGGTCTGTCAGTCGCCTTCCTATCCCTAGACCAAGAGAAGGCGTTCGACAGGGTGGATGATGAATATCTGTTCGGAACTCTGCGCGCTTTCGGGATCGGGACGCATTTCGTCACCCGGATCCGACTTCTGTATGCCGCCGCGGAGTGTCTGATTAAGGTTAATGGGTCTTTGACGGCGCCCCTTTGCTTTGGGAGAGGGGTGCGCCAGGGATGCCCCATGTCTGGCCAGTTATATGCCATCTGCGTGGAGCCTTTCCTGTGCCTCTTGCGGACGAGGTTGACGGGACTGGCTCTGCAAGGGCCAGGCGTGGAGGTCGTCCTCTCGGCTTACAGCGATGACATGTTCCTCATGGTCGAGGATCCCGTTGACATGCTGAGGATGCGTCAGTACCAGGAGATTTACTCGGTCTCATCCTCTGCCAGGATCAGCTGGGAGAAATGTTTTGGACTCCTGTTGTGTCAGTGGCGGGTGGACTACCTGCCGGAGGAGCTCAGGCCTTTTGCCTGGAGCACGGCCCATCTCCTCTATCTGGGAGTCAACCTTAGCCCTGATGAGGAAGTCTGGCCGGCGAACTGGCAAGCACTGAAAGCCAAGGTCGTCGCTCGTCTAGGGCACTGGACAGGATTGCTCCGAGTGCTGTCCTACAGGGGTCGAGCGCTTGTCATAAACAGCTGGTGGCCGCTATGCTGTGGTACTGGCTGGTCACTTTGACCCCTCCCCCTATGTTTGTCGCCAAGATACAGAAGAAACTGTGGACTTCTTCAGGAACAACAGGAAGCACTGGATCTCTGCTGTGGTCTTGAGTCTCCCGCTTAGGAAGGGCGGTCAGGCATTGGTGTGCGTCAGCACCCAGCATGCGACTTTCTGTCTTCAGACCCTGTAGAGATATTTTTACGTCGAGCCCCCTCCTAGGTGGTGTGCGCTGGTGACGTATTTCTTCCGCCAGCAGTACAGCTTCAATTATGACATGCAGCTCCTGTTTGTGAGCCTGGGGGTGTCAGGACCACCATGCAGGGGCTGCCTGCCTTTTACCAGGAACTCATCAGGTTCTGGAACAGAGTCGCCACCAAGCGCAGCCCTCCACCATCTGCTGGCCTGCAGGAGTTGCTGCTCAGGAATCCATACCTCCACGACCGCAGTTTTAGGTGGCAGGCGGATGAGAGGGCTGTGACTAGTGAGGTGACCAGGGTCAGGGACCTGCTCGATGGTGGAGGAGTGGGCTGGATGGCGCCAGACTTGCTGGCACGGTGCCTAAACTGGGCCGACATGCGGCGTGCGGCCAATGCCATCGAGTCGCTAAAAACAGCACTGGACCCTGACTCTGTTAGGCGTGTCGAGGAGGCTCAAGCACGTGGGGAGATCCCGTCCGAACTGACCCCTGTCTGGACGGAATTCCTCATCAGCGCCAAGCCCCGAAACCTCCCTCGGGAGCCGGTGCCTCACAACTTGAGCCTCCTCGGGGAAATACCCACCGTGCCTTTCAGTTCTGCGCGGAGGGGTTTCCTGTACGGGCTGCTCTTGCACACTCTCCACCTTGCCATCCTCGTCTGCTGTCCGGACACGCCATGGTACACCATCTTGCCATCCGGAGGAGGTGTGCATCCCCAATGGAGTGCACTCTATGCGGGAGTCCTCCCTCTATTTATTGGGGACTTGGTCTGGAGGTTGTGGGATGGAGCAGTCCTGTGCAATTAGTTTTTAAGTCGGTTCACGGGCTCCCAGGCCGCCTGCAATTTCTGCGGTCTGGAAGAGTCGGTGTTCCACATTTTTACTGAGTGTACGAGGTTGCAGCCCCTATTCCATTATTTGAAGGGGCAGCTCCTCAAATTCTGGTTGCAATTCAGTCCTTCACTCCTGATCTTTGGGCACCCTGTGCGGAGAGGAGCAGGTAGGTCCGAGGGCCTCCTCGTAGGACTGCTCCTGGGCATGGCCAAGGGGGCTATCAGCCGGTCCAGGCAGCAGGCAATCGAGGGGGTCGTTCAGCCCGACTGCCTGCCTCTATTCCGTGGTTACATCCGAGCCAGGGTGTCCCCGGAGATGGAGCACGCGGTGTTCACCGGTATGCTCGCGGCCTTCCGCGAGAGGTGGACGCCGGAATGACTGGAGTGCATCATCACCACCGGCAACCAAATTTTAACTTGATTTGATGTCTAAAGTTTAATTTGACGGTTTTAGTGCCCCCACCCTGCCCCCTGCTTTTAGCCAGGGGGCACTTGCATAATTTCTCTTTTTAGTGCTCTAATCTGCCGCCCCACCCCCCTAAAAAAAAAGGGTCACTGGAAAACATTTATTTTGGAATGTGACCCCCCCTTGCAGGGGGCATTTGTTTAAAGTGCACAACTAAAATAATTGAACTGGTAATGTGTAGTGTGATTGTTAAACTTTTGGCTAATAAACCAACTAGTTCTTAGTAGCAATGTGTTGCTCTGAATGCTTTAGCAAAGAACCCATGAAGTAAATCATTACACCATCATCTTCGGTCCCCTACTACAACTTTCCTACCCTTGCTAGTGATTCCATTCTCCTCCCCAGCCATTGTCTCGGGGAGATATTCACAGTCTCAGAGTGCTATTTGACCCCGAGTTGACATTAAACCCTATTCTCTTCATCACAAAGGTTGGCGACATCTACCTGCACGACATTGCGCGCCTCGCTCATCTGCTGCTGAATTCTTCAGCCATGCTATTGTTATATGAATGTGGTTCAATGGCGAGTGTGCTCATCTTTTATAACAGTTTGAGAAAATTAGATGAAGATGAATCATGCATGTGATGCTTTCAACCTCAGCGCCCTATTTGACGCTGAGCTGAGCTTCTGACCCCATATCCTATACATCACCAAGACTGCCTACTTCCACCTCAGTAATATCGCCCATCTCTACTTCTGCCTCAGCTCATCTGATGCCGAGACCCTCATACTTGCTTTTGTTACCTCTAGACTTGACTATTTTAATGCTCAACTGGTCGGCCTTCCATCTTTCACTCTCCGCATACTTCACTTCATTCAAAACTCTGCTGTCTGTATCGTATCCCACACCGAACACCAGTCACTCATTGACCTACATTGGCTCCCCATCCCCCAACCCCTTTAATTAAAAATTCCCATCCTCATGTTTAATTCCTTAATGACTTCTCCCTTTCATATCTCTGTAACTTCGTTCAGTGCTAGAACCATTTCAGATCTGTGTTCTTATGCATCTCCCCCTCCTTTTGCCCCACCATTGGTGGCCGTGCATTCAGCCATCTCGGCCCTATGCTCTGGAATTGCCTCTCTAAATCTCTTCACCTCTCCATCTCCCTCTCCTCCTTTTAAGACTATCCTTAAAACCAACCTCTTTGACCAAGTTTTTGGACATCCCTCCTAACATCTACTTCTTTGGCTCTTCGTCCATTTTTTTTGTCTGATTATGTTATTGCGAAACATCTTGCGATATTTTTCTACATTAAAGGTGCTATGTAAATTCAGGATGTAGCTGTTAAATTAACGAAGAATATTCAGTAAACGTAGAGTTCTGAGTCAGGGAAAGATTTCCTTTGTTTGCAAGGTGTAGCAAGATCACAAACAAATTATTTATGAACAGCTTTATGATTTCACTACAGTGACTATACAGAGGAAATCTTTCCCCATCCCTAGTTTTTTAACTAGCTCCCTGTTAAAGGTGTTAATTGATAAAGCATTTTCCCGCAATTCCATGTTTGACTCCCTCCAATGCAGTTTCCACGCCTGCCACAGGATCGAAACGGTTCTCATCAAAGTCACAAATAACATCCTTTGTGACTGTTACAAAGGCAAACTATCCCTCCTCGTCCTTCTGGACTTGTTTGCAGTCTTTGACATGGTTGACCACTCTATCCTTCTGTTATGTATGTTAACTGGATTTTACCTGCCACTGGAGTCCTAATGGTCACTGGCAGACACGTGCAAGCTGTGTATATAATGTTGACAGCCATGTTGAATCCTCACTTTGAGAATAAATAAACTGGAGTAAGGTCATGCCTGAACTAGCTCACCGTACTTAACCTCGTGGAGTTATTCGACACTTAACAATTGGCGACGAGTTAAAAATACGAACTTTCATACAACCATGTCTGTTGGAATTTTGGAGAGATTCATGGAAGAGGAAGACTGGGAGGATTTCACTGATCGCCTTGACCAATACTTCGTAGCCAACAGATTGGAAGGAACCGCAATTAAGCGCAGGGCGGTTCTCCTCACTGTTTGTGGGTCAAAAATTTATGGCCTTATCAAGAATCTACTCTCACCGACTCAACCAATGGATAAGACTTACGATGACTTGTGTACACTGGTGCGGAACCACTTTAAACCGAAGGAAAGCATCATCATGGCGAGGTATCGTTTCTATACGCACAATTGCTCCGAGGCCAGGACGTGGAGGAATTTGTCGCCGAACTGAGACATCTCGCTGGGCCATGCAACTTCCTGCGTTGGAGGAAATGTTGCGGGACTTTTTCGTGCTTAGCATTGGCCACGAGGTCATCCTTTGAAAGTTGCTGGCTCCTGAATCTCTAGACCTGAGCAGGGCCATCACAATCACACAGGCATGCATGTCCATGGACGAAAACTCAAAACAGATACCTTTCCAGCATCAAAACTCACCGGCAAGTACTGTGCATAAAATAATATAGTCGGCAGGCAGAACTGCACATGGCAGGGCCTACTCGTCCGCATTCGTACGACCTGTAACTGCTCAAAGTCTGCCATCGGGGGTGAATCAAATCTCGCCTTGTTGCCGTTGTGGGGGTTATCATCAGGCCCATCAATGCCGATTCAAGCAATATGTGTGCAAAGGCTGTGCAACAATGGGGCACCTTCAGTGAATGTGTCCACAACCGAGCAAGCATGCTGCTAGACATCACGTGGCTGAGGATGATCGATCCAGTGTGGATCAAGTGGCACAGGCAACTCAACCTGAGGTACAGGACGAAGAAGTGTATGGGGTACATTCTTTTACCAAAAGTCCTTCGATAATGCTGGAAGTTAAATTAAATGGGGTTCCAGTATCCATGGAATTGGACACGGGTGCGAGTCAGTCAATAATGAGCCAGAGGGCTTTCGAAAAGCTGTGGGACACTAAGGCAAAAAGACCCAACCTGAGCCCAATCAATGTGAAGCTGCGTACCTACACCAAAGAGCTCATACCAGTCATTGGCAGCGCGGCAGTAAAGGTATCGTACGATGGAGCTGTGCATGATTTATCACTGTGGATCATTCCAGGCAATGGCCCAACGCTGTTCAACAGGAGTTGGCTTGAGAAAATTAAATGGAACTGGAACGATATTAAAGCCTTATCATCAGTGGATGACATTTCGTGTGCTCAAGTGCTGAGTAAGTTTCCCTCGTTGTTTGAACCAGGCATCAGCATATTCAGGGGAGCCAAGGTGCAGATCCACCTAGGCCCGGATGCAAGACCGGTCCATCGCAAGGCTCGGGCAGTTCCATACATGATGAGGGAGAAGGTCCAGATTGAACTGGACAGACTTCAACAGGAAGGAATCATATCACCAGTCGAGTTCAGTGAATGGGCCAGTCCAATTGTCCCGGTGTTGAAAAGTGATGGCACGGTCAGGATCTACAGTGACTACAGGGTAACGATCAACCGAGTTTCGATACAGGATCAGTACCCGTTACCCAAGGCTAACGACCTGTTTGTAATGCTAGCGGGGGTGGGGGGGGGGGAAGTCGTTCATCAAATTGGACTGACCTCGGTTTACATGACACAGGTATTGGTCGAATCTTCGAAAAAACTGACATGCATAAACGCGCACAAAGGACTGTTTATATACCACAGATGCCCTTTCGGAATTCACTCGGCGGCAGCCATATTTCAGAGAAACCGTCGTGTTCCAGGATGACATCCTGATCACCGGTCGCGACGCCACCGAACACCTACACAACCTGGACGAGGTTCTACATCGTCTGGACAGAGTGGGACTCAGGCTAAAACGCTCCAAGTGCATTTTCATGGCACCAGAAGTCGAATTCCTGGGAGAAAGATTGCAGCAGATGGCATCAGGCCGACGGACTCAAAGACAGAGGCCATCAAGAATGCATCCAGACCTCAGAGTGTGATGGAGCTGCGTTCGTTCCTGGGTCTTCTCAACTATTTCGGTAACTTTCTACCTAGTTTGAGTACATTGCTAGAGCCCTTGCACATGTTGCTGAGAAAGGGTAACGACTGGGTTTGGGGCAAATCTCAAGACAGAGCCTTTGAGAAGGCCAGGAAGCTGCTATGTTCCAAAAAATTACTGGTACAATATGACCCATGTAAGCGGTTAGTGCTGGCCTGCGACGCCTCATCATATGGGGTCGGTTGTGTGCTCCAGCAAGCCAATGTATCAGGCAAATTCCAACCAGTTACAGACGCATCCAGAAGTCTGTCTAAAGCTGAAAGAGCCTATAGTATGGTAGAGAAAGAGGCTTTAGCATGCATATATGGAGTTAGGAAAATGCCCCCAATATCTGTTTGGGCTTCGGTTTGAGCTTGAAACAGATCACAAGCCGCTCATTGCATTGTTTTCTGAGAGCAAAAGTATAAACACCAATACCTCGTCCCACATCCAAAGATGGGCACTGACATTATCCACTTATGATTATGTCATCCGTCACAGACCAGGCACTGAAAACTGTGCTGATGCGCTTAGCCGGTTACCATTGCCCACAACCGAGGTGGAAATGGCGCAGCCTGCAGACTTGCTGCTGGTCATAGATGCCTTCGAAAGCGAGAGGTCACCGGTCACGGCTCACCAAATTAGGACCTGGACCAGCCAGGATCCTGTACTGTCAAGAGTAAAAAGATGTGTCCTAAATGGAAATTAGTCTGCCATTCCCAGTGAAATGCAGGATGAAATTAAGCCTTATAGCCGCCTCAAAGATGAATTGTCAATTCAATCTGATTGTCTGTTATGGGGTAATCGTGTTGTTATGCTAAAAAAAGGCAGGGAAACTTTTGTGCAAGATTTACACAGTACCCACCCAGGCATTGTCATGATGAAGGCCATTGCCACATCTCACGTTTGGTGGCCCGGCATTGACTCGGACTTGGAGTCATGCGTGCATCAGTGCAACACTTGCATGCAACTGAGTAACGCACCTATGGAGGCTCCGTTGAGTCTGTGGTCATGGCCATCCAAACCGTGGTCAAGGATACACATAGACTTTGCCAGCCCCTTTCTCGGCAAAATGTTTTTAGTGGTAGTGGACGCTTACTCCAAATGGATTGAATGCGTAATTATGTCATCCAGCACGTTCACAGCCACTATTGAAAGCCTCCGGGCCATGTTCACCATCCATGACCTGCCCGACGTCCTTGTCAGCAACAATGGACCATGAGTCACCAGTTCGGAGTTCCATGAGTTTATGACCCGTAATGGCATGAAGCATGTCAGATCTGCCCCTTTCAAACCCGCGTCTAACAGTCAGGTGGAGCGGGCTGTCCAAACCATTAAGCAGAGCCTAAAACGCGTGAATCACTGCTCCCTACAGATCTGCTTGTCTCGCATTCTGCTCAGTTACCGGACGAGACCCCACTCGCTCACTGGGGTCCCTCCTGCCGAGCTGTTAATGAAGAGAGGCCTCAAAATCAGGCTCTCCCTTGTACACCCGGATCTCAATGATCTGTCAAAATCAGAAGGCAATGGCAGCAATGGTACCACGATTGCGTGGCTGTATCACGTGACATTGTTGTTCATGACCCTGTGTTTGTCCTGAATTATGGTCATGGTCCAAAGTGGGTTGCTGGCACGGTTTTGGCCAAGGAGGGAAGCAGGGTGTTTGTAGTCAAACTGTTAAATGGCCAAACGTGCAAGAGGCACAACGACCAAACCAAACTGCGATTCACAGACAACCCAGAACAAATTGAAGATGACATCATCATTGACCAACCAACACACATCCAACCATCAGTTGACCCTTAGGTTCGTCTTCGTGAATGACACATCATTCCTGACAGTCCTTTCAGACCGACTGCTCCGCAATGCAGCAATTGTCCTACTAACTCACCCAAGCTTGGGTTCGAACTGAGAAAATCAATCAGGGAGCAGAAGGCCCCGGACCATCTCAACTTGTAAATAGAACCTGTACCAAGGACTTTGGGGGAATGATGTTATGTATGTTAACTGGGTTTTACCTGCCACTGGAGGGCGCGACTGTCAGAGTCCTAATGGTCACTGGCAGACACGTGCAAGCCGTGTATATAATGTTGGCAGCCATGTTGAATCCTCACTTTGAGAGTAAATAAACTGGAATAAGGTCATGCCTGAACTAGCTCACCGTACTTAGCCTCGTGGAGTTATTCGATACTTAACACCTTCTCCAACGCCTCTCCACCGTCGTCCAGCTGGGTGGGATTTCACTCGCCTAATCCATTATTATTTATCTAATCATAACCAGAGAATTACCTGCAACAGCTTCTCTTCCCGCCCCCACATCATTATCTCTGGTGTCCCCCAAGGATCTATTTTTGGCCCCCTCCTATTTCTCATCTACATGTTGTCCCTTGGTGACATCATCCGAAAACACAGCGTCAGTTTCCACAGGTACACTGACGGCATCTAGCTCTACCTCACTGCCATCTTTCTCGACCCCTCCACAGTCTCCAATTTATCAGACTGCTTGTCCGATATCCAGTTCTGGATGAGCAAAACATTTCTCCAATTGAATATTGGGAAGACCGAAGCCATTGTCTTCGGTCCCCGCCACACTTAGGCCCCAATATTCCTCTTCTACACACCAGGAAGTGCTCAGTTACCAGGTGCAAATTAGAGCAAAAAGGGGTGAAGCAGCAGCATCACCCATCGCTGTCCCTTTTACATTCCCCTGGGATTTCAAGAGGCACAGGCACCTACAAAATATAATGCTATGGAGATAACGTGAGAGGGGTCTTATAGGGTCTCCTTCCTCATTTTGTTCCAGGTACACCAGGAAGGTTCCCAAATGCAGGGGTGCCAAAAGAAGTTGCAGTAGGCCTTGCACGTGCTCCCCCTGCGATCAACCAGTCCTCTGCACTACACAATTAGTTCATCGACATGAAACGTTAACTCTGGTTCTCTCCACAGATGTGGCCTGACCCGCTGAGATTTCCAGCATTTTCTATTTTTATTTCAGATTCTAGCATCTGCAGTATTTTGCTTTTGTTTTGTTAAAGATATCTTGTTTGCTCAATTCATCTGTTTGCACATTGAAAGCATTTAGCAGCACAATTTGGTTCAATCATTAGTCTGCACTTAAACTGTCTCATCATTGGTCTGAACCCAAACTGGCTACATCAAACCTTGATCCATTATTTCATAGCTCAGAACCAATGCTCATTGATCTCCTGAGCGTGATACCAGTTAATTTTCCACTTCAAACACAAGCAGACACTAGGAGCCAAATGCTGACTGTATATAAAACGTACGTGAATAGTGGCAAGTGTGGTTTCTGGAAGAAGAATTTAAGGGATAAGGTGGGAAGGGGAGCCCAATTGATCAAAAAACATGGACTCCTTGGGTCCAATTAGTGCTGCAGCCAAAACCAGATAAATTTGAAATAAAGCCCCACAAATCAGCCATGTAAGTATCATAATGTTAACTGTATTTACACTACAAATTGCTACATTACAAGTGATTTAATTGGCTGTAAAGAGCTTTGGGACGTCCGGTGGTCATGAAAGCCGCTATATAAATGTAAGTCTTTCTTTTAAGTTTCACACTGACGCTAAACTTATGTAGCACAAATCTGGAGGTAAGGCCTTAGCTAAATCTGAAGCAAGGCGCAGCGAGATGTTCTCCAGGAAGTCTCACTCGAGTGTTTCTCCGGCCCTGACTCGATTTTGGGTTGCGTCTCTGCTATAATTAGAGCGAGTGTGAAGCGAAACTACTTTGCACCAAATTACAGTTGTACAATGCATCTTTAAATACATCCAACACATTGCAGCATTGGTAGGATGCAAGTTTAATCTCCTGACTGTCAGAGTAAATGCACTGAACCAAGCCACCGAGTCTGTGTAACGTTTTCCCACAGGGAGACGGGAAACAGAAGTTACTAAATGCCATCAACAAGAGGCCTGGAAGCAGGATTTGTTTGCTTGTCCTCGTGACTGGGTCTGGTGTTTCGTATAGTTGGAACGAGAGATTAATAAAAATCGTATTTGACAGAAAAATACAGGACTTGAAGATTTAAATACGTTTGTTATGTTTGATTTTATAATTGGGGCTCTCGAGTGGATACTTTCAGCACTCGGATAAGGTGGGATGTTGACGCAACACATTAATTGCATATTTTCAACTGGGGCCGTTTTTGTGTCTCGATCAAGATTACGATGAAATTAACCCCTGTTCCTCTCTCCACAGGTGCTGCCTGACCTGCTGAGTGTTTCCAGCAAATTCCGTTTATATTTCAGGATTGCAACAAATTCGGAATTCCTTGGTGCTCGTCCCCCATTTGTGTTCACCGAATACATTTGCTGCCACTGCAGACCGCTAAAGTGGATCCAGCCCTCCAGCTGCGACTAAACACCTGCACTGATCCTCCCGCACCAATCCTGCAAACCCAGCGCGAGCCCCACGCCCCGCCTCCTTCTGTCCTCGCTCTGCTCCGATTGGTCCTCGTGCCTTCCATCCGGATCGTTCACCCACCGACACCCGAGCGGCGATTAGCCAAGGCGCCTGTTCATCAGCGGGTTGCTCCCGGGGATTGGATACTTGGATGGCCGCTGTAAGAGCAGTCAATGGGTCTCCTCCCCACCCCCAGCTGTCAGGCCAGGTTGATTGAGAGGGAAGGAGATAGTCCTCTGGTCGCTGGGAGACGGAGAGTTGGGACACAGGCAGGTACGAAGACTAAAGAAAATTGTGTTGCAGTCTGAGAGCAGTAATTAATCCGAGCTCGGCGCTGGAGGTGATGAAGAATAACAATACCCGTAGGTGGAGATCAGAATATTCATTCTCATCACCCATCAGATTGGCAGCTCCAGATCTGAACACTTTAAGGTTGCTAATTATGCTTAAAGCCGAGCGCACCAGCTCCAATGGGATGTGTTTACGGTGCGGCGTTGGCTCATCTATCGGAAAGGGGGTTCCAGCTCTTTAATGATACTAGTTTCATCCTGTTTTTCTTTTTTGGGGGAAAAAGCCAGAACAGATCTGAGTGCTTTTGTAAAATCAATAAATAAGAAATCAATCTTATATAATAGAGTGTGAAACACCGTGACGAGCAAAACAGTTTATATGGATTGATTTGATGGACCGTTTTTATTATGTTATTTTCATTATGGTCAGTTTGTGCTTTAGACATTGCTTGTGGAAATCTTTTTTTATGTGGCAGTCTCGCTGTTTCGATATTGGCAAACAATGTTCCAGTTCCTAGAATAACATAAAGTGCATGCCATTGGAGGTTGATCATTTGTTATCTCTCTTTTAAGGGTCTGAGATAGTAATGTTTCCATTGAAGCGATATAATTTTACTGCTCGGTGCAACACTACACTTTACCGTCTACTTTGTTTTTTAGTAGGATGAGAGGAGACCATCCGTTTGCTGGGATGAGGAACCTGAAACGTTTCAGCGACAGAGCTGCGGCCGGCGATTTTTGCCTTCTTCAGGCTGCAGACATTCGCGATCCCAATGATCACATCCTCTCGCAGGAAGACTTCGATGAGATAACGGATTTCAACGACCTCCCGACCTCACTCTTTGCCTGCAACGTGCATCAGTCTGTTTTTGAAGACGAACAAGGAAGGGTATGTGTGGCCATTAGTAACATGTATGTAGTTGGATCTGAAATCTTTCGACAGCTGGACTAATGTGTCCTGGTGCCGTTAATATAATTGTTTTAAATATACCAGGTTATCTCGGATACATCTTTCTGTTTAGTACCAGGGAAGTAGAATAGTGATTTGTTGGTAAATAAAGGGCGGACATTATTGATATTGAAGAGTATGTTGCAGGTAATAGCCCTCATAATACAATAAAGATTTTCTGGAAGAAGGAGTTTTGACATAGGCTTTCAATCTTCCAACAGGACATGGGCAGAATGCTTTACTAGCCTTCTATTAGTGATATCTACAGCATGCAAGTTGTTATTGCTCTGTATACCCATAGAGTGGTTAGAATGTGGAACTTGTTACCACATGGAGTAGTTGAGGTGAATAGTATAGATATATTTAAGGGGACGCTCGATAAGTACACAAGGGAGAAGGTAATAGAAGGATATGCAGATAGTATTAGATGAAGTAGAATGGAGGCTTGAATGGAGCATAAGGACCGGCATAGCCCAGTTGGGCTGAATGGCCTGTTTCTGTGCTGTAAATTCCATGTAATTCTACATTTAGCAATTTGAAAGCTTGAATCCTCAGGCTGTGCTTTATCACACTCCTCCCCCCCCCCCTTCCCCCTTTTAAATGGCGTCCTTCAAAGAATGCACAGTGTTGCATATTCCAATAATAATGCTGCTTACCAATCAGGGCTGCTTGATAGCGATTTGTGAAAATGCTATCAAACCATTGAATGATTCATCTAATCTACTTTTACCCATTCCATAAAGACACCAGCTATGGCATACTCATTAACCAGTCAACACCAGGTTCCATCTCGGTCCCTACAAATTGAAAGCAAAGTTCATGTATTTTTTTGTTATGGTACTACAAAAATTATTTATAAAAATTTCAGCTGAAGAGGTATTTCCATATTGAGTGTGAAATCCTATGGCACCTTCATCCTGATGCTTAGCAATTTTGTTTATGGAACCCTGAGCTTACAGTTGCAACATGAAGATCTGTCCCTAACAACAACAACAACAACAACTGATATTATAAACTTATAGCACAACAAGGCAAAGTACAGTACAAAGCACATGAAAACATCACACTATTTATAGCACACTGAAGAAAACTACTAATCATGTTATTTTTGGATATGGTGCAAAAACGCTACTGTAGTTCTCCAAGGGTTACTGTCCGACAGTCTTGGCAGCTAGAACCTCTGTGTAGAATTTAATTGAAGGACTTTGTTTCTACAGTGTGCCATTCTGGTGCAGCTTTGAAGATCTACTTGTCAATTCGGCACATCCCAGTTCACAAAATACAAATATATTGTAATATATAAAAACTCATGTTAATTATATATATATATATATATATATATATGATTAACATATATATATATATAGTTATTGCTGTTTGTTGAGTATATATTCTATTGCTTATATCGTAACAATTTAAAAGTCAATGGCTAAATGTAGTGTGATTGGATTTATTTTCATTTTCTCCTCAATTCTTTGCCATATTTGAAATAAATCCCCAAATAAGGATTTAAGTTCTAAATTACAGCCTCAAAAATAAAGCAATCTATTTTTGTTCATGGGTCTAGTGAACATTTTTCACTCCCAAGTGAACACTACTTGAAATATGTAAAAAATTTTGATTCAAAATGAGTTCCAGATTTTGGAGTGCAATGTGGGTCTTGTGAATTCCAGGACGAGCAACATTTATAGTGCTGTTTTTACTAGAATTCACAGAAAGTCACATCAATATTTATTTTTACATTATTGAAGTAGTTCGTAGTAGGATGAGATGTAAGCTGAATTCCCCATTTCAATTAAGTTGTTTCAGGTTATCTTCCCAAATCCCTGAGTTTAGTTCAGTTTAATCATGAAAGTTTTTACTGGCTCCTTGACTGACAATAAACCCTGTTATGTTTTAGGCCTCTAACACATCTTATAATGTGATCCTCTAAAATGAAATGAACAGTGCCATCTGCAATTAAGTGTAACTTTTTTGTTTAGAATAAATAGAGAACAGTAACTACCAGGAATAAAGGATTCAAATGATGTCCTAAACTACATGATTGACGCTTGTGCTATTTTCAACTTTCATTTGAAATTCCAAGGTTAGACTGCAGATTCAAAATTACTCTCTGCTATTCTTTGTTGAAATGCAATTTGATTGGGTGTTTTAATGTTGTTTTTGGCTACTTTTGTGCTGAAATGCTCTCCATGTCCTTACTGTTTAATGTTCATTGGAGAAGATCAATAATTATTATTGCATACAGCTTTAGCAAGAAATAATGCTGGATCATTTTATGTCTAGCACATAGTTTATTATTTTCTCTCTCTTTCCAAACCTATGGTATAAATAGAAAACCTGAGTGGATAACAATGCAATATCATTGAGTAGATGATTTAGAACTTTTAACAAATCCATTTCAGAAATATCATGGTAAAATTATTATCCCATACTTCAATACATGAATATTGATCCCACAGTGTCTGTGATTTTCGGAAAACATGCCTCAAACATGACAGTTAATACAAATGAAGAGAAAATGAGCTAAGAAAACTAGAACATTTTCATTTAGCCTACATACAAAAGCTTAAATTTGGACGATAAGTGCAAAGATTTTGTAATTCATCAAAACAAGTCTGTATTTTCTCTTGAGTGTGAAAATTACCATCAGTGGTGAATATAGTACTAACCATTTTCCATTTACGATGATAGCTCAGGTACTGTGGCATTTTAAAAGTGTATCAGATTGACTTCTGTATTGATCATATCTCACAGCCAGCACCAGTGGCATGGAAAAGATACACCTCCACACTAATGTTAAGTTGATCTGATATCCTACTGTGCAGAAACTTCAGCCATGTCTGATGGGACAGGAGCTATTTATAGAATATATGTGCATTAATGCTAGTATTTTGAAAAATACATAAAATCAAACTGTGTGCAAATACCTATTTTGTACCTTTTCAGTTGGTATCTCTATCTTGCTTTAAAGTAGGAGATGGGTGGTGGTGGTGATGGTGGTGGTGGGGGGTGATTAATTTTACTTGGCAATTTCCAGCCCCAACATTCATGCAGGGATGCTCATTTGGTAAAAAGTGGCTGAGTTAACCCAAAGACTATCTGTGTAGACAATCCCAGGCCTTGTACCAAATCCTGGGGATGGGATCATTTTCATCGGAATTCTCATTAGGACAAAAGAATTTAGGAGTCTAGGTCTGGCTCAAACTCCTGTGCATATCTGCACTTCTAAATTGGCTATCATTGTGCCCGTTTGAGGCCTATAAAACTGGCAGAACAATGTTAAATTTAAACCCCCAAGTGTTATGTTTTGAGCCTCTTGCACATGTTCTAATTGTCAACTCTAAAATTAAATGTAAAGCCTTTTTTTTTAGAATAGTTCAACAACAATGACTACCTGGATTAACAGATTTGACAATAATCCTGTTCTGAGCTCTGGCTAAAAGATAATTCCAAGCCACCGTAATTGTAGATATATTAAATAATATAACATCCCTACATTAGTATGCGTACTGATTCTGGAAGCCGAAGAGCAGAACAATGTTCATGCTCATATCTTTGTTAATCCATAACTTAACAGTCTACTGTATTACAATTTTTACATTTTCTAGCACCAGCTTATTTAAAAAAAAATCAAATTGAGTTTCATAGAATTAAGGAGTGAAGGTGAAGATCTCAATACTGTCATTTCTTCTACTGTACAAAGATGCTATTCTGTTTAACAGATTCATTTTCAAATCAATTCTAATGCCCACTTTTATTAAAAAACTTTGGGGGTAATTTTAACCTAACCCATTCAGCAGGAAACAGCGGGTTTGGGTCGGCCGCCTGTTTTACACCATGCTGTTTTTGTAAAATACCATATGAGTGAAATTAACTGTATCCAACAGAGTCCAGTTTGGAGTGAAATCACCCACTTCCCAATGTGATATAATTGGATTTGAATCAGCGCTCATGATTCAGACTTGAAACCAGAGACGATCTGAAACATATCAAGACAAAGGTCCATGGAGAGTAAAATCAGGCGGTATATAAAACGGGCGCCTGTCCCGAAACCACCCGTTTCACACCCAGCAGGCTAGGTTACAGTTAATTTGTTTGCATCAAAATTATAGTATGATTTTTCCAGATCTATGAAAAGAGGTCTGATTTCTGCAGTAAATTTATAATAATCTTTGACCACTTTTCTTTAAGCTATAAATCATATATTCAAATTAAAGTTCAAATGTGAAAATGTGAGGTTATTGACGCTTTTTAAACCTAACTGAAATATTAGAATCAAAAACATGTCGTCAGTGATGTAGTTTTAGTGTAATAGGCACATCGGGATCATGGCTGAAATTGTCTTGGGCACGGGTGCTGGCACCCTGCAGGCTCTTGGCAATAGTCCACATACCTTAAATGGTTTGAGGGCAACAATGCACCTGGCCCACATAGACTACAATGAGAAAATTCACCACAGATCATAGCACAGACTTAAGAAAGCCCTTATGACATTGTGACCCGTAGCCCATTTCCATCAATGATTGCATGCAGTTCAGGTCACTTTATTCCAAACACAAACTGGTTTAAGTTGAGTACTAATCATTCTCAAGACACTAGTTGCGCTCACAGCACCTTTGTCTTGACGTGTGTCAGACGGTCTCTGGTTTCAAGTCTGAATCATGAGCCAAGGTGCGCTGATTCAAATCCAATTATATCACATTGGGAAGTGGGAGATTTCACTCCAAACTGGACTTTGTTGGATACAATTAATTTCACCCATATGGTACTTTTGCAACAACAGCATGTTATGAGTATACAGCTCTTCAGATGGCCTTCACCAGGGCAAAATTTGTCACAGTACGGAGCGTCCATTATTTAACAGCAAATTACATTTTAAAGAGGTGATGCCTTCATTTAAAAAAAAGTGTTTGGCAAACATTTCAACCACATGATGCAATCAATTAATTTATAGCAAAATGTATATTGCATTATTTCTACATAGCGCGATCGAGAAACAAATAATGCATTACCCTTCTGCTTTTAACCCTTCTCAGAACTAAACAAGATGTCCCTTAAACACTCATGAAAATGGTGTTCTGCAAACAAAGATTTTCAGCGATGGTATATTTGAAAATAATCAGGTTGTACTCACTTGATACATTTTTTTGGCTCACCTAATGTAGGTAGCCAAATGTGGTAACAGATGGAACAACACCAGCCTCGGGGAAAGATTTCCTCTGTGCACTAGGTGTGGTGAAATCGTAAATGCGTTCTTTATAAATGGGTTTATGATTTCACTACAGCTGGTGCACAGAAGTCACCTTTCCATCTAGTCACTGTCTTTGAATTTCATTGCTGCTTGTCGCTCAAATCTGCCTTTCATTATTGAAGGAATGTGAGTGTTGTTGCTTTCCTCTTTGTGCACATATTTTTGTTGGCCGATTATATGGAGTGGCATTTGCAGTGATTGTAGAAGGGCCCGTGGTTGTATTTCCATCCCCATGCCTTGGAGAGGCAAAATGGAGTGAAATAATTTCCATGGATAAAAATAAAGAGGGAACATTAGAGCTAACTGTGAATAAAATCAATGTTAGCACCAACTGACTACTACAGGTGACTGATTATTTGATACAATGCATCTTCAACGTTTGCTACAAAATTCTTCAAATTATTTTATCCACGTGTTGTAGGAATTAAGCTTTTTGAAACATAATGGAGTCCAAAGATTACAATTTTTAAAGTTTTATATATAGCTTATTACAACTTGCCAAGATGTACTCAGTCTTAACCTCCGACCCCCTCCCCCCATTAGAGGTATGGCTTTGCCAATGCCACAAGGTTTTAAAAAAAAAAGAAAGACTTGCATTTATATAGCACCTTTTACGATCTCCGGATATCCCAAAGCGCTTTACAGGCAATGAAGTACTTTTGAATTGTAGTCTCTGATGTAATATAGGTTGTCTGAACGTTGTTTTTTTTTTAAAAAAAGAAATGGAAACATTTTATTTTGCCAGTTTTTGTTCCAACTCTACGCGTTGCCATCTTCCAAGCATAAGGTTCCAAGCTACAGTTGGCTTTCTGATACTTCACCCAAATGGCTTTTTTTAGACAGTGAAGTTTGGCAGACTATTCAGTCATGTGGAGCATTCTAACCTAGCCTGATCTTGTTCTGACCTGATATGCACAAATGCACACTTTACAGCAAGGATCACTAGACACTAGATTGGACCTCGTCTGATTTTTCCCTCGCTACCCCAAAGGCCAATTGTAGTACCCCTACTGCCACTTTGGCTGAGGTCAGTTAATGCAGGAATCAAACCTGGTCAATTCTGGTCTGCAAAGCTTAGTTATACTTTTCCTTTACCCACAAGGCTATCACGGGAGTTGTATGTGTTCTAACAATTTATATACGGCATCAGAAAGAATGATAGAGTCATGTACATCCCTCTTTCTTTGTAGTTAATTTTTATTTGTGCCGATTCTCATCTTTTATGTAAATTTGGTGAATTTCTAAGCTATAATTTAGTATTCAGTTTATCTCTTGTTTCAAAGGAGATTTCCAGAGTAAGAGATTCTTGTATAAATGGTGTTAGGCTTGTCATTTTTACATTAACCAAATGGATCCATAATGTTGGGATTATTTAAAATCTTGTTTGAAGTTTGTTGAATATTAGATCTTTAAATGAGCAGAATAAGCTTTATTGTTTAATTTCTACCAAAGCTAAAACAATGGACTTAAAAAAAAAAACCCTTTCCGTTTTCTTTATGCTCTAGTCTTTAGGAAGAGGCTTGATATAAAAAAAAACGTGCTGGATATTTTTACCAAAAATACCCTTTGAAATGAACCATTGAATAAAACAATTAGTGCTTTTGTGATAAATTCTCATGAACTTTGAAGAAGGTTAATTAATTTAAACGTTCAGGAGTGCTATGATGAAGCCTGGCTGTTTCTCCAGTAAGATGTGAGGCTCAACTAAAGTTCACAATGTTCTCAATGTGTTGGGTCATGCAGTTATTTTTAAAAATGTGGCAGAAGTCCCAATTAGATTAACTCACTGGTACCATTCATTCCCTTAGGTTATGTATAGGATATACATTTTCAGATGTTATTTTTAAGTAAATTCAGAGGGAGGAGGTAAAACAATTAATATTTTTAATCCAAGTGATGGAAAAAATGCTACAATTATAATGTTAGTATACTTAGAGGGAGAAATTTGGGAGCGCCCCCCCCACCTTTGGGGCATTAACTTTTAAAAGTTGAAAAAATTAATGATTTTCAACTTTAAAAAAATTTGTGGTTTGCGCTCCAGGAAGGAAGTATGCGCTAAATCAAGCGCTCCACTTTCTTCGTGGAGCGCAACAGGACACAGGCGGAGTGGTAGGTGTTCAGCGTTGCACAATGGGCCGTGCAGGCCTGCCGCACTGCCACGTACGGAGGCTCTTCCTTCCTTTAAAGGGAAGGGCCATCACTGCAGGCTCTGCAATGGAAAGATTTACCTGGTCCCCAATGGCAGCTGCGATCTGACTTGATCAGCCCGATGCACTGCAGCAGAGTGCCTGGTTAATCAATTGTGGCTGAAGATGAAGCAAAAAAAATAGTAAGCAGCATTTTGGAATCTTTTTTACTTTCCTTGGCCACCTCGCCTTAAGTTTCACTCCCAAAGTGCCCAGCCTCCCAATGAAAGACTCTTCCAGCTGCCGGTGTTTTCGCCCAGCGATGCTACAAGGGGCGGAACCGAAGATCGGGCCACAATGTCCTACCACTGCTGCAAATCTCCCACTAAATTTAGCGGGATTCGATCATCTCACTGCACCTGGTCGGTAAGTGCTTAGCATCCCATAAGGGGAAGCGCTAAAGAGGCCAATTTCTAGGCCTTATTGTTCAAGTTTGTTTAAAACAGTTTGGAAATTAAAAAGTGAGTTGCAGTAAACATGACCACGATTGTTAAAATGGTTCACTAATGTCCTTTAGGGAAGGTAACCTGCCCTCCTTACTCAGTCTAGCCTATATGTCACTCCAGTCCTACACCAACATGGTTGACTCTTAGTGGCTTAGCAAGACATTCAAGGGCAACCAAGGATGGGTAATAAATGCCAGTCTTGCCAGTGGCACCCACATACCGAGAATGAATTAAAAAAAAAATCTTAATTGACATATGTTATGTATGAATAAAGAGTCTGACTAGCTACTGTGAGTTCAAAGTAAAGTGTGACTTTAGTCTTTTATTGCAAGTCTCCAGAGTGCCTCTCCAGCCTGTGAGGCCTCCTTAAGTACAGGTGCTCCCAAGGAATTGTGGGATCCCTTGGGACTCCAGGGGATGAGCCCTCTGGTGGCTACACAAGGAATTTACAGGTTTACATATATAACAATGCTCTTTCCCCCACACCGCAACGGCCCACCCCCAATACCCCCTCCAAAGTCAGTAGTGTAACTATTTACAAGGTGAGTCGATCTGGGGCCTTTCTTTCCCTGGTTGATTGTCTCGGTGCAAATGCTGGTTTTGGTGAATCGTTTGTTGGGCCCTCGCTGGGCTGCTGTGCAGCTGGCCTTGCTGGGCTGCCTGGTGTGGTGAGTCCTGCTGGGCTGCTGCGGGTGAGGGGTTCTGCTTCGTGGCCAACTGCGGTGTCGGTTGCCACTGGTGTGTATGTTGGGGAGGGGGGGTTCAAAGAAGGTAGGGTCCAATGTGGGTTGCTCTCGATAATCCATGAATCTGAGTTTGATTTGGTCCAAATGTTTCCGGTGGATGAGTCCATTTGAAAGTTTGACCCGAAACACCCTATTCCCCTCTTTGGCCACAACAGTGCCGGGAAACCACTAGGGACCTTGTCCATAGTTCAACACAAATACAGGATTATTGGTTTCAATTTCGCGTGACACATTTGTGCTATCATGGTATGTACTTTGTTGAAGCCGCCTGCTCTCTACCTATTCATGTAGATCAGGGTGGACAAAAGAGAGTCTTGTCTTAAGTGCCCTTTTCATGAGCAGTTCAGTGGGTGGAATCCCCGTGAGCGAGTGGGATCTCGTGTGGTAGCTAAGCAGGACTCTGGATAGGTGAGTCTGCAGTGAGCCTTCAGTTACCCTCTTCAAGCTCTGCTTGATGGTTTGCACTGCTCTCTCTGTCTGACCATTGGATGCTGGTTTAAACGGGGCAGATGTGACATGTTTGATCCCATTACGGGACATAAACTCTTTGAACTCGGCACTGGTGAAACATGGCCCATTGTCGCTCACAAGGACATCAGGTAGGCCGTGCAGGCAAACATGGTCCACAGGCTTTCAGTGGTGGCAGCGGACGTGCTTGCCGACATTATCTCATATTCAATCCACTTGGAATACGCATCTACAACCACTAGGAACATTTTACCTAAAAACGGGCCTGCATAATCAACATGGAACCTGGACTACAGTTTGGAGGGCCAAGACCATAAAGTGGCGCCTCCCTGGGTGCATTGCTTAACTGCGAGCATGTGTTACATTTGTGCACGCAGGACTCTAAGTCCGCATCGATACTGGGCCACCACACGTGGGATCTGGCTATCGTTTTCACCATTACGATGCCTGGGTGAGTACTGTGGAGATCACTGATGAAAGTATCCCTGCCCTTCTTGGGGACCACAACCCGATTACCCCACAGAAGATAATCTGCCTGTATAGACATTTCACCTTTGCGCTGCAGGTAAGGCTTTATCTCTTCCTGCATTTCCAATGGGACACTGGACCAGCTCCCGTGAAGCACACACTTTTTTACTCGGGACAGTAAGGGGTCCTGGCTCATCCAGGTTCTAATCTGTCGGGCTGTGACGGGTGATTGCTCACTCTCGAATGCTTCCATTATCATGAGTAAATCTGCGAGCTGTGCCATTTCCACCCCCGTGGTGGGCAATGGCAGCCTACTGAGAGGATTGGCACAGTTTTCTGTGCCTGGCCTGTGGCGGATGGCGTAGTTGGATGCGGACAACCTGAGCGCCCATCTCTGGATGCGGGCCGATGCACTCTTACTTATCCCCTTACTTTCGGAAAAAAGGGAGATCAGTGGCTTAGGGTCAGTTTCCAATTAAATTTGAGTCCAAACAGATATTGATGCATTTTCTTTACTCCATAAACACACGTTAACGCTTCTTTTTCAATCATGCTGTAGGCTCTCTCAGCCTTAGACAGACTTCTGGATACATAAGCAACCGGTTGCAATTTCCCAGATTCATTAGCTTGTTGCAATACACACCCGACTCCGTACGACGATGCATCACATGCTAGTACCATACGCTTACATGGATCATACAACACAAGCAATTTGTTTGAGCATAACCGTTTTCTAGCTTTTACAAAGGCATTTTCTTGGCTTTTACTCCATACCAATTCGGCTCCTTTACGCAGCAAGGTATGCAGTGGTTCTAACAGTGTGCTGAGACCCAGTAAGAAGTTACCAAAGTAGTTCAGGAGTCCTAGAAATGACCGCAGCTCCGTCATGTTCTGTGGCCTCAGTGCGTTCTCGATTGCCTCCGTCTTCGAATCGGTGGGCCTGATGCGTCCACCGCAATTCTTCTCCCCTGGAACTCTACTTCAGGCGCCAGGAAAATGCACCGAGCGTTTTAACCTGAGCCCCACGCGGTTGAGTCGACTAAGAACCTCCTCCAGGTTCTGCAGCTGCTCAACTGTGTCCCAACCTGTGACCAAGATGTCATCCTGGAAGACCACCATGTGCGGGACCAACTTCAGTATGCTTTCCATGTTTCTCTGGAATATCGCTGCGGTTGATCGAGTTCCAAATGGGCATCTGTTGTAAATGAATAGACTTTTGTGTGTGCTGATGCAGGTGAGGCCCTTTGATGATTCCTCCAGCTCCTGCGTCATGTAGGCCGAGGTCAAGTCCAGCTTCGTGAATGTCTTTTCTCGCGGCAGGGTCGCAAAAAGGTCGTTTGCCTTTGGTAGTGGGTATTGATCCTGCAGGGAGAAACGATTGATAGTTACTTTGTAATCACCACAGATTCTGATGGTGCCGTCTCCCTTGAGGACTGGAATAATCGGACTGGCCCACTCGTTGAATTCGATGGACGAAATGATGCCCTCTCGCTACAGCCAGTCCAGTTCAATCTCCACCCTCTCTCTCATCATGTACGGTACTGCTTTCGCCTTGTGATGGATGGGTCGTGCCCCCGGAATTAGGTGGATCTGCACTTTTGCTCCTTGGAAATTCCCAATGCCTGGTTCGACCAGCGAGGGAAACTTATTTAAAACCCTGGGCACATAAAGTGTCATCAACGGACGAAAGCGCTCGGGCATTGTCACAGTTCCAGCTTATGTTTCCCAGCCAGCTCTTGCTGAGCAGCAAGGGACCATCACCCAGTACCACCCAGAGTGGTACCTTGTGCACCGCTCCATCCTAGGAGACCTTTACAGTAGCACTGCCAATTATGGGAATCGGTTCCTTTGTGTAAGTTCTCAGTTTAACGTGAATGGGAGTCAGGACTGACCTTGAGGCCTTGCTGCACCACAATTTATCGAAGATCTTTTGGCTCATAATGGACTGGCTCGCGCCCATGTCCAGCTCCATTGACACCGCGAGTCCATTTAATTCAACCTTCAGCTTTATCAGGGGACACTTTGTGGTAAAAGTGTGCACCCCATATACCTCTGCCTCCTCGATCTGAGGCTCTGGTTCATCGTGATCCACCGTGGATCTGTCCTACTCTGCAACACAGTGGTTTGCAGGATTAACAGGGTTTGCAGCTCGCCTGCACATACGTTGGTGGTGTCCCATTGTTGCGCAGCCCTTGCAAACGTATCCTTTGAAGTGGCATGAATAGAAATGATGATCACCCCCGCAGCACCAACAAGGTGTAAGTGGCCTTGCATTCATCACCCTTGATGGTGGACTCTGAGACATCTGCGGACGTGCAGCTGCAGGCATGTGGGGCCTACCCTGTACATTGCGATTTGAAAACATCACTTTGTTCACAGTTCTTGTAGCAGCACTCGTGTGCTGAAAGATTTGCTTAGTATTGTCACTGGTGGCAATGAAAGCCTGGGCTATTGCTATGGCAGGTAAAGGGTACACAGCCAGATAGGGAATGGGTGACCAACAGGAAGAGCAATGCAAGGAAGGTAGTGCAGGGGTCCCCTGCGGTCATCCCCCTGCAAAACAGATACACCGCTTTGGGTACTGTTGAGGGGGATGACTCATCAGGGGAGGGCAGCAGCAGCCAAGTTCATGGCACCATGGGTGGCTCTTCTGCACAGGAGGGCAGGAAAAAGAGTGGGAGAGCTATAGTGATAGGGGATTCAATTGTTAGGGGAATAGATAGACGTTTCTGGAGCCGCAACTGAGATGCCAGGATGGTATGTTGCCTCCCTGGTGCAAGGGTCAATGATGTCTCTGAGTGAGTGCAGGGCATTCTGAAAAGGGAGGGTGAACAGCCAGTTGTCGTGGTGCATATAGGTACCAATGATATAGGTAAGAAATGGGATGAGGTCCTGTAAGACGAATTTAGGGAGCTAGGAGTTAAATTTAAAAAGTAGGACCTCAAAAGTAGTAATTTCAGGATTGCTACGAATGCCACGTGCTAATCAGAGTAGGGATTGCAGGATAGCTCGGATGAATACGTGGCTTGAGGAGTGGTACACAAGGGAGGGATTCAAATACCTGGGACATTGGAACCGGTTCTGGGGGAGGTGGGACCAGTACAAACCGGACGGTCTGCACCTGGGCGTTTGCTAGTGCTGTTGGGGAGGAGTTAAACTATTATGGCAGGGGGATGGGAATCTATGCAGGGAGACACAGGGAAGTAGAATGGGGGCAGAAGCAAAATATAGAAAGAAGAAAAGTAAAAGTGGAGGGCAGAGAAAACTAAAGCAAAAAGGGCCACATTACAGCAAAATTCTAAAGGGGCAAAGTGTGTTAGAAAGACAAGCCTGAAGGCTCTGTGCCTCAGTGCGAGGAGTATTCGGAATAAGGTGGACGAATTAACTGCGCAGATTGCAGTTAACGGGTATGATGTAATTGGCATTACAAAGACATGGCTCCAGGGTGACCAAGGTTGAGAACTCAACATCCAGGGGTATTCAACATGTAGGAAGGATAGACAGAATGGAAAAGGAGGCGGGGTGGCATTGCTGGTTAAAGAGGAAATTAATGCACTAGTAAGAAAGGACATTAGCTTGGATGATGTGGAATCAGTATGGGTGGAACTATGGAATACCAAGGGGCAGAAAACGCTAGTGGGCATTGTGTACAGACCATCAAACAGTAGTAGTATGGTTGGGGACAGCATCAAACAAAAAATTATGGATGCATGCAATAAAGTTACAGCAGTTATCATGGGTGACTTTAATCTACATATTGATTGGGCTAACCAAACTGGTAGCAATGCGGTGGAGGAGGATTTCCTAGAGTGTATTAGGAATGTATTTCTAGACTAATATGTCGAGGAACCAACTAGGGAGCTGGCCATCCTAGACTGGGTGATGTGTAATGAGAAAGGACTAATTAGCAATCTTGTTGTGCAAGGCCCCTTGGGGAAGAGTGACCATAATATAGTAGAATTCTTTATTAATATGGAGAGTGACACAGTTAATTCAGAAACTCAGGTCCTGAACTTAAGGAAAGGTAACTTCGATGGTATGAGGCGTGAATTGGCTAGAATAGACTGGCAAATGATACTTAAAGGGTTGACGGTGGATATGCAATGGCAAACCTTTAAAGATCACATGGATGAACTTCAGCAATTGTATATCCCTGTCTGGAGTAAAAATAAAACTGGGAAGGTGGCTCAAATGTGGCTAACAAGGGAAATTAAGGATAGTGTTAAATCCAAGGAAGAGGCATATAAATTGGCTAGAAAAAGCAACAAACCTGAGGACTGGGAGAAGTTTAGAATTCAGCAGAGGACGACAAAGGGTTCAATTAGGAGGGGGAAAATAGAGTACGAGAAGAAGCTTGCCGGGAACATAAAAACTGACTGCAAAAGCTTCTATAGATATGTGAAGAGAAAAAGATTAGTGAAGACAAACGTAGGTCCCTTGCAATCGGATTCAGGTGAATTTATAATGGGGAACAAAGAAATGGCAGACCAATTGAACAAATACTTTGGTTCTGTCTTCACGAAGGAAGACACAAATAACCTTCTGGAAGTACTAGGGGACCGAGGGTCTAGTGAGAAGGAGGACCTGAAGGATATCCTTATTAGGCGGGAAATTGTGTTGTGGAAATTGATGGGATTGAAGTCCGATAAATCCAGGGGCCTGAGAGTCTGCATCCCAGAGTACTTAAGGAAGTGGCCCTAGAAATAGTGGATGCATTGGTGATCATTTTCCAACAGTCTATCGACTCTGGATCAGTTCCTTTGGACTGGAGGGTAACTAATGTAACACCACTTTTTAAAAAGGGAGGGAGAGAGAAAGATGATAATTATAGACCGGTTAGCCTGACATCAGGAGTGGGGAAAATGTTGGAATCAATTATTAAGGATGAAATAGCAGTGACAAGATCGGTCCAAGTCAGCATGGATTTATGAAGGTGAAATCATGCTTGACAAATCTTCTGGAATATTTTGAGGATGTAACGGGTAGAGTGGACAAGGGAGAACCAGTGGATGTGGTTTATTTGGACTTTCAAATGGTTTTTGACAAGGTCCCACACAAGAGATTGGTGTGCAAAATCAAAGTGCATGGTATTGGGGGTAATATACGGAAGTGGATAGAGAACTGGTTGGCAGACAGGAAGCAGAAAGTCGGGATAAACTGGCCCTTTTCAGAATGGCAGGCAGTGACTAGTGGAGTGCCGCAGGGCTCAGTGCTGGGACCCCAGCTCTTTACAATATACATCAATGATTTGGATGAAGGAATTGAGTGTAATATCTCCAAGTTTGCAGATGACACTAAACTGGGTGGCGGTGTGAGCTGTGAGGGGGATGCTAGGAGGCTGCAGGTTGACTTGGACAGGTTAGGTGAGTGGGCAAATGCATGGCAGATGCAGTATAATGTGGATAAATGTGAGGTTATCCCACTTTGGGGGCAAAAATGCAAAGACAGAATATTATCTTAATGGCGGCAGATTAGGAAAAGGGGAGATGCAACGAGACCTGCGTGTCATGGTTCATCAGTCATTGAAAGTTGGCATACAGGTACAGCAGACGGTGAAGAAGGCAAATGGTATGTTGGCCTTCATAGCTAGGGGATTTGAGTATAGGAGCAGGGAGGTCTTACTGCAGTTGTACAGGGCCTTGGTGAGCCCTCACCTGGAATATTGTGTTCAGTTTTGGTCTCCTAATCCGAGGAAGGACGTTCTTGCTTTTGAGGGAGTGCAACGAAGGTTCACCAGACTGATTCCCGGGATGGCTGGGCTGTCATGAGGAGAGACTGGATCAACTGGGCCTTTATACACTGGAGTTAAGAAGGATGAGAGGGGATCTCATAAACATATAAGATTCTGACGGGACGGGACAGGTTAGATGCGGGTAGAATGTTCCCGATGTTGGGGAAGTCCAGAACCAGGGGACACAGTCTTAGGATAAGGGGTAGGCCATTTAGGACTGAAATAAGGAGAAACTTCTTCCCTCAGAGAGTTGTTAACCTGTGGAATTCCCTGCCGCAAAGAGCTGTTGATGCCAGTTCATTGGATATATTCCAGAGGGAGTTAGATCTGGCCCTTACGGCTAGGGGAACAAGGGGTATGGAGAGAAAGCAGGAAAGGGGTACTGAGGGAATGATTAGCCATGATCTTCTTAAATGGTGGTGCAGGCTCGAAGGGCCGAATGGCCTACTCCTGCACCTATTTTCTATGTTTCTCTGTTTACTCAAGATTGAGGTCTCTACAGTCAAAAGTTTGCCAAGTATCACTTCATGGCCAGTGCCATGTACGAAGAAGTCTCCAAGCATGTGCTCCAAATGTCCTTCAGATTCGCAATGTCCTGCAAGGCGTCTCAGCTCGGCGACGTAGCTCGCCACTTCCTGGCCTTCAGACCTTTTGTAGGTATAAAACCGATACCTCGCCATCAGAACACTTTCCTTCAGGTTCAGATGCTCCAGGACCAGTGTGCACAAATCATCGTATGATTTCTCTGTGGGTTTCGCTGGAAGTAAGCAGATTTTTCATGAGGCCATATGTTGGTGCCCCGCAGACGGTGAAGAGGATCGCCCTTCGTTTGGCAGTGTTCGCTTCTCCTTCCAGCTCGTTGGCCACGTAGTATTGGTCGAGTCGCTCCACGAAGGTTTCCCAATCATCTCCCTCCGAAAATTTCTCTGGATGCCCACTGTTTTCTGCATCGTTAGGTTCGACATCTGTATCTCGTCGCCTGTTGTTATGTATGCATGAAGAGTCTGACTAGATACAGTGAGCTCAAAGTAAAGTGTGACCGTAGTCTTTTATTCCAGATCTCCAGAGAGCCCCTCCAGCCTGTGAGGCCTCCTTATGAACAGGCACTCCCAAGGGATTGCGAGATCCCTTGGGACTCCAGGGGAAGAGCCCTCTGGTTGCTACACACTGTATTTACAAGGTTACATATGTAACCACATATATGTATAATACAGATACAATGTCTGAAATCCTGCAATCTCGGGACCGAATCCGCGCCGCTTTTTGGGTTTTGACAGATTTCGGACCTCGCAGTTGCCGCTCCTTGCCGCCCGCCAATTTCCACCACTCCTCTGCTCGCCTCCCGAGAATTCTCGCTGCCTGGCACTGCGTTTTTTACTGGTTTCCTCGTCCCTCGCCGCCTGATGTCGCCATCTTGGCCGCCTCAAAAATGTCTGGTTTTCAGACAATTCCGGTTTTCAGAATTCCGGATTTGGGATTTTGTACCTAATATATTAAAAATCTTGCATTTGGAGGGACTACCTTTCTGCAAAACCTTACTTCCTGTTGTCATGTTTTATCACGCTATGTGTCATGTATGTAACCATCTTGCGATGGTAATCTTCATGTAACTGTAACCTTCATGCAACTCCTGTACACTATACTTATACCCTAGAAATGCACACCCTGACCACGGTGTGAACTTGCGGGAGACACTCCTCACCTGGGTTTCCAGGTATAAAATGGGAGGTCCCACCCAGGGTCAGCACTCCTTGGTCCTGGGAATAAAGGTTAAGGTCACAGAGTGACCGTGTCTGCTATACATGCCTCGTGTGAATTTGTAGTAAGGTTCAGGGACACCACACTATGGGGTCAACATTTTGCATTAGAAATTTCCAGTACCACATTTTTAATGGAAACATTAACAATTTGGACTCTGGAATTTGAGGCATTTTGGTAGGAAGAATAAGGAAGTCACATACTCCTGTTGGATCACAAGAGAAGGAGGAAGCATACCAGAATAAAGTAATGCATCTTTTAATGGCTGAAGCATAAGTCAATGTTTTAGCTCTGGTGGCTGTATTAATTATCATTTTGTTGTGGGACCAAAGAAGAGGGAACAGCAATGGAAAATTATAGGAAAGAGGACAGGGGAAACATCACATACAAATATGGCTGACGTGAAAGCTTTCAGCTTGGCGAGCATAAAGATTCAACAAGTTAATATAGTAAATTAGTTTCTACATGTGTTGCAGTGTTTATGCTTGATATGGGTTTAAACAGGAATCATATAAGTCCACCCCACAACAATGGTTTTGAATAGAAGTCAGTTCTTCATTGCTGATAAATATTTTTACTCTAATCAATCCCCAAAGCCACCAGCACAGCCTAACAAGAGCAGCATGTATTTGTTACAGCCTCAGTGAATATTTAAAGAGAACTAAGCTGTACTTTTCAGGGAAATTACTACTTTCTCTACAGAGCTCGGATCCCACAGCAGCCAGCATTTTGATCTTTTATAATTACCATAACTGACTAGAGGAAAATTGGATTCTTCGTATTTATAATCCTGAAATGTAAATTGCTCAGTATGACCTACAAGCACTTCATTAAAACTGGGGGGAGAAAAACAGTTGTATTGGGAAAAAGCTTAAGATGTCTGAGCACTGTTAAGTCGGAGCTTAAAGTCAGATTGCCACACAATCTGACTTTAGCGGCCTATAAAGGCGAGCTTGTGCAGCTACAGGGAGAAGGCAAAAAAGAATTAGAAAGAAAAAGAAAGATGATGTCACAGCCAAGGAGGTTGGTGATTGGTGAGTAGTTTTTCTTTTTTCTTTTCTATATTAGTGAGTAACATTTAGCATTGTTGTTGCCAATTTAAGTGTATCTAAGGGTTAAGTCATGGCAGGAGAGCTCGGACACATGTTATGCTCCTCCTGTACTATGTGGGAAATCGGGGACGCCTCCGGTGTCCCTGACGGCTACGTGTGCGGGAAGTGTATCCACCTCCAGCTCCTGACGAACCGCGTTGTGGAACTGGAACTGCGGGTGGATTCACACTGGAGCATGCATGGTGCTGAGAATGATGTGAATAGCACGTTTGGTGAGTTGGTCTTACCGCAGGTAAAGGGTCCACAGCCAGATAGGGAATGGAAGACCAACAGGAAGAGCAGTGCAAGGAAGGTAGTGCAGGGATCCCCTGCGGTCATCCCCCTGCAAAACAGATACACTGCTTTGAGTACTGTTGAGGGGGATGACTCATCAGGGGAGGGCAGCAGCAGCCAAGTTCATGGCACCATGGATGGCTCTGCTGCACAGGAGGGCAGGAAAAGGAGTGGGAGAGCTATGGTGATAGGGGATTGAATTGTAAGGGGAATAGATAGGCGTTTCTGCGGCCGCAACCGAGACTCCAGGATGGTATGTTGCCTCCCTGGTGCAAGGGTCAAGGATGTCTCAGAGCGGGTGCAGGACATTCTGAAAAGGGAGGGTGAACAGCCAGTTGTCGTGGTGCATATAGGTACCAATGATATAGGTAAAAAACGGGATGAGGTCCTACGAGGCGAATTTAAGGAGCTAGGAGCTAAATTTAAAAAGTAGGATCTCAAAAGTAGTAATCTCAGGATTGCTACCAGTGCCACGTGCTAGTTAGAGTAGGAATAGCAGGATAGCTCAAATGAAGTGAGTGGTGCAGAAGGGAGGAATTCAAATTCCTGGGACATTGGAACCGGTTCTGGGGGAGGTGGGACCAGTACAAACCGGACGGTCTGCGCCTGGGCAGGACCGGAACCAATATCCAAGGGGGAGTGTTTGCTAGTGCTGTTGGGAAGGAGTTAAACTAATATGGCAGGGGAATGGGAACCTATGCAGGGAGACAGAGGGAAATAAAAAGGAGGCAGAAGTAAAAGATAGAAAGGAGACTAGTAAAAGTGGAGGGCAGAGAAACCCAAGGCAAAAAGCAAAAAGGGCCATATTGCAGCAAAATTCTAAAGGGGCAAAGTGTGTTTTAAAAAAAACAAGCTTGAAGATTCTGTGCCTCAATGCGAGGAATATTTGGAATAAGGTGGATGAATTAACTGCGCAGATAGCAGTTAACGGATATGATGTGATTGGCATCACGGAGACATGGCTCCAGGGGGACCAAGGCTGGGAACTCAACATCCAAGGATATTCAGCATTTAGGAAGGATAGACAGAAAGGAAAAGGAGGCGGGGTGGCGTTGCTGGTTAAAGAAGAAATCAATGCAATTGCAAGGAAGGACATTAGCCTGGATGATGTGGAATCAGTATGGGTGGAGCTGCGGAATTCCAAAGGGCAGAAAACGCTAGTGGGTGTTGTGTATTGACCACCAAATAGTAGTAGTGAGGTTGGGGACAGCATCAAACAAGAAATAAGGGATGTGTGCAATAAAGGTACAGCAGTAATCATGGGCGACTTTAATCTACACATTGATTGGGCTAACCTAACTGGTAGCAATGCGGTGGAGGAGGATTTCCTGGAGTGTATTAGAAATGGTTTTCAAGATCAATATGTCGAGGAACCAACCAGGGAGCTGGCCATCCTAGACTGGGTATTGTGTAATGAGAAGGGACTAATTCGCAATCTTGTTATGCAAGGCCCCTTGGGGAAAAGTGACCATAATATTGTAGAATTCCTTATTAAGATGGAGAGTGACAAAGTTAATTCGGAAACTAGGGTCCTGAACTTAAGGAAAGGTAACTTCGACGGTATGAGGCGTGAATTGGCTAGAATAGACTGGCAAATGCTACTAAAAGGGTTGACGGTGGATAAGCAATGGCAAACATTTAAAGATCACATGGATGAACTTCAGCAAATATACATCCCTGTCTGGAGTACAGAAATAAAACTGGAAAGGTGGCTCAACCGTGGCTAACAAAGGAAATTAAGGATAGTGTTAAAGCCAAGGAAGGGGCATATAAATTGGCTAGAAAAAGCAACAAACCTGTGGACTGGGAGAAATTTAGAATTCAACAGAGGAGGACGAAGGGTTTAATTAAGAGGGGGAAAATAGAGTACGAGAGGAAGCTTGCCGGGAATATAAAAACTGACTGCAAAAGCTTCGATAAATATGTGAAGAGAAAAAGATTAGTAAAGACAAACGTAGGTCCCTTGCAGTCAGATTCAGGTGAAATTATAATGGGGAACAAAGAAATGGCAGACCAATTGAACCAATATTTCGGTTCTGTCTTCACGAAGGAAGATACAAGTAACCTTCCAAAGGTACTAGGGGACAGTGGGTCTAGTGAGAAGTAGGAACTGAAGGATATCCTTATTAGGCGGGAAATTGTGTTAGGGAAATTGATGGGATTGAAGGCCGATAAATCCCTGGGGCCTGATAGTCTGTATCCCAGAGTGCTCAAGGAAGTGGCCCTGGAAATAGTGGATGCATTGGTGATCATTTTCCAACAGTCTATCGACTCTAGATCAGTTCCCATGGACTGGAGGTTAGCTAATGTAACACCACTTTTTTAAAAAAGGAGGGAGAGAGAAAACAGGTAATTTATGGACCGGTTAGCTTGACATCAGTAGTGGGGAAAATGTTGGAATCGATCATGAAGGATGAAATAGCAGCGTATTTGGAAAGCGGTGACAGGATCGGATCAAATCAGCATGGATTTATGAAAGGGGAAATCATGCTTGATGAATCTTCTGGAATTTTTTGAGGATGTAACTAGCAGAGTGGACAAGGGAGAACCAGTGGATGTGATGTATTTGGACTTTCAGAAGGCTTTTGACAAGGTCCCGCACAAGAGATTGTGCAAAGTCAAAGCACATGGTATTGGGGGTAATATACTGACGTGGAGAGGGAACTGGTTGGCAGACAGGAAGCAGAGAGTCGGGATAAACGGGTCCTTTTCAGAATGTCAGGCAGTGACTAGTGGAGTGCCGCAGGGCTCAGTGCTGGGACCCCAGCTCTTTACAATTTATATTAACGATTTGGATGAAGGAACTGAGTGGAATATCTCCAAGTTTGCAGATGACACTAAACTGGGTGGCGGAGTGAGCTGTGAAGAGGACGCTAAGAGGCTGCAGGGTGACTTGGGCAAGTTAGGTGAGTAGGCAAATGCATGGCAGATGCAGTATAATGTGGATAAATGTGAGGTTATCCATTTTGGGGGCAAAAACACGAAGGCAGAATATTAGCTGAATGGCGGCAGACTAGGAAAAGGGGAGGTGCAATGAAACCTGGGTGTCATGGTTCATCAGTCACTGAAAGTGGGCACGCAGGTACAGCAGGCGGTAACGAAGGCACATGGCCTTCATAGCTAGGGGATTTGAATATAGAAGCAGGGAGGTTTTACTGCAGTTGTACAGGGCCTTAGTGAGGCCTCACCTGGAATACTGTGTTCAGTTTTGGTCTCCTAGTCTGAGGAAGGACATTCTTGCTATTGAGGGAGTGCAGCGAAGGTTCACCAGACTGATTCCCGCGATGGCTGGGCTATCATATGAGGAGAGACTGGATCAACTGGGCCTTTATTCACTGGAGTTTAGAAGGATGAGAGGGGATCTCATAGAAACATATAAGATTCTGACTGGACTGGACAGGTTAGATGCGGGAAGAATGTTCTCGATGTTGGGAAAGTCCAGAACCAGGAGACATAGTCTTAGGATAAGGGGTAAGTCATTTAGGACTGAGATGAGGAGAAACTTCTTCCCTCAGAGAGTTGTTAACCTGTGGAATTCCCTGCCGCAGAGAGTTGTTGATGCCAGTTCACTGGATATATTCAAGAGGGAGTTAGATATGGCTCTTACAGTTAAGGGGATCAAGGGGTATGGAGAGAAAGGAGGAAAGGGGTACTGAAGTTGAATGTTCAGCCATGAACTCATTGAATGGCGGTGCAGGCTAGAAGGGCCGAATGGCCTACTCCTGCACCTATTTTCAATGTTTCTATGTTTCTTTCAGCCATGATTTTATTGAATGGTGGTACAGGCTCGAAGGGCCGAATGGCCTACTCCTGCACCTATTTTTCTATGCTATGTTTCTACAAGTGCCGGCCTTAACTCAGATATTTTGGGCAAAACATTGTTCTGCTTTAACTTCTCATCTGTTGTTTTTCTTCTCCCTTTGGGTCCTTGACCATAGACTTATACTCGTAATAGTAAAACATTGCCGTTAGAAATTTCTATTTGTAATTGTAGATTTGTTTTTCTTTCCAGTTGTTTTCTTCCTCTCCTATGCAAACCACAAATGATGACCTCTGATTCAATGTATTGATGTTGGACTATTTGCATTGAAGTGATTTAGTTGCAAGTTGCAGCTCTTAAATTAAAATAATAATTATTTACTCCTAAAATAAGTGCCTTTAGTGAATCAGCCCTATTCTGTGTTAAATGTAGTGGATCAATGCTATTAAAGTGTCTCTGGTCTACAGTCATGTAGTTTTGAAGGTCATATTTCCAAAATGTGGGTATGTAATTGTTCTTTAAAAGAGGGACTGACTTCATAGACAGGAAAGGAGAAGAGCCACATGTTACAACGTATTCACGTCATGATTATTTGTGTGAAGTAACAACACATGTTTATATCATCACATCATGTGTATTTTCCAAACAAGAAAAAAATATAGCCAGTTTTTTTTTGTGAAGACTGTGGCCTTTTTAAGATGGTTGCAGTTTTGTATCTAACGTAAGTATCATATTCGCTTACAAACAGGCTACTAGCTCTGCCAACCATGGTAGTAAGAATCTTGCAATACTGTTGCCTGGCTCTGTGCCTGGCCGGACACCAAAGGAGCTAGCATTGCAAATATTATTGTGATTGGTAGCATTGGTCTCATTCTATAAACAAGAACCTGCTGGTTGCGGATACAGATATTAATCTCAGAAATATTTGCAGGCCTCAACTTAAGAAACCTAGCGCAGTAAAAACAACTACATTTCATAACTGTAGTAACAGAGAGAGATGGAAAATGCATGTCCAATTATAGGCTGGTCCTTCCCAGAAAGGTGGTTACCACTCTTCTGTCTACTTCAATAAAACTTTGCCAAAACAGGTGTGTCCATGAATTGAATTACTTCCATGGTTCATTATTGCACATTTCTTCATCATAGTGATGCAACTTGTTTCCAACAGCAACACAACAACTTGGACTGAGATAACAGAGCAGGGATACTCTGCACACTCGTGAATTTTCCAGCACCTGATCATCAGCTGCAAACCCTCTTTGTTTTTACACCTTGTTCTAATTGAGTACTAGATACAAATAGCAGTCTCTTCAGGAAAAGCAGGTTCTTTTTGGAGAATAAATTTGAATATCTTGCTGCCATTTTGAAAATTATATTTTGTTATACATGGAAATTAACACCTGTTAGCTCCTTTCAAATGAGACTTTAAACCGAGGCCTCTTCTGCCCTTTCGGGTGGATATAAAACATTGGGGCAGAAATTCCGAGAAGGGCTTCCCACGGGTAAATCCAGAAAAAATAGAAATAAAATGCGCACTTACCTGAAGCTGCTGCTCCCGCTGGAACTCCCGATCCACAGGCCTCCTCTCCCTGCGACGCATAGCGTGTGCACATCGGGACATTCGCAGGGGTCACGTGTGCCTGGACACCCAATCACAGGTAAGTATTTTCTCATTCATTGTAATCGGAGTTTCGTACGTTATGAAACTCCTATTACAATGAATGAGATAAAGCCCAAAATGCACAAACACTACATAAAACATTTATTAAAAAAAACCTTGCACAATAAACTAATACAAATTAAAAATGTTAACATATGTTTTTTTAAAGAAAAAAAAAATTCCCGATTTTTAAAAAAAAAGTTAGGGTTTAAAATAACATTATCTGAATGGGCAGGGTTCTAACATAAATATGTTTTTAAAAATTTTATTTTAATCATGTTTTTTCTATGTTTTTAAACTCTTACGCCTGTAAAGGTAGACTATGCGCTTGCTTTTTCAGGCTCAAGAGTTTTGAGGACATTTGCCGTGCAAGATACGGGTAAATAGCCCAAACTTTCATGTACAAATGTCCTCGTTCCCGACGAGGACCTGCGACGTCGGAAATTATGGGCCACTATTTCACAGAAACACGAGGAAGTACTTCCACGCAGTTCTGACCAATATTTATCTCTCAATCAACATCATTAAAACAGATTATCTAGTCATTATCACATTGCTATTCATGGGACCTTGCTGTGCTTGCAATTTGGCTGCTGCGTTTTCCTACTTTTTTTTAAATTCTGGGATGCGGGCGTGCTGGCAAAGTCTGCATTTATTGCCCATCCCTAATTGCCCTTGAAAAGGTGGTGGTAAGATGCCTTCTTGAACCGCTGCAGTCTTTCTGGTGAAGGTACTCCCACAGTGCTGTTAGGGAGGGAGTTCCAAGATTTTGACCCAGCGACGATGAAGGAATGGCGATATATTTCCAAGTCAGGATAGTGTGTAACTTGGAGGGGAACTTGCAGGTGATGGTGTTCCCATGCGCCTGCTTCCCTTGTCCTTCTAGGTGGTAATGGTCGCAGGTTTGAGAGGTGCTGCTACAACAGTGATTACACTTTAAAAGTTTTTCATTGGCTGTAAAGCGCTTTGGAATGTCCTGAGGTGAAAGAGGCTATATAATATGTTTTCATTTCCTGTCTAAATCATTATAAAATGTCAAGAGATGCATAGTTATAAAGGGGCATTATCACAATTTGGGGGAGTCTTTGGGCAGGCTTACTATCTGGAACAGTCTGTTCTAAGAGCTTTGTGCAGCTGATGGTATACATAACACTGAACTAACTATTGCAATTCAATTTTTTGTGAATCTTTAAACAGGTTAAGACATTTTTAATGTCATGTATTTTCTTGAGCACCACCATGATTTGTGATGCAATTGTGTATCTGTGTATTCAAATCTGGTTAAATAGCATGCAAGTTACTTTAGTAGAATGATGGTGCCCTGTAAATCTGCAGTGAAACTGGTGCTATAGAGCACTTCCCGCAAATTGAATACTCTGAGCTTGACCAGTACGAGTATATGAAACGAGTGGATGTTATTGAAGGCCAATTTATGATGATTGCTTACGTCAAACTAATATAACTTCTATAAAGCTGTCTTATGTTGAATGCTGTGTTGTAGCTATAGCATATATCTTAATGAAAAAGCAGCAGTTATGCTCTGTAAAGCATGGCATCTCCTAGAACCGCTGGGCCTAATTGCTTGTAATTCAGTATTGGGTTCTAATGTAATCAGGTGGAGGGGTAAGATTCAGCATTTTACAATACACTATTGATAATCAATAAGGTTAGGAATAGACCATTTGAATAATCATGCCCTGCCATCGGGAGCATTTTAGACTTCAGTATGTGAGCATTTCACATGGCTTCTTCAAGAAAGTGTTTATAGAAACACTGAATTATATTTCAGTGCTGGTTGTGTTTCCAGCCAGTTACATAAAATACTAATAAAATATCTTCTTACACTTTTATATAATGGAACATTTTTTTGCAACAAAATTTGTTTCATATTTCCTATTCTGCCTCCACCCTCGACCACCTGCAAACAACTCTACCTGGTTGCCTGGAATTGCTTCCCAATGTTGATGGCCCATGATTGATGTAGAGATGGCCAAGTAAACAATCCAGCTACTGTTGGCGAGATAATGCCAACTTCTGTCAACAGTAGCAAAAGACAACCAAGGCGAAAATGATTAGGCGGTAGTTTAGTATTACTGCCATTGTTTATCCCTCATTTTCTAATAGATCCCTCAGAACTGATAGATCATAAGCGCAGAGCATTTTTGAGCCTCAAGCAACAACTGAACTCTGGAGCTACAAAACAACGTTACAGACGGTTCAAGGCTGAGGTCCAACAAAAAACCCGGGACCTAAAGAACAGGTGGTGGATGGAGAAAGCGCAGGCGATACAACAACTAGCTGACAGCCACGACATACGAGGATTCTTCACTGCAGTCAAGGCCACCTATGGTCCAAACTCCCAAGGCCCCACCCCACTCTTGGCAAAGAACGGGGAAACACTCATCAAGGACACCGAGCTGTCTGGGCCCGCTGGAAGGAGCACTTTGAAGATCTCCTCAATCGAGACTCTACCTTTGCCTTTGATTCGAGTGTTCTCAACTTCATCCCGCAGCATGCAACCCGCCACCACCTCAGTGAAACTCCAATGCTGCACAAGGTAGGCAAAGCAATAAAACAGTTCGAGAATAACAAGGCTATGGGTGCAGATGGAATTCCTGCTGAGGCGCTAAAATATGGCGGAGAGGCGCTGTTGGCATGGATACATGACCTCATCTCTCATTTGGAGGGAGGAGAGCATGTCGGGAGATATGAGATATGCAGTGATCATTTTAAAAAAGGAGAACAAATCCGACTGCGACAACTACAAGGGAATCTCCCTGGTATCAACCACTGGGAAGATTGTTGCTAGAGTTCTCCTCAACTGTCTTCTCCCTGTGGCCGAGGAGCCCCTCCCGGAATCACAATGCGGATTTTGTCCCCTACGGGAAACAACGGAAATGATCTTTGCAGCACGACAACTGCAGGAAAAATGCAGGGAGCAGTGCCAGCCTTTATACATGGCCTTTTTCAATCTTATAAAGGCCTTTGATACTGTCAACCGTGAGGGCTTATGGAGTATCCTCCATAAGCCATTTTGGGTGCCCCCAAGTGTTTTTCAACATCCTTCGCCTGCTCCACGAAGACATGCAGGCCGTGATCCTTACCAGCGGATCCGTTACAGACCCATTCCACGTTCGAACCGGGATCAAACAGGGCTGCGTCATCGCTCCAACCCTCTCCTCAATCTTCCTCGCTGCCATGCTCCACCTCACTGTCAACAAGCTCCCCGCTGGAGTGGAACTAAACTACAGAACCAATGGGAAGCTGTTTAACCTATGCTGCCTCCAGGCCAGGTTCAAGAGCACCCAAACCTCTCCATCCAGAGTCTTAGTGTTTGCTCACCGCTGCATTTTTAGCACTATCTGTTACTGACTACCATTATGCATTTGTCAAAAGGAATTTTCAGGCTAAGAGGAAAATCTCTGAATAGAATCACAACTACAGTAAAGCAAGTGATACAAGCAGCAAGCTTAGAATTTGGAGAAAATAGTCAACAAATCAAATAAGGTGTGGTTGGACAATTCTGGCTAGCATGTCCTTATTTGTCATAGGCCTCAACTATATACTGAGGAAATCAATATATCCAGTGATGGTGATGAAAATCTTGGCTGTAGTGTTATCCTGGAACACAGCATGAGAGCGTTAAAATGTCTGGAGCAAGTATGGATAAAACTAATATATCTGTATCCACCAGTTCTTTATTATAAAAATAAACTAATGTATATCAGACATTAAACTTTGTCATCTATAAATGACTATCCCATATATTGAGTTGAATGCAGCTATTAGTCCATTTCTGCATCTTTATAGGAGCTTAATGATCTTTTTATATTGCTACAGTGCTTCAGGAACATTTGTAATATTGCATCAGGGTCTCAGTGCTGTTGAGTTATGGCACTCCTGCCTGGTCTGGCCTATATGTGAGCACAATCTCATACTATAGAGTTAACTCTTAATGCCCTCTGAGCAACCAGAGATGGGAAATAAAGATTGTCCACATTGCAAGAATAATTTTTTTTTAAATCCATATGTAAATATATATGTTGTAGAAATGTAATTTTCTGAAGGACTATGATTGAGTCTGTTCATCTTTCAATAAAGTGAACTAAGATTCTGATTTTGTAAAATTCATTACTATAGAATTGAGGGATTTTGTGGTACTTCTTGTAATGTATGTACCTGTGAGCATACTCGCAGGTGCATACATTACACTTCTAAACTGGTTACTTTTTGTGTTATGTGCTTTTTGAGATTAATTAAAAAAATTACATTTCACATGTAACCTACAAGACAAGTTAAAAATCTTGCCTTAATTTTTGGTCCGATTGGCTGGCTGTACTCCCCGTCGTTGCAGCATGCTATCGCTCTGATGTTCTAATGGTCACACTGGGTGGGTGCCACTATTGTAGTGCTGCAGGTGTGGGCACCAATCCCCAATATATTAATGACCCCTTCCCCAGGATTTGGTGTGGGATCAAGGGGAGGTCATGTCCGGTGCTGTTTGCTAGCTCCAACATTTCCAAAGTAAAGTTCTCTTCAAAAATAATAGTAGAAGATAATAAACAGATTTTATTATAAAGTGGTGAAGAATAAGGTTGGATTAGGGAGGATTTTCTGACTGTTAAGCCTCAAGTTTTCAAAGTCCTTTATCAATAGGCACCAACTATTTCCAGTCACATTACAGCACTCTCCCTCTGGACGCAATCTGTAATGCCAAAAGTTGGAAACCTGACAGATCCAGATTCTGCCTCAAATTCTGGTGCCTTGCTGACTGCAATATTTGGGCTTCAATGTTTAGACAACCTATACAAAACCATACTAGACCTTGAAGTTCAAGCCTAATTTCATAATGTCCACACCTTTATGTATCACACAAGTTGCAGTGGTTCTCCTCAAGCAAAAGAGAGACAAGGGAAGTAAACAGCAATCTGTAATTAATTCAACGAAGTAACTATTTGTACTGCACTTTTCTTGACCAGACAGCCGTCCGTCAAGCCCCGTCCCCCAATGTCCGTACTGCACTTTTTTGACCGACAGGCGACAAACCCCGCCCTCTGTGAAGCTTCGACCCCCACCTCCCGGCCGAATCATTCCATGCACGTGAAGCCGAGAAGCAGGACCTGAGGCTCCGACTCTCTTTCTCGCCCCTCCAAACCCCCCACCCCGGCTGGTGTGAGGGGTCGAGTGCAGTCAGCGGGGACCCGATAGCGGCGATCCTGGGGGGAGAGAGAGAGGCTTGGGGGGTGGGGGGGGGAGAGAGAAAGAGAGAGAGAGGCTTTGGGGGGGGGGGGGGGAAGAGAGAGAGAGAGAGAACCTTTGGGGGGGGGGAAGAGAGAGGCTTGTGGGGGGGGGGGGAGAGAGAGAGAGAGAGAGAGAGAGAGAGAGGCTTGGGGGGGGGGGGGAAGAGAGAGAGAGAGAGGCTTGGGGGGGGAAGAGAGAGAGAGAGAGAGAGAGGCTTGGGGGGGTGGGAAGAGAGAGAGAGAGGCTTGGGGGGGGGGAGAGAGAGAGGCTTTGGGGGGGGGGAAGAGAGAGAGAGAGGCTTTGGGGGGGGGGAGAGAGAGAGAGAGAGGCTTGCGGGGGGGGGGGGAAGAGAGAGAGAGAGAGAGAGAGAGAGAGGCTTGGGGGGGGGGGGGAAGAGTGGGAGAGAGAGAGAGGCTTGGGGGGGGGGGGGAAGAGAGTGAGAGAGAGAGGCTTGGGGGGGGGGAGGTGGGGAAGAGAGAGAGAGAGGTGGGGGGGGGAGAGAGAGAGAGAGAGAGAGAGCGGGGGGGGGGAGAGGCGGGGGGGGCGGGGAGAGAGAGAGAGACGTGGGGGGGTGGAGAGAGAGAGAGAGAGACGGGGGGGGGGAGAGAGAGAGAGAGAGGCGGGGGGAGAGAGAGAGAGAGAGATACGGGGGTGGGGGGGGAGAAAGAGAGAGAGAGAGATGCTGGGGGGGAGAGAAAGAGAGAGAGAGAGAGATGCGGGGGGTGGAGAAAGAGAGAGAGATGCGGGGGGGGGAAGAAAGAGAGAGAGAGAGAGAGAGATGCTGGGGGGGGAAGAAAGAGAGAGAGAGAGGCTGGGGGAGGGAGGGAGAGAGAGGGGCGGGGGGGAGAAAGAGCAAGAGAGGCTGGGGGGGTGAAAGAGAGAGAGAGAGGCTGGCGGGATGGGGTGGTGGGGGGAGAGAAAGAGAGAGACACGGGTAGGGGAAGACGGATCAAGTTCTTCCAATCCCCTACAAGGGACATCGTTGGAGTGGATAATATTCATAAGTCATGACACTGTCGCTATTCACTTCATACCCAATAAGCCTGTTAACAATCTGTACACCATGCCTGCCCTATCTATGATGGGGTGGTGGGGGGAGGCACTTAGGCTGGGGGAGGGATGTAATTGAACTGGGGTAGTGTACTTCGGCTGGGGGAGGCATGCACGTGCTGGGGTACGGGACTTTGGCTGGGGGTGGCATGCATTTGGACTGGGGTAAGGCTCTTTGGTTGGGGGAGGGATATACTTGGATTGGGGTAAGGCACTTCAGCTGGGGGAGGCATGCACTTGGACTGGAGTAAGGCACTTTGGCTGGGGGAGGGATACACTTGGACTGGAGTAAGGCACTTTGGCTGGGGGAGGCATGCATTTGTGCTGGGGTGTGGGACTTTGGCTGGCCCTTGCATCTTCTGGGGAGCTCTGTACTCTGTCGCTTCAGGAAGTCAAAGTGGATCGAGTTACAATTTGCAAAGCCAGTGAGAACTTGGGATGGGCGGTTCCAGTGACACATTCCTGTGAAACTTCAGGGTGTGGCTTATTCTCCAAGGAGACCAATCAGAAACAAAGGGTGTAGCATGTTGGTACAAATAAACGGTCCTTAATTCAAAGGAATGGTTGTGGTGATTGAAATAATCAGTTTCCTTTTCTTGATAGTTGAAACAAAACTATGAATAATACAGTAAATCTGTCAGTTTTTCATTCAACAATATAAAGACGGTACTTTGAAGTGGCTGGGAAGGGATGCTGCCAGCTGCTGTACGAGGTTTGGGAGAGCCCAACATTTAACGTGTTGGTGTGTACTGATAGACAAAGAGGGAAATCGATTTTGCCAGTGACATTCCTAAAACTGATTGATTTGGTCTTTTTTTATTTGAAATCTCAGATTGACATTTCTACCTATGACTATGTAGTCCACATATGGTAGGTTTGTAAATGTAAGACAGAGAGACTGGGACTAATTTGACTTCTAAAGCTGCAAGTTGAATGAAGCTTTGTTCTCATGAATCTGTGTAAAGGTAACCAGTTTTGTTGACTAACTGTGAATCGATAGTGGTGCTTTCTGAAGTTATTTGGTACCATGATGGACAGAACAAATAAGCAGAGATTTTGTCCTGTTGGAAATGATCCAAGCTTAATTTTTAGACCTTTTTGGATAGTTTCTAGGCAGATACGAGTACAATTGAGATGGGTTTGGATGATATTCCAAATTTATGGTAAATTTACACAACGCATTAACTGCAAATCACCTCCAATGTCCGAAAAACCTTTAATCAAAAGGATTTAGACTGCAGCGCTGTGTGTTGAGATTAACTTATCTCTAGTCTTTCAAATAATCAGGATCGAGTGCAAACTAGTATGGTGGCTAGATTGTATTTAATTGGAGTTTAGTACGGAGTACCACACACTAGTTATACAGCAAAAAGATACGACCGTGACAAGTAACTGGTACCGGACCCAATCGGCTGGCGTGCACGAACAACTCTTATTCATTCTCCTCGTTTTGCGTGTCACTCTCTTTCTTCTTGAACTACCCAAGAGTGTTAGACTAGGGTCAGCATGGGTCCACTCTCAGAAGAGAGTTAGTCCACCGACTCACTCTTGGGAGCCTTCCGCTCCACTGTCTGAGATATGGCTCTTTGGGTTTTCCTTTTATTCTCTTTTTAGGGGTGGGCCTGAGATAGAATATTGACAAGACCATTTAACCTAAAGAGGTTCCCCTTAAAAACAAGGTGCCCGATGGCATGTTGAGGTCAACCCTCCTGTTATCTCCCACCTGTCAGGAGCCTTCTCTTAGCCATTACACATGCTTTCTGTACTTGACCAAACATAACTGTACAGCATGTTGAGGACTGTCTTCCCTTATCTCATTTGGCCCTCTCCTTCTAAAACTATAGGGCTGGATTTTCGGGCAGCTGGGCCCTGAGTATGGGGCGGAGCAATAAGCGAGGCGTTCCACACCTCTCTTAGGGTGCTAGGCTGGCTGAGCATGCGGAAATCCCGAGCTCAACAGCCGGCTTGGGAGTGCTCAGAGAGGGTGGGGAGAAAAACAAACCTGAAAAAAAACACCAGAAACATTCCCAATATATAGGCCATGCCACCACAGCATAAATCGCAAAAAGAAAAAGAAAACAATCACTTACCTGAGATGGACATTACTTACCTCACTGCAGCCGGTATAGGTCAGACCGCCCATTTTCACAGCCGGTTTCAGCAGGGCGTGCTACGGGTTGAGCGGGACTTAAATTGAGCTCGTGTTGCAACTAGGGGCGTTGTACACTGGCTCGCCTCTTCAGGGCGGTAATGTTTCATGCCCGGCCGAAACCAGCTCTGAAAACTCCGGCGGTGCGCTGGAAGCTGACCGCCTGCCTGGAAGAGCTCACCATCGCCATTGTTTTCGCCCTGGAGGGGCGGCAGAGACGAACAGGACCGGAAAATCCAGCCCATAGTCTCTTATCCCCCGTGGTCTGGAGTCAGTAGCCCATACATACCAAGCTTTGGCCTTCAGATGCCTTCAATCAGAGGCCTCATTGTTCGTAACTGCTTATTACCAGTTATTTATATTCATGCAGCTGGTGTGTACACTAACTATTTAATTTCATTATCAGACTGTTGTATCTTACACACTGGTTAACTTACGCATCTTAGCAAGCAATTCTGTTAAACAAACTCCAGTTCTAACTTAGCAGTATAATATGGTTATTATATGGATAAATGTGAGGTTATCCACTTTGGTGGTTAAAAACAGAGAGACAGACTATTATCTGAATGGTGACAGATTAGGAAAAGGGGAGGTGCAACAGGACCTGGATGTCATGGTACATCAGTCATTGAAGGTTGGCATGCAGGTACAGCAGGCGGTTAAGAAAGCAAATGGCATGTTGGCCTTCATAGCGAGGGGATTTGAGTACAGGGGCAGGGAGGTGTTACTGCAGTTGTACAGGGCCTTGGTGAGGCCACATCTGGAGTATTGTGTACAGTTTTGGTCTCCTACCTTGAGAAAGGACATTTTTGCTATTGAGGGAGTGCAGCGAAGGTTCACCAGACTGATTCCCGGGATGGCGGGACTGACATATCAAGAAAGACTGGATCAACTGGGCTTGTATTCACTGGAGTTCAGAAGAATGAGAGGGGATCTCATAGAAACGTTTACAATTCTGACGGGGTTAGACAGGTTAGATGCAGGAAGAATGTTCCCAATGTTGGGGAAGTCCAGAACCAGGGGGCACAGTCTAAGGATAAGGGGTAAGCCATTTAGGACCAAGATGAGGAGAAACTTCTTCACCCAGAGAGTGGTGAACCTGTGGAATTCTCTCCCACAGAAAGTTGTTGAGGCCAATTCACTAAATATATTCAAAAAGGAGTTAGATGAAGTCCTTACTACTAGGGGGATCAAGGGGTATGGCGAGAAAGCAGGAATGGGGTACTGAAGTTGCATGTTCAGCCATGAACTCATTGAATGGTGGTGCAGGCTCGAAGGGCTGAATGGCCTACTCCTGCACCTATTTTCTATGCTTCTATGAGCAATAATGGAAGAATCATAGATTGGGCCTTCATTGGCCAAATTAAAAATACATTAAACAAAGTTAAAACCCTAACTTCCAAGCAACAAACAGTTAGCCTGGACGGGCTGGGCCCATGTGTGGGATGTTATGCATCATCTAACCAAAAGCACTTGTCTCAAATTCTAATACAAGCTTCTAGGAAACTAAAACTTGCGCAGTTCCAGTAAAACATAACTTATACATTAACCTCTTTCTTGTCTTGAGTAAAAACATACAATCGTTTCAACACCATATTATTTGCCTCACAGTTTCATTCGCATAACCATATACATTTTAGGCACCCCTAATTTCTAACAAGCTCCATGTCACTTACAAACTGAGACTTCTTGCAAAGCTGGAGTTCAGTGCACCCTGAAAGTCTAGCATTCTTCAATCCATGGTGACTATGTTAGTGTGTATACATTGCACTATTGAATGTTATTTGTTTGAAAAGAAAGCTTCTGGAATGTGCTCGTGCAACAGCATTCTCTTCTTGAAGGTAAGGTCATGAAGGTATTAATCAGGTAATCTTTTGAATCCGCACTGCAGACAGAGTCTTACCCATTGCCAGCACAGTCTTCTAAAATTGACCCCTACTGCGTCCTATCCAATGTTCCCTCGAAATGTTTTTTTGTACTGAGCTTGCCACGAACTCCTTTGAGCACGACCTTTTTGTCCGTGGACAAATTTTACAACAACTTGCACAACAACAACTTTTACAGCAACCTCATCAGACAACTGATGGCATTTGCTCCCTCTGAGTTAAAAGGTGAAGGGGTCGAGCTTCACTAAAGGCAACCCCGGTGAGTGAGGACTAGAATATCGTCTTTAAATACTGGGTTGAGGGTACTTGTGCCCAGATTGAGTGACCACTGGTTTAGTGGTAATATTTCCACCTCTGAGTCAGAAGGGTTGAGTTCAGGCCCCATTCCAGAGAACTCTGGTGAGCGTAGCACTGGAACTCTGCATACTGGGTTGACGTCTAGCAGCAGTACTTGAGTCTGATGTGTGCGGATGCCCTGTTGCAAAGTAAGAGTTGGTGGGGCTCTTAAGTGTTGGTTGCACCTCACCAAGGAAAAGTTACTCTGAAGATAAAAACCCGTGAGGAAGGCAATAGGAAACCAGTTGAGCTACTCTTCCCCAGTAAGTGGCTGAACAATCTCATGTGTGACTTTAGTTAGGACCTGCTCTAGGGCAGAACACAATGGACACAAAATTAAAATTTTAAAAATAAATTCTAAAATCCTGAAAACAATTAAGATACAGATTAAAATAAAGATGTCCATCTTTACCGTCAATTAAGCATGATCTGGGCACAATGCAGAGGGGAAAATCCAGCAAAAAGAATTGCATGCCCTTAAAAGAAAAATCCAATTGTTTCTGTAATTTATTTCACTGAAGGGAAATTTAGCCAGGTTCTGTTACTGGTGTACAATCCTCCTCACCAGACTTTCCTTTCTGCTCTCTGCCCAAATGGTGCTGAATGCTCAGGTGGGAAAGATGAAAATCTACTCCAATATGTCAGTATTGTAAAATGGTCACATTTAAACCAATAAGTTTTTTATTGGCATGTTATAAAATGTCCCACAGTCTTTCATTTTCTGATATATTAACGTGCAATCCATTTTTGTATATATAACTTAACATTTTTTTCACAGTATTCATTACTCATTTTCATTAAAGTTATTTTGTTCTGTAAAATCACATGTAAATATGATATTGCAGCCCACATACACAGTGCAAATTAATCACCCTGTTCTCACTTTTGTAAATGTCACTCTGTTAATTGTTCATCAAAATTAGTCTTTTCACCTTATTATTTATTATTGACATCTTTGGCAAAAATTGTTAATTTTAAATGATTTTATTCAGTTTATAATAACTAAAACATTTTAGTTCGCTTTTGTTCATCTAAATTATATATTTTGTATTAGTGTACTTGCATGAACTTTTCTTAATGGGTATTCCTGAGACAAGTGTGTAGGAAGAAGCTGTACAGTTAGGAGGGATGCACTGTATGTAGGTTAATTTGTCAAACTATGTCACCCTAAACAACCACAGCGGAAGCAGCATGCTATAGACAGAGCTAAGCGATCCTACAATCAGTGGATCAGATCAAAGCTCTGCAGTCCTGCCACATCCACTCGTGAATGGTGGTGGACAATTAAACAACTAATGGGAGGAGGAGGCTCCTTGAATATCCCGATCCTCAATGGTGGCAGAGCTTGGCACATGAGTACAAAAGACCAGGCTGAAACATTTGCAACCATCTTCAGCCAGAAGTGCCAAGTGGGTGATCCATGTTGGCCTCCTCCTGAGGTCCCCACCATCACAGTCTTCAGCCAATTCGATTCACTCCATGTGATATCAAAAATCGACTGAGTGCAGAAGATACAGCAAAGGCTATGGGTCCCGACAACATCCTGGCTGTCGTGCTGAAGACTTGTGCTCCAGAACGAGCCACACCTCTAGCCAAGCTGTTCCAGTATTGCTACAACACCGGCCAATTATTGCCCCATCAGTCTAATCTCAATCATCAGCAAAGTGATAGAAGGTGTCGTCGACAGGGCTATCAAGCGGCACTTACTCACCAATAACCTGCTCACTTATGCTCAGTTTGGGTTCCGCAAGGACCACTCTGCTCCAGACCTCATTACAGCCATGATCCAAACATGAATAAAAGAGCCGAGTTCCAGAGGTGAGGTGAGAGTGACTTCCCTTGACATCAAGGCAGCATTTAACAGCTGATGGTGTTCCCATGTACCTGCTGTCCTTGTCCTTCTAGGTGATAGAGGGCATCAAGGAGTAAAATTAAAGTGAATGGGAATTGGGGAAAACTCTCCACTGGCTGGAGTCATACCTGGAACAAAGGAAGTGGGTTGTGGTTGTTGGAGGTCAATCATCCCAGCCCCAGGATATCACTGCAGCAGTTCCTCAGGACAGTGTCCTAGGCCCAACCATCTTCAGCTACTTCATCAAAGACCTTCCCTTCATCATGAGGTCAGAAGTGGGGATGTTCGCTGATGATTGCACAGTGTTCAGTTCCATTTGCAACTCCTCAGATAATGAAGCAGTCCATGTCCGCAAACAGCAAGACTTGGATGACATTCAGGCTTGGGCTGATAAGTGGCAAGTAACATTTGCGCCATACAAGTGCCAGGCAATGATTATTTCCAACAAATGAGAATCTAATCACTACCCTTGATAATCAACAGCATTACCATCACCGAATCCCCTACCATCAACATCCTAGGAGTCACCATTGGCCAGAAACTTAACTGGAGCAGCCAAATAAATACTGTGGCAATAAGAGAAGATCAGAGGTTGGGTATTCTTCGGTGAGTGTCTCACTTCCTGCTTCCCCAACATCGTTCCACAAGGCACAAGTCAGGAGTGTGATGGAATACTCTCCACTTGCATGGATGAGTGCAGCTCCAACAACATTGAAGAAGCTCGACACCATCCAGGACAAAGCAGACCGCTTGATTGGCACCCCCATCCACCACCTTAAACATTCACTCCCTCCACCACCGGGCATCGTGGCTGCAGTCTGTACCATCTGCAAGATACACTGCAGCAACTCGACAAGGCTTCAACAGCACCTCCCAAATCCGTGACCTCTACCACCTAGAAGGACAAGGACAGCAGGTGCATAGGATCAACATTACCTGCAAGTTCCCCTCCAAGTTACATGCCATCTTGACCTTCCTAAAAGCACTGTGGGAGTAGCATCACCACAAGGACTGCAGCTGTTCAAGAAGGCAACTCACCACCACCTTCTCAAGGGCAATTAGGGATGGGTAATAAATGCTAGCCTTGCCAGCGGTGCCCACAGCCCAGGAACGATGGGAAAAAACTCCTTGATCTGACTTGATTTTCTGACCCCGTGCCCCTGGTTGGCGACCTCACCCACCCCCGGCTCCCACCTTCCACAATTGCTGTGTTCATTTGAAATAATGATATTCAGTGCACGCTTGAATTTCTGATATGTTTTGTAAGACTAATTCTAAATCTGGAATGCACGTATATACTCTCCTTCAGTACATCTGTACATAAGTGGAACATTTGTGATAACGAGAATGATAAAGGAATAGACTGAACACAGCTTGATTTGATAGGATTTTTTTTCTTTGGTAACTACTTCAGAAATGTGCGTTTCCAAACTATAATGAGCAATGCAGTGTGCTTGGAAAATATTTTCTTTCAGTTAGCAACACACATGTATCTGAAAACATCCCATGAATGAATGGCAGCCCCACTGCGTGTCAGCAGTAATACTTAGAGAGGAATGAGGCCTGGTGAGCTTGGCAATGTTCATGGAGGGATGGTGACAACAAAAAAAAGTGATGCTGTGCTTAAGGAATAATCTACCCAGTAATCTAAACCTGTATAAACATTTTCCCCATCCATTTATAGACCTATGTTAAAAGTGATGTCTAAACAAGGTAAAACAGAAGACTGAGCAAGTTTTAGTTTATCTACCACCCATGGTACGCTAGACCTCTACTGTTTTTTTTAGGTCAAAACAGGGTCGTTTTTAAAAATTTGGTTATGTGGCAAATAGTGCTTAATTAGTTGAACATCTAATCATCATGTGAATTTAAATTATGTATTTATTTCACCCACAAAATATAAAAACTAGTTAAGCTATAGTTCTACTTTTGAAATCAGTACAAAATGTAGTTAAAGTAGATAATAAAATATTATACAACAGTATAATTTGTGTCCTATGGATCACTATGTTTGAGTAATAAATATGTAAATTGTGGTGTTTGCAGATTAATAGTGAAGCTAATCATTTTGCAATAGTAAAGCCACACATTATAGCTGTAGGATTCAAATAACATAGAAATAAATGATCTTGAAATTACTAATACTGTTGCATCATCGATACTTATAAACCCTGACTTACTGGTACTTATATAGTCACAATGCACATTCTGGTCTCAAAATAGATAGGGTGTTTGATGGTGTGCCCTGGGATGATGTAATGCTACAAGAACTGATGTTGGAATGAGTGATGCATTTATGTTCAATATCTTCCTAGCACACTTGACATTGGTCTGTTTGGATACTTATCTTTGTTTCAAGGATGTTCATTGTGAATATGGCATATTTAGTAGAACTCTTTGAGGTACAGGTCAGATCGCAGAATTAGAAAAAACATTTTTGTAAGTGTAACCTTTGCAGCTTTGGCTGATCAAGCGTGTGCATGTATATATAATATGTGTATGTGTGTGTGTGCGCATATATAACACTAACTGCTTGGGGATGATCTAGTTTGCTCAAAGGGTTCAGACTACATAGAATGACATAGTTTATGTAGAAATCACAACTCAGAAATAGGCCATTTAGCCCAAGCAGTTTGTGTTGTTGTTTATTGTTTACATGAGCAGTGGACTTGATCCCATGTGCCTGCTCTGCTCCCTATAATATCACAAATCTCAAATTGGTTAAATAGTTCATGCATGCGACTTTAACCTTGTTATTGATAGACAAATTTAAATTCACTCTCTACCCTCTGTATATTTGAGATATATAAAAAATTGAATGAAAAAGGAATTAAGATCACAGGATATACAATGCATTCATTCTAATCATAGGCAGTCCCTCGGAATCGAGGAAAACTTGCTTCCACTCTAAAAATGAGTCCTTGGGTGACTGAACAGTCCAATACGAGAACCACAGTCTCTGTCACAAGTGGGACAGATAGTCGTTGAGGGAAAGAGTGGGTGAGACTGGTTTGCCGCACACTCTTTCCGCAGCCTGCGCTTGATTTTTGCATGTTCTCGGAGATGAGACTCAGTGCTCAGCACCCTCCCAGATGCACTTCCTCCACTTAGGACGGTCTTTGGCTAGGGACTCCCAAGTGTCAGTGGGCATGTTGCAATTTATCAGGGAGGCTTTGAGGGTATCCTTGTAATGCTTCCACTGCCCACCTTTGGCTCGTTTACTGTGAAGGAGTTCCGAGTAGAGCGCCTGCTTTGGGAGTCTCGTGTCTGGCATGCGAACAATGTGGCCTGCCCAGCGGAGCTGATCAAGTGTGGTCAGTGCTTCAATGCTGGGGATGTTGGCCTTCTCGAGGACGCTAATGTTGTTGCGTCTGTCCTCCCAGGGGATTTGCAGGACCTTGCAGAGACATCGTTGGTGGTATTTCTCCAGCGACTTGAGGTGTCTACTGTACATGGTGCATGTCTCTGAGCCATACAGGAGGGAGAGTATTACTACAGCCCTGTAGACCATGAGCTTGGTGGAAGATTTGAGGGCTTGGTCTTCGAACACTCTTTTCCTCAGGCGGCCACAGGCTGCACTGGAGGCTGGAATCACGTCGTCGATGTCTGCTCTTGTTGATAAGGGGCTCCCGAGGTATGGGAAATGGTCCACGTTGTCCAGGGCCATGTCGTGATGACTGAGGGGCGGTGTTGTGCGGCGGGGACAGGTTGGTGGAGGACCTTTGTTTTACGGATGTTTAATGTAAGGCCCATGCTTTCGTATGCCTCAGTGAATATGTTAACTATGACTTGGAGTTCAGCCTCTGTGTGTGCGCAGACGCAGGCGTCATCCGCATACTGTAGCTCAACGACAGAGGTTGGGATGGTCTTGGACCTGGCCTGGAGACGACGAAGGTTGAACAGGTTCCCATTGATTCTGTAGGTTAGTTCCACTCGAGCGGGGAGCTTGTTGAGTATGAGGTGGAGCATGGCAGCGAGGAAGATTGAGAAGAGGGTTGGTGGGATGACTCCGTCCTGCTTAACCCCGGTCCGGACGTGGATTGGGTCTGTAATGCATCCGTTGGTAAGGATCACGGCCTGCATATTGTTGTGGAGCAGGTGGAGGATGGTGGCGAACGTTTGGGGGAATCTGAAATGGAGGAGGATATTCCATAGACCCTCATGGTTGACCGTGTCAAAGGCCTTTGTAAGGTCGAAGAAGGCCATGTACAAGGGCTGGTGCTGTTTCCTGCATTTTCCTTGTAGCTGTCGCGCTGTAAAAATCATGTCCGTTGTGTCCCGTAGGGGACGAAATCCGCATTGTGACTCCGGGAGGAGCTCCTCGGCCACATGGAGAAGACTGTTGAGGAGGACTCTAGCAACGACTTTCCCTGTGGCCGATAACCGGGAGATTCCTCTGTAGTCGGACTTGTCCCCTTTTTTTAAAGATGGTTTCGATCACTGCATCTCAGATCTCCTGGCATGCTCTCCTCCCTCCAGATGAGAGAGATGAGGTCATGCATTCGCGCCAACAGTGCCTCTCCGCCATACTTCAGTGGGGATTCCATCCGCTCCCGTAGCCTTGTTATTTTTAAGTTGTCTTCTGGCTTTTTCTACCTCGTGCAGGGCTGGGGTTTCACTGAGGTGGTGGTGGGTAGCATGCTGCGAGATGGAGTCAAGAACACTCGAGTCAAAGGCAGAACATCAATTGAGGAGATCTTTGAAGTGCTCCTTCCAGCAGGCCCTAAGTGCCTCGGTGTCCTTGATGATTGTTTCCCCGTTCTTGGCCAGCAGTGGGGTGGGGCCTCGGGTGTTTGGACCGTAGGTGACCTTGACTGCAATCAAGAATCCTCGCACATCATGGTTGTCGGCTAGCTGCTGTATCTCCTGTGCTTTCTCCATCCACCATCTGTTCTTTAGGTCTCGCGTTTTTTGTTGGACCTCGGCCTTAAGTCATCTGTAATGCTGCCTTGGTGCTTCCGAGTAGGCTTATGTTTAAGGCTCAGAAATGCCCTGCACTTGCGATCTATTAGTTCTTGGATCTCCTGGTCATTCTCATCAAACCAGTCCTGGTATTTCCTGGTTGAGTGACTGAGCGTCTCTTCGCAGGCACTGGTTATGGAGGCCTGGAGGGCAGACCAAGCGCTGTGGGCATTCTGCGTCTCGGGATCATTAAGGCATGCCAGGTTAGCTGTGAGGTGCTGACTGTATAGGGCTCTCTTAGCTGGGTCTTTGAGTGCCCCGGCATTGACTTTTTTGTGGCACTGCTTTTGCTGCCCTCGCTGCTTTGGGGCTATGTTGATGTTGATGATGGATCGGATTAGGTGGTGGTCCGTCCAGCAGTTGTCAGCTCCTGTCATGGCGTGAGTGGTGCACACATCTTTGCGACCCCTGGCTTGGAAGATGACCTAGTCGAGCAGGTGTCAGTGTTTGGAGCGAAGGTGTTGCCACGATGACTTGTATTTGTCCCTCTGGCGGAACAAGGTGTTGATGACAAGTTCATGTTCTAGTTATTTTGTCAGGAGTAGGATACCACTGGAGTTGGTTTTCCCTAACCCTCTCTGCTGATCACGCCTCCCCAGAGGGCTGTGTCCTTGCCGACCCTGGCCTTGAAGTCACCGCGGAGGATCAGTTTGTCGTCCGCAGGGATGCGGGACAGGATTTTTTGAAACTGGAGTAAAAACCCTCTTTGGTCTCATCTGTCGCATCGAGTATTGGGGCGTATGCACTGATGACTGTGGTGCATTGATTCCGGGATAGGATGAGTTGGAGAATCATGAGACATTCGTTAATCCTGCAGGGGGAGTTTTAAGGCAGTCGACCAGCTCGTTTTTTATGGTGAAACCAACTCCGTGGAGGCGGTGTTTTTCCTCTGGTTTCCCTTTCCAGAAGAAGGTGTAACCTCCACCTTGTTCCTTGAGCTGGCCTTCCCCTGCCTGCCGGGTCCCGCTTAGGGCTTCGATGTCGACATCGAAGCATCTAAGTTCCCGGACAGCTACGACGGTGCGGCGTTCTGGCCTGTCGCTGTTGGAGTTGTCCATGAGGGTCCTGACGTTCCAGGTTCTGAACTTCATGTTAAAGGAGTGGAAGATGTCTGTGCGTGAGTTCTTTTAACGTGGGGTGGCTGTTGCACACCGGCAACCACACGGGCTTAGCTGAGCAAGGTCTTTGCCCAGTGGCAAGGGGGTCCAAGACAACTGGAGACCAGGCACTGCTGTATGGGCCTAGTTGCCTACGGCGAGATGTTGGCCGCAGGCTCGGCACTGAGTGGAGCCCTTCGTTGAGATGGTAGGTGGTCCGAGGATTGGTTGGGGGCAGGCATTCTGTTAGTGAGTACCTAAAGAGCTGAAAACATCCTCTGTTCATGCTTCCTTTAAATGTTGGAAGAATGTGGCGCTCCACCATTGGTGGCCATGCCTTCAGCTGCCTAGGCTCTAGTCTCTGGAATTCCCTCCCTAAACCTCTCTGCCTCTCTACCTTGCTCTCCCTCTTTTGATGCTCCTTAAAACCTACCTCTTTGACCAAGCCTGGCCTATTATCTCTATGTGGCTCGGTGCCACATTTTGTTTGGTAACGATCCTGTGAAGCGCCTTAGGACGTTTTACTATGTTAAAGGTGATATATAAATTGTTGTTGTAAATGCCCAGTTGACTATATTTGGAAAATTTCAGTTAAACGGTGTTGCATCATACTGGTTTCAACTACTGATGGAGGAATTGTACCAATATTATAGTATTCGTTTTTAAAATTTGAAATCAACAAAATTGTAAAGCTCAAGCAAAAGTGTATAAGATATGGTTGGGTGGAACAATGAACTGATTGCATTCTTAACCTCGATGACTAATTGGTTGATGGACCTAACCTTCATCCACTCCTTCAGTTAAATATCTTGCATTTGGGAAAGCAGTACAAGCATGGCCATTCTAATTATTGCTTAAGCAGTATAACATATACTGTAAACCAACCTGAGCACAGCATGTTCTAGATGTGTTCGACGTGTATAATGTAATCAATTGCGATGTCAGTTTGGTATAGATGTTTTTGTTTCTCAGCCATTGACTGGAAAAGTAAGAAGCGTGAATCTATACTGAGGAAGCCCGATTGTGAGAGAAGTACTTGGGTAAAAATGAAGAAACTATGAAGTAGTTAGGCTTTTATTAATAATTAGGAAAGGAGAGTTGGCTATTCAGGCAACATTGTAGTGTCCTTCTCCACATTCCTTTTCACAATTGCTTCCAAGGATGAGATGGTATGCTCATGTAAATTATAAAAGGGAATTCTGATCATTGATACTAGTGCATTTGCCTTCTATTTTTATTTCCAATATTGCAGTGCAATACACTGCATTTATCCTTATTGAACTCCATTTTACACTTATTAGCTCAGGAGCAAATCCTTTTGAAATATTTAAGTAAAATTTCCATTGCCTCCTCTGAGTCCACATAGCCTGTAGCTTGGTATCATCTGTGAATTTAACTGTCTTACACTTGAGGCCTTTGTGGGTCAGCTGAACTTAAAAATGGTTACTGGAAAATGAGAGAGAGCCATAATTTCTATAAATATTTTTAATAGAAGCTGATGAATCTTTGGGATTCTTGAAGGAAGTAATAGCAAAGATTCAAACATTTTGGTACAGTGAGCTTGGTTATAAATTGAGCAAAATCCTAGGGCAATGTAAAGTCTTTAGTCTGGAATTTCTTGAAAGCCTATGCAGAAACAATGGCATAATGCCAATTTTGGGGTAAAAGATTGATGAGCTTTGGACGCAAGCAATTTTACACTTGTTTTCATGTTATACCCAAATGATTTGCATTAGAAATTGAACAACTTCCATGACTGCATGTACTTAAGCACATTGTGTCTAATGTGTATCAAAGATGTTTGGATGGTTTCTAATTTTAATTTTCATGCATAAGGAGAAACTTAAATAAGGAATGTGCATATGTTTTGTGCTTTGCTCAGGCTACGATTGTTTATGCTGATTTCTACTTGATTTACACCCATTTTTATATTCTGTCGTATGCTAATAATTCTCAAAATTTCAACGTAACTCACTAAAGATATTGGGCCCAAGTTTCGGGCCGCGCCTAAAACGCCGCAGCCCGGACCTGGACGCCCGTTTTGTGCGCCTAAAAAAAAAACTTACCTATTTTCCGGCTCCCTGCAGGCCCTCTGGAGCTGGGTGCGGCGCAGCACGAGCTGTAGGGAGCGGAGCCAGGTCCCTGCGCTGAAAACTGTGCCAGGACCTCTGCACATGCCCTGGCCGAATGGCCTCACTGGGGCTGCGTGGATAAGGCTCCTCTCACTCGACCGGACCCCCGCTCTCCTCCCCCCCCCGGACCTCCGCGACCACCCCCGAGACCCGACGCCACCTACCTGTAATTCCAGCCCGAAGTCTTGGGCCCGGCCGTTCAGCCTCCTTCTTTCCCTTCCCCCCCCCCTCTCCTTCCCTCCCTCCCTCTTCTCTCCTTCCCTCCCTCCCTCCTCTCTCCTTCCCTCCCTCCCTCCTCTCTCCTTCCCTCCCTCCCTCCTCTCTCCTTCCCTCCCTCCCTCCCTCCCTCCTCTCCTCCTCCCACCCCCCTCCCACCCCCCTTCTCCCCCTTCACTCGCTGCCAGAAACACAGACACTGACAGACAGAGAGATAGAGACACTGACAGAGACACACTGGGGGGGGCCATCCCAGCATGCTGTTGGAGGACTCCCGGTGCTGCAGTCGGTAAGTAGAAAATGTTTTATTTATTGATAAAATTTTTTTTATTTTTTATTAATTTTTTTTGATTGATTTATTGGTTGATTTATTGATGTATTTATCATTTTATTATTGATGATGGCTCTTTATTTGTAAAACTGAAGTGTTTAATGTTTGTAAACTTCCCTTTAAAACCCCCCCCCCCATTCCCTACGCCTAATTTGTAACCTACGCCTGATTTTCTAAAGTGTAGACAAGGTTTTTTCGAACGTACAAAACTCTTCACTTACTCCATTCTAAGTTAGTTTGGAGTGAGTTTTCACTGCCGAAACTTTGAAAACAGGCGTAAGTGGCCGGACACGCCCCCTTTTGAAAAGAAAATTCTGTTCCAAAGTGAAACTGTTCTAACTGACTAGAACTGGAGCAAACTAAATGCCGAGAATTCAAATTTCTAAGATACTCCATTCTAAACCAGTTGCTCCAAAAAAAACAGGAGCAACTCAGGCCGAAACTTGGCCCCATTGTGAGGCAATTAGTAATTATTATCAATATACTTGTTTTTATTAGGTACTGTTCATCTAACTAATCATGTTAAATAAATTTGTTTCTTGGTCATAATCTGAGTTTTGGTCTGAGAGTCCATCTTCATTTGTATAACAAAGGCAAGGAGGTCACATGATGGCATGTGATCTAATCTAGTACTGGAACAAAAGTTCTCTGGTGAATCCCTGAGTCTAGGTACATTTTCATAGATATTGGATGAGGGACACAAGGTCCTCTTGCAGAATGATCATTTGATGCTGAACCCAAGTAGAATATCTGGCATAAAGACCCAAAAATGTAACAGTAGGTATCTGTGGGAAAAACTTCTACCATCCCTGATTATCAGTGTGAATTTTGTGACTGTTGTCCAACCAATAACAAAATGTCTGCGTGAGGTAAAAGTTCCTCTGGTCACTGTGTATAACGCACTGAAAATGTGTTAACAATTCACTCTGCTGCTTTTGGTGAAATTTCAATCATGTTCTACGTTTTGGATTTTGCTCAATGTCATACAAAGGAGCACTTTAGTAACTCACTTGCAGTGTTGCTACAGTGACCAGAGGGACACTTATCCTAATGTTGCTTCAAAGAGGAAAAATACAAATGTCTGAACTGCTCTTAAACCCATAATTAAATCATGGTTTGAAAATGAGATTAAGAAAGTGCATTTTTACAAACCTTGCATAAAATTGTGATTTTGTTTTAAAATGCTTCAGTATCTTTGAAGAATATCAGCAATTTTAAGATTAGCACTTTGGAGGAATGTGTCGTGGGACAACATTTTTTTTCTGCATCTCTGAAGTAGCCTTTCACTTTTCGCAGTGGGAATCTCTCTGTGCCGTGCATTTTCCCAGGTCATAGAAGTGACCGAAGGCATCCTACCTCAAGGTGTCACTCAGTCTCATTTTATAAGCAGACCTTGTGAGGATTGCCACAGCAGCCAAGCTGACTCATCCCTTGCATTCCCATTCTGTAGGGATGTTCCTGATCTCATCTTGACATCTCCCTGTGGTAATAAGTGTTGTGTATGGAGAAAGAGTCAGACTGAACACTGTGAGCTCAAAGTAAAGTGTGACCTTAGTCTTTTATTGCAGGTCTTCAGAGTGCCTCTCCAACCTGTGAAGCCTTTTTAAATACCTGTGCTCCCAAGGGATTATGGGATCCCTTGGGACTGAGCCCTCTGGTGGCTGTACAGAGTAAATACAAGTCCACATATATAACAATAAGAACATAAGAAATAGGAACAGGTGTAGGCAATTTGGCCCCTTGAGCCTGCTCCGCCATTTAATAAGGTCATGGCTGATCTGATCATGGACTCGGCTCCACTTCCCTGCCCGCTCCCCATAATCCTTTATTCCCTTATCGCTCAAAAATCTGTCCATCTCCGCCTTAAATATATTCAATGACCCAGCCTCCACAGCTCTCTGGGGCAGAGAATTCCACAGATTTACAACGATCTGAAAGAAGAAGTTCATCCTCATCTCAGTTTTAACTGGGTGTCCCCTTATTCTGAGATTATGTCCCCTAAGTTTAGTTCACCCTATGAGTGGAAATATCCTCTCTGCATCCACCTTATTGAGCCCCCTCATTATCTTGTATGTTTCAATAAGATCACCTCTCATTCACAGTTTCTTAACCAATAATGGAATAAGGGGTTATGGGGAGCGGGCAGGGAAGTGGACCTGAGTCCATGATTGAATCAACCATGATCGTATTAAATGGTGGAGCAGGCTCGAGGGGCCATATGGCTGCCTACTGCTCCTATTTCTTATGTTCTTATGTTCTTGTGTTCTGAATTCCAATGAGTCTAGGCCCAACCTACTCAACCTATCTTCATAAGTCAACCCCCTCAACTCTGGAATCAACCTTCTCTGAACAGTCTCCAATGCAAGTATATCCTTCCTTAAATACGGAGACCAAAACTGTGCGTAGTACTCCAGGTGTGGCCTCACCAGTACCCTGTATAACTGTAGCAGGACTTCTCTGCTTTTATACTCTCTCTCCCTTGCAATAAAGGCTAACATTCCATTGGCCTTCCTGGGTCAGTGTGGTAATACAACTGAGATAAATAATTCAGTTGCACAACTGCACAAATTCACTTAGAATCATAGAATGATACATTTAGCCCATTGTGCCTGTGCTGGCATTTTAGTAGAGCTATCCAATTAGTCCCACTCCCCTGCTTTTTCCCCTCCAAATATTTATCCAATTCCCTTTTGAAAGTTACTATTGAATCTGTTTCCACAGGCAGTGCATTCTAGATCACAACAACTCGCTGCATAATTTTTTTTCCTCATGTCGCCTTTGATTCTTTTGCCAATCACTGTAAATTGTGTCTTCTGGTTACCGGCCCTTCTACCACAATATCTCCTTATTTACTCTATCAAAACCCTACATGATTTTTAACACCTCTATGAAATTCTTCTTAACCATCTCTGCTCTAAGGAGAATAGTCCCAGCTTCTCCGGTCTCTCCATGTAACTGAAACCCCTCATTCCTGGTACCATTCTTGTAAATCTTTTCTACACCCTCTCAAGTCTTGAAATCTATCCTAAAGTGCGGTGCCTAGAACTGAACACAATATTCCAGCTGCGGCCTAACAAGTGTTTTTTTTTAAGGTTTAGCATAACCTCCTTGCTTTTGTACTCTACCTCTCTCTTAATAAAGCCAAGGATCCCATATGCTTTTTTAACAGCCTTCTCAACTTATCCTGCCACCTTCAACATTTTGTGTCATCTGCAGACTTTGAAATGATGCCCTGTATACCAAGTTCAGGTCATTATTATACATCAAGAAAAACACTACTTCCCTCCAGTCTGAAAAACAACTGTTCACCACTACTCTCTCTCTGCTTTCTGTCCCTTAGCCAATTTTGTATCCACGCTGCCACAGTCCCTTTAATCCCATAGGCTTTAATTTTGCTAACCAGTCTATTCTGTGGCATAGTGCATTGGACCTCAACATGCTTGTAAGACAATAGCATTGACAGTAAATTTTTTCTGAAAACAAATGTTTCACAATAATACTAAGTACAAATACTTGACAGAAGAAAATTATTTGCCTGGCAAGAGTATTTCACCAAGAGTATTTATAGTACATCAAGAAATTCTGGGAATTCAATTGCAACTAATTACAATTGACAGGCTCCTCCCTTAGAGTCAAAAATAACTAATATTACAAAAATGTTTGTAGAATTAATTTTTAGTCTCCACATGGACTCTCATGCTCTGACAGCTATTGAATTCTCAGGGGGAGTAACGTTTATCAAGTACATATTATTTGTAAAGCTGCCATTTGGCGTCAGTTAGCAATGAGTCAGCTTTCTATCAATAAATAGGGTTGTTCAGTATTAATAAATATTTGCTTGATCCGTGTTACTTTGCTTGAATGCTGGCACCCTTTTACTTTCAGTAATTTGATTTGGTTTCTTCAGGGGCTGTTATGAGCTGATACTGGTTCCCTGAATTGCCACTGTTCTGCCTCATAATACCCAGCATATCCAGCACATTTCTTTCTGTAGATATTAGCTGTGAAAGTGGATATTTTTAAAAAGCTGCACAGAGTGCTCGGTATCCTGAGGATTAAATGTGCAAGTTTTTTTCTATATGGCAATGATAGGTTCCTCCATGGAAAGACACGGACAGGAAGAGAAATTACTTTTTAAATCAATAATCCCTTGAAATGTGCTGCAGAAAAGAAATCTAATATGTTGCTATATGCTGATGCATATTAAAGTAAGATGAATAAGAGCTTATAATTATACCTTTTACAATTCTGTTGAGCTGGAAGAAACTCTTAATTATATTTTGCTGAAGCTAGCATTGCTGTACATACCATTATAAGAACTTTTAGGAACAGGTAAAGGTCTTTAGATATGAACAAGCTTGTACTTTTTCATGGATCAACTGCACCTACATCTTTCTACCTGACCCGTCCTTCCCTTCTGCGAGTCCATGGCGGGCAACGTCGGTGGCGGGTCCCGACTCCACTGCTGGCTCCAGCCCGCTATCCAAAATGATTTCCCTTGATTGGGCTTGTTAAGCCCGCCCAGCCTGTTTCCCGGCCAATTCTTCTTCTTCTTCTCCTTCTTGGGCAGTCCCTCGGAGTCGAGGATGACTTGCTTCCGCACTAAAAATGAGTTCTCAGTTTACTGACCAAAGCAGATCTTGTGATGTCATTTGATGATGTGTCATCAGCCGGTTTTCTTAAGGGACCATGGCCAACTTTCTTTTGACATTTGTGCTGTCAGTACTCTACAGCATTGAGGTGCTGCAAGCACTGACCAGCACTGCACAGAGGTGTACGGCTGCACCCAGGTTTTCACATGAGTCCCTCCATGTGCTTATGGAGGGAGTCAGAGCTCTCAGGGATGTTCTCTTCCCTTCCCATGGGTGGAAGAGACCTCCCCAGGAGATCAACGCAGCCTGGTTGCACATTGCAGAGCAGGGCACAAGCAGGATGTCGTCGGGAGGACCTGGATGCAGTGGCACAAATGTTTCAATGATCTCAGTAGATCACAAAATGTTACTGCAAACCCACACGCAACCTCCTCCTGCTGTGCCTCATATCACATTCCCATCACACTGCCTTCTCTATCCTACTCCTGCACATCCTTACTCGCACCAACTGACCTTGCACCTCCATCCATCCCTCTCTATCTACATTATCACATCCCCATCTCACTAGCCAGCCCTCACACTCATCCTCATCCTAGTTCAATCATACCAACTAACAACACATAAGGGTATAGGCACTTGGATGTTTTATGCAATGTTCATGTAAAGTTTCTGTTAATGTGTTGTCAAACATTGAAATCTTTATCTTTAATACTTTACCTTCTTGGACAAATTTGTGTGCACCTTTGAAAGTGGCTTAGTGAGTGCAGTGAATGGTGAGAATTAACGGTGCCCCCCCCCCGGCCCGTGTGAAAGGAATGGCTTGGGTATTGCAATTTTTGAGGTCCTGGTCTTCAAACACTCTCTTCCTGGAAGAGTGTTTGAAGACCAGGACCTCAAATCTGGCACCAAGCTTATGGTCTACAGGGCAGTGGTGATACCCACCCTACTATATGGCTCAGAGACGTGGACTATATACAGTAGACACCTCAAAGTGCTGGAGAAGTACCACAAGCGCTGCCTCCGCTAGATCCTGCAAATCCACTGGGAGCATAGATGCACCAACGTCAATGTTCTTGCTCAGGCCAACTTCCCCAGCATCGAAGCACTGACTCCGTTGGGTGGGCCACATCATCCGAATGCCCGACATGAGACTCCCAAAGCAAGTGCTCTACTTGGAACTCTGACATGGCAAGCGAGTCCCAAGTGGGCAGAGGAAACGTTTCAAGGATACTCTCAAAGCCTCCTTGATAAAGTGCAACATCCCCACCGACACCTGGGAATCCCTGGCCCAAGACTGCCCAAAGTGGAAGAAGAGAATCCGGGAGGGCGCTGAGCATCTCGAGTCTCGTCACCGAAAGCATGCAGAAATCAAGTGCAGACAGCAGAAGGAACGTGCGGCAAACCAAACTCCCCACCCACCCTTTCCTTCAACCACTGTCTGCCCCATCTGTTATAGAGACTGTAATTCCTGTATTGGACTTTTAGAGTGGAAGCAAGTCTTCCTCGATTTTGAGGGACTGCCTATGATGATGATGATGAGTTATTGCTTTATGGTGCTGGTATGGAGTGGTGCCAACCTGGCACATCATGTGGCATCCAGGGTGTACAGCGTCAAGTGAAGTAAATCTGGCCGGTGAGGCCATCTCTGGCCTCCCGGGCAGCAATGTGATCGGGTGCTGATCCGTGCAGCATCAGTTAATTGCGGAGAAGGTTGGTGTTGTTGTTTATGATGCTCGTGTGCCTGGTGATGTTGGTGTTGGGGCTGATTGTTGTGACATTCTGAGGGCCATGTGAGAGTTTCAAGGGCACCCATGCTGATGGAGTAGATGGCAAGTGAAGTAGAGATGACAGAAGTGATCTGTCAATGGTGGGAGAGATAGATATCAGACTGGATGGAGACTTGTGTAAAGACTTGCAGCATCCTGAATCTGTAGTGGAAATGCAGTTTAGAGAATCTAGTGGTTGAGGGAACATTTTTCAATAAGCTGGGAGCTTTGACTTGACATATGAAACTGTCAACTCATGAGCTGATTCAATGGCCACTGACTTCCTGCTTCAGCTTCACTGACAAGGTCTAGGCACAGTGGGATCCGGTGGGCGACCTGTCAAATTCGAAAAGCTGGGAACAAAAGCTTTTTTAAGCGGCTGTAAACAAGTCACCAATGATTTTAATTGCCTCCCCCACCGTTGCGTGTCTGGTGTGCTCAGACAGACCCGACATGTGGTAAACATGCATGGCAGCGGGTTCACAGCAGGGCCCTGATCCATGGGGGGAAAAACACTTTCCCACCCGACCCATCACTAATTGCACCTGCTGATCCCCTGCAAAATCCAGCCCCTTCATGCTGTTTGCTTCAATGACCTTCTCTGGTAATTTATTGCATAATTTGATTGACATTTGGGTGAAAATGCTTTGTCCAACCTTCCTTCTTTACTCATCACTTCCTAATTTTTAATTCTGTCCCTTGATATTCAAACTGTTTGCCGTAGTGAACAATTTGCCAAGATCAGTTTAGTCAATTTCCTTAATAATCTTGAGAAGATAAAGTAGATTACCTCAAAGTCTCCTATAATCCAGAGAAAACAAGCCTTGCTTTTTAAAATCTAGCCTCATAAATTAAATTCCTGATCATCTTTGTTGTTTACTTCTGCAACCTCAGGGCCCTTATACTTGCATGCATTTCCTGCCTACAAACTTTACTTTATGTTGTCACTCTTTTTTGGTTACATTTTTGTCAACTTTTCCACCATAAGAACATAAGAATTAGGAGCGGGAGTAGGCCATACAGCCCTTCGAACCTGCTCCGCCATTTAATAAGATCATGGCTGATCTTCTACCTCAACTCCACTTTCCTGTCTGAACCCCATATCCCTTGATTCCCCTAGAGTCCAAAAATCTATCTATCTCAGCCTTGAATATACTCAATAACTCAACATCCATTATTTTTGGAGTACAGAATTTCAAAGATTCACAACCCTCTGGATGAAGAAATTCCTCCTCATCTCAGTTTTAAATTCCAGAGAGTTTAGGCCCAAGCTACTCGATCTCTCCTAATAGGGCAACCCTCTCAGCCAAGGTTCAATCTAGTGTACCTTCGTTGAACCGCCCATAAGACATGTTTGTCCTTTCTCAAATAAGGCGACCAAAACTGTGCACAGTACTCCAGGTGTGGTCTCACCAAAGCCCTGTATAATTGTAGCAAGGCTTCTTTACTCCAACCCCCTTGCAATAAAGGGCAACATACCATTTGCCTTCCAAATTGCTTTCTGTTTCTGCGTGCTAACTTTCTTGTGTTTTCTGTACAAGGATATCTAAATCTCTCCGAACATCAACATTTAATAATTTCTCACCATTTAAAAAAAAAAATTCTGTTTTTTTTTTATTCTTCCTACCAAAGTGAATAACCTCACATTTCCCCACAATGTACTCCATCTGTCCTCTTACTGTCCACCTTATTATAAATTCCTATGTCCAAATCTCCCAATTAATTTTCCTACATGAGTATTCTACCATCCCAGTTTGTTCATCAATGAATCGAATCATTCAAAATGTTTTTTCAAAAGAATTTTAATTCGTATTTTTTTTTAGTAGCTGAAATTTCTGTGTCCAAAATAAAATTTTAAACATAATTTAAAAATATTACATTTTTATGGAGTTGGGGTAACAGTGCTTTACTACTGTTGAAAGGTATGCTTCTGACTGGAAATTTCAGCCCATTAGATTAAAGGAAGAGGCTCACAATGTTGCCAAAAATAGTAGTAAGCCTGAGGATGAGTGGATTTTAGAATTCAGCAAAGGAGGAACAAGAAATTGATAAAGAGAGAAAATATGGGTAGTAGAATCTGAGCAAGAGACATAAAAACAGATTGTAAAAGCTTTTATCGATATGTAAAAAGGAAGAGATTAGTGAAAGTAAATGTGGGTCATAAGAACATAAGAACAAAAGAAATAGGAGCAGGAGTAGGCCATTTGACCCCTTGAGCCTGCACCGCCGTTTAATAAGATCATTGCTGATCTGATCTTGGGCTCAGCCCCATTTCCCTGCTCGTTCCTCATAACCCTTCACTCCCTTATCGTTCAAAAATCTGTCTATCTCCAAATTAAATTTATTCAATGCCCCAGCCTCCACAGCTCTCTGGGGCAGAGAATTACACAGATTTACAGCCCTCTGAGAGAAGAAATTCCTCCTCTTCTCAGTGCTAAATGGGCGACCCCTTATTTTTAAACTATGCCCCCTAGTTCTAGATTCCCCCACAAGTGGAAACATCCTCTCTGCATCTACCTTGTTGAGCCCCCTCAGTATCTTATACATTTCAATAAGATCACTACTCATTCTTCTGAACTCCAATGAGTATAGGTCCAACCTGCTTAACCTTTCTTCATAGGACAACCCCCTCATCTCATGAATTAACCTAGTGAACCTTCTCTGAACTGCCTCCAATGCAAGTATATCCTTCCTTAAATAAGGAGACCAAAACTGTATGCAGTACTTTAGGTGCGGCCTCACCAATACCCTATACAGTTGTAGCAGGACTTCCCTGCTTTTATACTCCATCCCCCTTGCCATAAAGGCCAACAATCCATTTGCCTTCCTGATTACTTGCTGTACCTGTGTTTCATGCACAGGGACCCCCAGGTCCCTCTGTACTGCAGCATTTTGCAATCTCTCGCCATTAAAATAATAATTTACTTTTTTATTTTTCCTGCCAAAGTGGATAACCACACACTTTCCCACATTATACTCCATCTGCCAAATGTTTGTCCACTCACTTAGCCTGTCTACATCCCTTTTCAGATTGTTTGTGACCTCCTCACAACTTGCTTTCCCTTATAGGCAGTAGGAGGAGAAATTATAATGGAGCTAGGTGGGAAAGTAATTTGTAATGGGGATGCAAATGGATATAGATAGGTTAAGTGAATGGGCAAGAACATGGACAAGAATATAATGTGGAGAAGTGTGAAGTTATCCATTTTGATCGGCAAAATAGAAATGCAGGATATATTTGAAAAGGTGAGCGATTGGGAAATGTTGCTTTTCAAAGGGACGTGGGTGTCCTTGCATACGAATCACTGAAAGTTAACATACAGGTTAATTACATACAAGCAATTAGGAAAGCAAATAGTATGCTAGCCTTTATTACAAAAGGATTGGAGTATAAAAGCAAATAAGTATTAATGAAATTATATAGGGCCTTGGTGAGATCATACCTGGAGTACAGTTTTGTTCTCCAATGATGTACTTGCCTTCCGAGGGAGTGTAACAAAGGTTCACCAGACTGATTCCTGGGATGGGGGATTGTCATATGAGGAAAGATTGAGGAGACTCTGCCTATATTCCCTAGAATTTAAAAGAATGGGAGGTGATCTCATTGGAACATATACAATTCTTACAGGGCTTTACTGGGTATATACAGGGAGGATGTTTCCCCTGGCTAGTGAGTCCAGAACCAGGGGTCACAATCTCAGAATGAGGGGTTGGCCATTTAGGACTGAGATAAGGACAAATTTCCTCACTGAAAGTGTTGTGAATCTTTGGAATTCTCTACCCAGAGGGTGGTGGTTGCTCAATCTTTGAGTATATTCAAGATAGAGATTCTTAGAATTTTGGATATTAAGGGAATCAAGGGATATGGGATGAAGCAGGAAGGTGGAATTGAGGTAAAAGATCAGCCATGATCTTATTGAATGTTGGAGCAGGCTTGAAGAGCCGCTTGGCCTACTCCTGCTCCTAATTCTTATGTAAGCGCTCCTGCTTCTCCCAATTCCACAGCTGTCCTGACGGTCGTTACTGGCCTCCTCCCAATCGGCAAAGTTTTGTATCGCAGTTGCCCTGAAAATCTGCCATACAGATTGTTTGGCGCAAGGCTGGGACTTCACTTTTCTGGATCCTGGCCTGGTTTCCAATATACTCTTGCTGAAGTTATAGCCACAGTATACCAGAACAGCTACGGATATTCAGAGCTAATGTCCTCGTTATTTCTTGCCCCGCTCACCCATCGAACTCTGCCAGCTCCCTCTGGTGCTTTTATGCCAGCTTCAGTTGTACAAATGTAATGGCAAGTAATTGCTCCTTAACAAGGTTTTAACAAACAAAGCACATCAATTCCTAGTCCATGTTAAGATGGATTAGATTTGATTAATCCCAGGAGCAATTTATGGAAAGTTGAATATGTTGGGATTGACCTTGGAACCAAGCTATGTGCTACGCAAGGCAGGTGTCAAGTGTAAATAAAATAAATAGACAGCGAAGTGGCTGCTGTTCCCACTCTATTTACCTGGATGCTACTATATATTAATACAGTATTATGTTTGTATGTCTGGTAAGGACTGCTTTGATTGGTTGTGTTCATCAAAGAAGCCAGCCTCCTCTTCAAAGAAAGCTATGATTGTATACGTACAGCTGCTTGTACCTACATTGCGGCAGTAGGAGGGGCTGTATGAAGCTGAAGAGCCCATATTATGTTCATCAAACACAGTTAAAGGTTTCTAAAATGAACATAAAAAGGCCTATTTTGTGAATTTGCACTCCTGGCAGAGGATCATATTGGGCTTAAAATTACGGTGCTTTCGACAGTGTACACACAGTGTATGCTGTCGAAAGCCTTCAGAAAGGCTACACAAGTTCTGGATTTTCACTTGCGCTGTGCATGAGCGGAAATCCGGAAGTCGCAATCTGTCAAGTTTTGCTTGGACAGATCCTTCGCATTCGCTCCAAATTCACTTTTGCTGGCGCAGAGTTGGGCTATTTGCCCAACTACTCTCCACAGAAGGCCCACAAAACCCTTACACCTGGTAAAAGCAGACATAAGGTCTGCTTTTACCAGTGTAAGCATTAAAATAAATGTTAAAGTAATTAAAAAAAAAATGATTTAAACATACACATACATTTAAAATTAGTTTAGGTAAATTTTAGCCTCTTTTAAAATGCTCAAATTTATTTTTCAAAAAAATGAAACTTTTATTTTAAATGCTTAATTAAAGGGTCTTTTTTAAAATTTTGGACTTGTGATCATTTATTTTTATTTTAAGTAGTGTGAATTCTTATTTATTTGGGGATTCCTAATATGCATATGGGGATTCCGTACGTAAATAGAATCTACATAAGTATCATAGGAATCCTTCTTTTTGATTGGTTGACTGGGCCCACGTGAAATCAGGGCCGCTTGCGAACCGCATGCGCCCCTGGGATCCGTGGGCCTTTACGCAGGCGACACCTGCAGGCCCAGGACCACAAGAATCTGAAGCTCCGGAGACACCAGGTCAGTTCGGAATTTGTTTTGGTTCTGTGGTGTATTCTTCTGATACACCGTGACCACAAATTCAGGGCGTCAATGATTTTCCTTCTATTAATTTTATTAATTGTGGGATAGTTTAAAATATTGTACATAGATTTGCTAATTATTTATTGGACTCTATTGCTTCTCTCCAATTCCATTCCTTGAAAATACATTTCTCTAGTAGTTTTAGTGAGAATGATCTCATCTGATAGTGTGATGTTTTGCAGCTTTTGGAGTCCATGGTGGGCAGTTTATGCAATCTTTGGTATGAAAGGTGATCATGTGAATATTACTTGCATTGATAACATGCATAGGGTAGTATGTTTCAGATCGTAGGATATACAGATGTGCTTATAGAAACTGCCTTTTGCTGTGAACATAAATAAAGAGAGTTGGCAGACAGCTTGACATGTAACAAATAGATCTAGCAAAGGTCTACCGGGTGAAGATCAGAACAGCCATTCCCTGTCACACATTAAAAAATAATCACAGGGTCTTCAGCTTTTGAATTTTAGCACAATTCATATTTTCATAACATGAGACTTGAGTTATTGTAAATGTTGGTCTCTGCAAATATTATTCCAACTGCTAGTGCATGAGCTGGCACTTTAGGATGTTCTCCTAATGAGGTTTTTGTAACAATTGATCCAGCTTAACTCACCACAACATAAAATCACATGCAAGCAATTTACGGAAGGCATCACTGGTGGCAAACATTAATGCATTTGCAGTCAAAAGTCAATAACTACAGGTCTCCTGTTTACAGTAATCAAAGTGCACTAAATCCACTTTAATGCTATTAGTGCTGCAGCTGCTCTTGGATTAATTCCACCATCGATATCATAGCTTGTGGATTAGGAAGAATTTTCCAGAGCTTTAGAAAGAGGTTTGATTTTCAAGGTCAATTTTTGTTATAACTCCATCAGTGTACTCTGGGCAGCATTGACACTTTCCTCTCCATGTAGAGGGCTTCTTTCTGATTTGTGGGGTGTTAGTGTAAATCTGGTATACATCTTCAATTAAAAGACAATGTATTGGCCTTCTCCTGTAGTATTTAAAGACTGGCAGGGTAAAAGCACTGTCAAATTCAGAAATATAGAAACATGATTCAAGTTAATTATTGGCAGAATCCTGCTATGAATCTTGACCAAGTCCCAATTTATTTCTGATTTAATACTTAATGTAATAGGCATATATGCCCTATATCAAATTCTAGTTATTGGGTAGCATTTGCTTTTCCATTCTGACATATTGCATGTACAGCAGAATTCCAGTTTAAAAAAAAATTGTTCTCTGGAAGTGGCAATGTTGGTAAGCCTGCATTTATTTCCCATCCTTTCAGAAGATGGTGGTTGGCCTTATCTTTGAATTCATGTAATCCATAATCCCACAAAAGGTGTTGGCTGGGATATTAACCCAGTGATGATGAAGAAATAGTGATATATATCCAAGTCAGGATTCTGTGTGACTTGGAGGAGCACAAGATGGCAATGGTTTTCCCACGGGAGAAAATTTACAGCCACTCGGACAAGCCTGGACTAATAAAGGAGAGCCAGCATGGATGTGTTATGGGCACCTCCGCCACGATCCCTCACCGCTCCTCCATCCTGATCATTCGGTGCATTTCTGCCTCGATCTCTCACCGCTCATCCGCCCCAACTTTTCCGCTCCTCCGCTATACCTGGGCCGATGTTCCTGCCCACGCTCCAAACGGCAACCAGGGCAAATGGGGGCACGGGGCCCAGAAGAGCCGAGGGCCCAGGGGCAACCCTGGCCAGCCCACACTGCGATATGTGTGCGCACTAGGTCTGTGTAGCAGAGCAGGTCTCCAGTTGTCCTGGTTAACCCTTGCCACTGGATAAAGTCCTGGCTCTGTTAAGGTCATGTGGTGGCTGAGGTGCAATAGTCACCACATGTTTAAAAAAAAAACCCATGCACTGGCATCTTCCACCCCTGGAGTTCAGGACTGGAATATCGGATCCTTCATTGAAACATATACGAACTCATCCCTTTTGGTGTTGAAGCTAGTCATCTTCATTCGAGGGACCGCCTATGATGATGATAAGGGAAAATCGTGTTTGATTAATTTGAGTTTTTTGATGAGGTAACAGAGAGGGTGGATGAGGGCAATGCAGTTGATGTTGTGTATATGGACTTTCAAAAGGTGTTTGATAAAGAACCACATACTAGGCTTGTTGGCAAAATTGAAGCTCATGGGATAAAAGGGGCTGTAGCAGCATGGATACAAAATTGGGTAAGGGATAATAGAAAACAAAGTTGTGGTGAATGGTTGTTTTTTGGACTGGAGGGAGGTATACAGTGACGTTCCACAGGGTTCAGCACTAGAATCAGTGTTGTTTTTGATATACATCAATGACTTGGACTTGAGGGTCCAGGGCACAATTTCAAAATTTGCAGAACACAGAAAACTTGGAAGTGTAGTAAACAGTGAGGAAGATAGTTATAGTCTTCAAGAAGACAGATAGGCTGATGGAATGGGCAGACACATAACAAATGAAATTCAACAGAGAAGTGTGAGGTGATACATTCTGGTAGCAAAAATGAGGCGAGACCACTCACACTAAATGGTACAATTCTAAAGGGGGTGCTAGAATAGAGAGACCTGGGGGTGCTTGTGCACAAATCTTCGAAAATGACAGGACAAGTTAACAAAGCAGTTAATAAAGCATATGGGATCCTTAGCTTTATAAATAGGGTTTTATAAATAGAGACATAGGGTCCAAGTTTCCACAGGATAAAAAACGGGCGCCTCTCCGAGCTGGGCGCCCGTTTTTCGCGCCTAAAACGGCGCCAGAAAAAAAACGCGCTATTCTCGAGCGCTTTGCAGCTCCTTGTCTGTTTGGCGCGGCACCCAGGGGGGCGGAGCCTACACTCGCGCCGATTTTGTAAGTGGGAGGAGGCGGGTACTATTTAAATTAGTTTTTTTCCTGCTGGCAACGCTGCGCGTGCGCGTTGGAGCGTTCACGCACGCGCAGTGTGAAGGAAACATTGGCACTCGGCCATTTTTGTAGTTCTTTGTAGCTGTTTAATTTTTGAACATTTTTTAATAAAAGCACATTGCCATCAGCACATCAGCACTGAGGCTACCCTTCTCACTGTCTCCTTCCCCTCCCTCCCCTCCGCGGCAACAAACGGCTGTCTCCTTCCCCTCCCTCCTCTCCACGGCAACAAACCGCTGTCTCCTTCCCCTCCCTCCCCTCCGCGGCAACAAACGCCGGTTTCCTCCCCCTCCCTCCCCTCCGCGGCAACAAACAGCTGTCTCCTTCCCCACCCCCCGCAGGAACGAACGATGGCTGAAGCACTTTCACACAGGTAGGAAGATGGTTTATTTAATCTTTTCTTTGCTTATAAATGTTTATTCAGGTTGGATTTATTTGTATAATATTTGTAGAAGTATAAATAAGGATTGATTGTAGAATTTAATGACTTCCCTTCCCCCCCCCCTCCCCCTCCACCTCGTTCTGGACGCCTAATTTGTAACCTGCGCCTGATTTTTTTAATGTGTAGAACAGGTTTTTTCAGTTCTACAAAAATCTTCACTTGCTCCATTCTACTTTAGTTTGGAGTACGTTTTCACTGTGGAAACTTTCAAATCAGGCGTCGGTGCCGGACACGCCCCCTTTTGAAGAAAAAATTCTGTTCCAAAGGAGAACTGTTCTACCTGACTAGAACTGCAGAAAAAAAAATGTGGAGAATTGCGATTTCTAAGATAGTCCGTTCTCCACCAGTTGCTCCTAAAAATCAGGCGCAAATCATGTGGGAACTTGGGCCCATAGAGTGCAAAAACCAGGAAGCTATGCTAAACCTATATAAAACACTAGTTCGGTCCCAGCTGGAGTATTGTATCCACTTCAGGGCACCACACTTTAGGAAGGATGTCAAGGCCTTAGACAGAGTGCAGAAGAGATTTACTGGAAAATTTCTAGGGATGAAGGAATACAGTTATGTGGACAGACTAGAGAAGCTGGGGTTGTTCTCCTTGGAGCAGAGAAGTCTAAGAGGAGATTTGATAGAGGTGTTTAAAATTATGAAGAGTTTAGAGAGAGTAAATAAAGAGAAACTGTTTCCAATAGCTGAAGGGTCGATGACGAGAGGGAACAGATTTAAGGTGATTGTCAAAAGAACCAGAGGTGACATGAGGAAAAGCTTTTTTATGCAACGAGTGGTTAAGATTTGGAATGCACTGCCTGATAGGATGGTGGATAAAGGTTCAATAGTAACCTTCAAAAGTGAATTGCATAAATACTTGAAGAAGAAAGTAGTGCAAAGATATGGCGAAAGTGCGGGGTAGTGGGACTAACTGGATTGCTCTTCAAAAGAGCCGGCGCGGACTCTAGGGCCGAATGACCTCCTTCTGTACTATTCTATGATTCTATGATTCTCGATGCTGTTAATTGTTAATGTAAGCTTGGTGAGTTGCCACAGTGTATCCTGTAGCCACAATGCACCAGAGATGAAGGGCAGGTTATTGAGTCCAGTAGCAATATGCTCTGTCTTGGATGGCGTTGATCTTCTTGATTTTACAGCTGTAGTCATCAAGGTGAGTGATGAGAATTCTATCACCTTCGGAGATGGTGGAGAGGCTTTGAGAGGTCACAAAGTGAGCCACTTATTACACTCAGCCTTTTCCCTGCACTTGTAGTCATAGTTGATATGACTGGTCCATTTAAGCTTCTGGTCAGTGCTGATCCCCAGATGGGGGACTCTGATAGGTAGTCTATTGAAGGTCAGTGGAGATGGCTGATCTTATTCTTGTTCGAGATGGTTATTACCTGGCAGTTAATGTGTTGCAGATATTACCTGCCACTTGTTAGCCCAAGCCTGAATGTTCAGGTCCAGTAAGGTAGGCAGCTACATTATCAGAGGAGTTGTGATTGGAGTCGTTAGCAAACAGTCCCAATCCTGACCTTATGATGGAAGGAAGATCATTGATGAAGCAGCTGAAGGTGGTCAGGCCGAGGATGCTTCCCTGTAGAACTCCAACAGCGATGTCCTGCGGTTGTGATGATTGGCCTCTAACAACCACAATAATCTTCTTGTTTGTCATGCATGACATCAGTCACTAGAGAATCTTGTGTTTGACTCCTATTATCTTCAGTTTTGATCGGGTTCCTTGGTCCCATACTTAGACAAAAGCAGCTTTGATGTCGCAGGCACCTACTTCACTTCTCCTCTGACATTCAACTCTTGAATCCATCCATCTGGATGAAGACAATGATGAAATCTGGAGCCAACAGTTCTCGTGGAACCCAAGCTGATTGTCAGTGAGCGGGTTATTTGCAAGTCGGTGTTACTTGGTGACTCCTTCCATCACTCTATTGAGGCATTGAGTGAGCAGTAATTAGTTAGGGTAGATTTATGATTTTATTTTCGTGAATAGAGAAGTCGTTGGGTAGATGACCGTGTCAAACCTATACAGGAACAGCTTGGCTCGGGTAGTGGCTATTGCTAGTGTGAAGACCTTCAGCACCAACACCAGAATGTTGTCTGATCCATAATACTGTAATGTTTAGACAACATGGTAGCACAATACATTTCAACATCTTGAGTGTGGCATCAGATAAGGTATTGGTTTTCTGACTTTTCAAATATCAGCCATACCATCACCGGGGAAGTACTGAGCAACATGAAACACTGGCCATAGTGGAAAAAATGAGAGAGCCATTCCTTGAATTAAAAAAAAATCATTGTGGATATTTTTTACTGTACTGTAATATGAAAGCCTGGAATGGGACCGAATGCTGTGGGGCCTTTATGCCTGAAATCTTCCCATTAGCAATATCAACATAGTATACACGTGTACCCTCAGCGCAATGTCGTGTCATTTAAATATTTGGAAAATGTTCCTCCAACAACCAGAGGCTAAATGAGGCCTCTGTTTGCATGTCACCTTTCATCCTTGTCTTTATTTGCAGCCATGAGGGTGGACAAGCCTAAGTTTTAAGTTGAGTATTAGTTTTTACAGCTTCTACAACAGAGTTACTCCTGGTTGTAGATTACATTGCTTGTCTGAATGTTTAGGGCTAGAAATTGCGTAGCGCCCCATTTGGGGCAATAACTTTGACAGGGGCGCAGAAGTATCGGTGGGTGCTACCCAATTTTAGCGGACACAAACTTCCGGTTTAGTGCTCCAGGAGGGAAGTGGACCACTAAATCAAACACTACCACTTCCCTTGGAGCGCTAAACCAGGTGTGAGGGGTGGTAGCGGCAGAGTGCTGCACAATGTCCAGTGCAGTGCTGCTGGGATCAGAGACTCCTTCCCTCCCTTAAAGGGAAGGGCCATTGATGCAGGCTCTGCAACAAAACGAATACCCTGCTCGCCGACGGCACCTGCCATCTGTGACGATCAGCGCCAAGCACTCTGACAGAGTGCAGGGTTGATCAATTGTGGCAGTAGAAATATGGAAAAATATGCACAAAGGCTTGAATAAAATTTTTTCGCCTACCTCACCAGCAGTCCCTTTAACTACCGCTCCTCAAGCGGCTGGCCGACCTTACAGCGCTGGTGTCAATGCCCGGCGATGCTGAAGTTAGCATCCGGGGCGGTACCGGGGCGTTACGCACTGAATGACATCATGATCTCTGGGGCGCAGGAGATCGTGGCGTTGCGGTTTACCGCCGACGCTAATCTGCAAGGGAAGGTTGCGGCATCAGTACTCTTGCTCCACCCGCTCAGAAAGCTGGTACTGCCCCATCATCCCCCCCCCCTGCCCAGAGGCGCTAACAGGAGGTGCAAAAGAGGCCAATTTCTCCCCCTCGGTGGCTCAGTGGGTAGCATGCTCGCCTCTAAGTAATAAAGTTATCAGTTCAAGCCCCACTTCAGGGACTTGAGCACAAATCTATGCTGACACTCCAGTGCAGTGCTGAGGGAATGCTGCACTGTCGGAAGTGCCGTCTTTCAGATGAGATGTTAAACCAAGATGCCATCTGCTCTCTCAGGTGGACGTAAAAGATCCCATGGCACTATTTCGAAGAAGAGCAGGGAAGATATCTCTGATGTCCTGGCCAATGTATATCCCTCAATCAGCATTGAGAAAAAAACAGATTATCTGATCATTATCACATTGCTGTTTGTGGGAGCTTGCCGTGTGCAAATTAGCTGCCGCATGACTACACTCCAAAAGTACTTCATTGGCTGTAAAGCACTTTGTGATGTCCGGTGGTCATGAAAGGTGCTATATAAATGCAAGTCTTTCTTTTTTCTTCTTTTAGATTTCATTTGCATTGTGTTGAAACATCAAAATGGGAGATTAGGTTAGAGTTTCAACTTTTTAGATTCAAGTCAGGAAGAACTGAAATTTTGCAACATCAAGGGAGGTCCCCTGGTGGCTTTTGGTAAATATACTGCTGTGTGTGGAACTGAACCATACAGAACATGATGGTTCCAATTTTGTTTGCCTTTCCTTGACTCTGCTGCATTAGCTGATCGCAGCAGGGATAGAACAGGGAAGGTAAAGTTACACATTTTCTGCTGTGGTTTTACCAGCGTAAGTTTAAAAAAAACAATAATTTATACATTAAAATCCCTGTGCAATAAGGTACGTTTATTTTTAGCCCTGTTTAAACATGTAAATTTATTTTTCAAAAGAATTACATTTTTGTTTTAATTAAATGTCACTTTAATTTTAAATAGGCAATGGTTTTAAAAATGTATTTGTTATGTTAAATGTATTTTTTTACGTGATCCCCATTCATGCTTATGGGGATTCCGCACATATGGAAACCCCATAAGCATGAATAGGGATTCCCTTCTTTGATGGGTTGGGATGGCCCACATGATCCCAGAAACGCTTGCGAACTGCATACGTCCCTGGGATATGTGGGCCTCTACGCAGGCCTACGGGTAGAGGCCCAGGAGCGCAAGTCTCCATGGAACCCAAGACAGAAGATAAGTGCATAAGTTTTTTGCTGGTCGGAGACATTCAGCCGCAAATTCACTCTGTGTTTTTTCTTGTACGCAGAGCATAGCAATCGAAAGAGACACTGGAGAGCAACTAGCACCCATGGAACTAAAACCCAAAGAGTCATTGGAGCAGATTTCCCTTTTTAACACTTGGGTGTAAAATATTGTCATAGGTAGAGCTATTATTGGAAAATCGGGCAGGTTGCATCGTGAGTTTTAACTCAATCCAGGGACGGTTTAAAGGTGCCTCAGGCCCCGGGCAGTACCCTGGCCATGGGCCCCTTACTCCCTTTCACATCCTGCAATAAATGACAGTGAGCTAAGTCACAGGGCACTATACTGAGTATGTGTCAGATCAGGTCTACATCTCATGTTATGTTCTCATTGATACTATGATGACACTCATTTAATATTTTATTATGTTTCCATACAATCAAACCGATACCTTGATGAAACCCTGTATAAACAGTAAGCAACAAAGCTTTAATTTAAAAAAATCCTTACATTTTGAAATTAAATCAACAATGACAACAATTTGGAACAAGACAACACAATTTTTTTGGGAACACCATTTGTCATTTGCATTCCATTTTCTCCACAGAGGCAACTACAAGTATAACATTGGGCTTTGCCTAGATTTTTGTCGGCTAAACTCGTCAATGATTTTCGAGAAGTCAAGTCCTCTCAATACTTCACTCTTGATGCTCATGATTGAAAGACTATTAAGTTGATTTTGTCCCATTCGGTTCCTGATCTCATCCTTGATGCATTTTAGTTTTGAGAGGGACCGCTCACCACTGCAATTTGATACTATCATTGACAGATATATCCAAAGAGCTATTTCAATGTTAGAACAGGTTTGTGTGAGGGCGTGTGTATGGAGGAATTGGTACATTCTCAGCTCTGCTGACTTTGTTTGTTTGAAACAAATTGAAGTTTGAAGCTCTGCTGAGGATGCAACCAAGCTAGAAAACTGGATGAATTCACTTTCAATCATAGGTTCCAGATCTTTGGAATAGGCGCAGGCAAGATTTTCTGCAGCTTGCTTGATCTCATGAGTCGAGAGAGTGGCTGGCTTGGACAGGAATCCAAACTTATAGTTGATTTCCTTGTATGCTTCAAGGCGGTGTTTCAAGGAACTGATTAGTTGATCAACGATGACAAGGAACACTTCAGTTTTGAATTTCTCCTTGGGTGACAGCACAGTGTTTTCAGTATCTCCATCGTCAAAGCGGTGGTTGCGTACCCAGACGCACCTCTGAGCTGAATTGTACTTATTGTGGCCTCACAGTTTAATCCCTAGCTCGTCAAAGTCCTCAAACTTTGTCTGCTGGGTCTTAACAAAATCAACAAGGGACTCCAGTAAGGACACCATGACATTCAGATTCAAGCCGGTCTCTTGAAGCGAGGGATTGGTCAGATGAAAGCGCTTCAAGACTGTTCCAAATAACAATGAGAATAGCTGAATCCAGATCGCCCAGTTTGTCATTGATCAACTGAGCTTCATTTCAGCATTCAACTTTCTGTTCCGCAACAGTTGCCAGGGATTCCAACACTTCGCATATGGAAGTGTAACCTTTGATCAGGGTGGATACTGCTTCATACTTTGCTGACCATTGAGTAGCAGAAAGCTGTTTGACGACAGACAGCCCTAAAGGCTTTAGTTTTTCAAAAAGTAGTTGCCAGTGATACGTCGATGCAGAGAAAAGTGTACAACTTTTCTACAATGTCAAAACATCTGATGATCATTGGGCTGCATTCGGCACTGTTTTTCCTCACAAGGTTGAGTGAGTGAGCTGTGCATGGTATAAACATCGCATATGGGCATTGCTCTTTGATGTAAGTTTGGACACCAATGTATTTCCCACTCATATTTGAAGCATTATCATAAGATTGTTCGCAACAATTTTGTATGTCGATCCTGTTCTCATAAGAAATAAGTGCACAAGTAGGCCATTTGACCCTTCGAGCCTGCTCCGCCATTCAATCAGACCATGGCTAATCTGATAGAAACACAGAAAATAGGTGCAGGAGTAGGCCATTCGGCCCTTCTAGCCTGCAGCACCATTCAATGAGTTCATGGCTGAACATGCAACTTCAGTACCCCATTCCTGCTTTCTCGCCATACCCCTTGATCCCCCTAGTAGTAAGGACTTTATCTAACTCCTTTTTGAATATATTTGGTGAATTGGCCTCAACAACTTTCTGTGGTAGAGAATTCCACAGGTTCACCACTCTCTGGGTGAAGAAGTTCCTCCTCATCTCGGTCCTAAATGGCTTACCCCTTATCCTTAGACTGTGTCCCCTGGTTCTGGACTTCCCCAACATTGGGAATATTCTTCTATGAGATCCCCTCATTCTTCTGAACTCCAGTGAATACAAGCCCAGTTGATCCAGTCTTTCTTGATAGGTCAGTCCCGCCATCCTGGGAATCAGTCTGGTGAACCTTCGCTGCACTCCCTCAATAACAAGAATGTCCTTCCTCAGGTTAGGAGACCAAAACTGTACACAATACTCCAGGTGTGGCCTCACCAAGGCCCTGTACAACTGTAGCAACACCTCCCTGCCCCTGTACTCAAATCCCCTCGCTATGAAGGCCAACATGCCATTTGCTTTCTTAACCGCCTGCTGTACCTGCATGCCAACCTTCAATGACTGATGTACCATGACACTCAGGTCTCTTTGCACCTCCCCTTTTCCTAATCTGTCACCATTCAGATAATAATCTGTCTCTCTGTTTTTACCACCAAAGTGGATAACCTCACATTTATCCACATTATACTTCATCTGCCATGCATTTGCCCACTCACCTAACCTATCCAAGTCGCTCTGCAGCCTCATAGCATCCTCCTCGTAGCTCACACTGCCACCCAACTTAGTGTCATCCGCAAATTTGGAGATACTACATTTAATCCCCTCGTCTAAATCATTAATGTACAGTGTAAACAGCTGGGGCCCCAGCACAGAACCTTGCAGTACCCCACTAGTCACTGCCTGCCATTCTGAAAAGTCCCCATTTACTCCTACTCTTTGCTTCCTGTCTGACAACCAGTTCTCAATCCATGTCAGCACACTACCCCCAATCCTATGTGCTTTAACTTTGCACATTAATCTCTTGTGTGGGACCTTGTCGAAAGCCTTCTGAAAGTCCAAATATACCACATCAACTGGTTCTCCCTTGTCCACTCTACTGGAAACATCCTAAAAAAATTCCAGAAGATTTGTCAAGCATGATTTCCCTTTCACAAATCCATGCTGACTTGGACCTATCATGTCACCTCTTTCCAAATGCACTGCTATGACATCCTTAATAATTGATTCCATCATTTTACCCACTACCGATATCAGGCTGACCGGTCTATAATTCCCTGTTATCTCTCTCCCTCCTTTTTTAAAAAGTGGGGTTACATTGGCTACCCTCCACTCCATAGCAACTGATCCAGAGTCAATGGAATGTTGGAAAATGACTGTCAATGCATCCACTATTTCCAAGGCCACCTCCTTAAGTACTCTGGGATGCAGTCCATCAGGCCCTGGGGATTTATCGGCCTTCAATCCCATCAATTTCCCCAACACAATTTCCCGACTAATAAGGATTTCCCTCAGTTCCTCCTCCTTACTAGACCCTCCGACCCCTTTTATATCCAGAAGGTTGTTTGTGTCCTCCTTAGTGAATACCGAACCAAAGTACTTGTTCAATTGGTCCGCCATTTCTTTGTTCCCCGTTATGACTTCCCCTGATTCTGACTGCATATGACCTACGTTTGTCTTTACTAACCTTTTTCTCTTTACATATCTATAGAAACTTTTGCAATCCGTCTTAATGTTCCCTGCAAGCTTCTTCTCGTACTCCATTTTCCCTGCCCTAATCAAACCCTTTGTCCTCCTCTGCTGAGTTCTAAATTTCTCCCAGTCCCTGGGTTCGCTGCTATTTCTGGCCAATTTGTATGCCACTTCCTTTGCTTTACACTATCCCTGATTTCCCTTGATAGCCACGGTTGAGCCACCTTCCCTTTTTTATTTTTACGCCAGACAGGAATGTACAATTGTTGTAGTTCATCCATGCGGTCTCTAAATGTCTGCCATTGCCCATCCACAGTCAACCCCTTAAGTATCATTCGCCAATCTATCCTAGCCAATTCACGCCTCATACCTTCAAAGTTAGCCTTCTTTAAGTTCTGGACTATGGTCTCTGAATTAACTGTTTTATTCTCCATCCTAATGCAGAATTCCACCATATTATGGTCACTCTTCCCCAAGGGGCCTCGCACAATGAGATTGCTAATTAATCCTCTCTCATTACACAACACCCAGTCTAAGATGGCCTCCCCCCTAGTTGGTTCCTCGACATATTGGTCTAAAAAACCATCCCTTATGCACTCCAGGAAATCCTCCTCCACCGTATTGCTTCCAGTTTGGTTAACCCAATCTATGTGCATATTAAAGTCACCCATTATAACTGCTGCACCATTATTGCATGCACCCCTAATTTCCTGTTTGATGCCCTCCCCAACATCACCATTACTGTTTGGAGGTCTGTACACAACTCCCACTAACGTTTTTTGCCCTTTGGTGTTCTGCAGCTCTACCCATATAGATTCCACATCATCCAAGCTAATGTCCTTCCTATCTATTGCCTTAATCTCCTCCTTAACCAGCAATGCTACCCCACCTCCTTTTCCTTTTATTCTATCTTTCCTGAATGTTGAATACCCCTGGATGTTGAGTTCCCAGCCCTGATCATCCTGGAGCCACGTCTCCGTAATCCCAATCACATCATATTTGTTAACATCAATTTGCACAGTTAATTCATCCACCTTATTGCGGATACTCCTTGCATTAAGACACAAAGCCTTCAGGCTCGTTTTTTTAACACCCTTTGTCCTTTTAGAATTTTGCTGTACAATAGCCCTTGTTGTTCTTTGCCTCGGGTTTCTCTGCCCTCCACTTTTTCTCATCTCCTTTCTGTCTTTTGCTTTTGCCTCCTTTTTGTTTCCCTCTATCTCCCTGCATTGGTTCCCATCCCCCTGCCATGTTAGTTTAACTCCTCCCCAACAGCACTAGCAAACACTCCCCTCAGACATGGGCTCAGCTCCACTTCCCTGCCCATAATCCTTTACTCCCTTATTGCTCAAAGATCTGTCTATCTCCGCCTTAAATATATTCAAAGACACAGCCTCCACAACTCTCTGGGGCAGAGAGTTCCACAGATTTACAACCCTCTGGAGGAGAAAGTCCTCATCATTTCAGTTTTAAATGGGCGACCCCTTACTCTGAAACTGCTCCCTAGTTCTAGATTCCACCATGAGTGGAAACATCCTCCCTGCATCTACCTTGTCGAGCCCCCTCATTATCTTATATGTTTCAATAAGATCACCTCTCATTCTTGTGAACTCCCAATGAGTACAGGCCCAACCTGCTCAACCTTTCTTCATAAGTTAACCTCTTCATCTCAGGAATCAACTGAGTAAACCTTCTTTGAACTGTCTCCAATGCAAGTATATCCTTCCTTAAATAAGGAGACCCAAGCTATACGCAGTACTCTAGGTGTGGCCTCACCAATACCCTGTACAGATCTCGCAGGACTCTGCTTGTATACTCTATCCCCCTTTGCAATAAAGGCCAACATTCCATTTGCCTTCCTGATTACTTGCTGTACCTGCATTGTGTTTCATGCACAAGGACCCCCAGATTACTCTTTCTCCATTTAAAAGTAATTTGCTTTTTTATTTTTGCTGCCAAAGTGGATAACCTCACACTTTCCCACATTATACTCCATCTGCCAAATTTTTGCCCACTCACTTAGCCTGTCTATATCCCTTTGCAGATTTTTTGTGTCCTCCTCACAATTTACTTTCCCACCCATCTTTGTATCATCAGCAAACATGGCTACATTACACTCAGTTCCTTCATCCAAATCATTAATATAGATTGTAAATAGTTGAAGCCCTAGCACCGATCAAAAAAGGCCAGTATTATTTCTGCTATTTTTTGTCCAATATGATCGATTATCGGCAAGAACTTTAGGAACCTCACTTCCAGACCAGTCGATAGAACATAGCGGATGACAAATGTCAGCTGATCTAAGTATGTGACATCTGGCATTGAATCAACAGATATTGAATAGAACTTTGCTGATTGCAATTCCTAGATAATCATCTCAAGCAATTTGCCACCCATCAGACTAATCAGTTCTTCACACGTGGTGGAAGACAAGTATGAAGTATGGCGCTTGCCTTTGTTGGCGAACCGCTTGATGTGTTCAGCAAGAAATGCATCATAGTTTGCGAGAACCGCCAACATACCCAGATAATTACCATTAGTTGGAGACCCAACGATTTCGTCTCTGCCTCGCAATGAAAGACCTCATTCACAGAGAAACGTTATCACAGAGACAGCCCGCTCTAGCACCGTGCGCCAGTACTGTCATTAAACTTCAAATTGGAAGACAATATGAGCATCCACACAACCAGTGCCTGCTTGTCTGGTGCACAGTACTACCATGGCTTTTCTATGCTGGTGGCTGTTTTCGTGAGATTAAATCCACTCATCTTCATGCTGCCAGTCATTAAACCTATGAGTAAAGTGGCTACTTGTTCGTACTGTGATCTTGCAAGCAAAGCAGTATACTCTACCATTTGAAGATGAATAACAGAGCCATGTTTGCTCCACATGTTCCCCTGTCAGTGGGTGCACACGTGTGAAGAAGGACTTCGAGCAGTATTGGCGACATCCTTTCTTGGCATGAATCATGCTGGAGTTTTGGAAGACTTAAAAAAACAGTTTCGACAGTCCTCACTACCTTTTGCAATCCAATGGCTTAGCATGTCTTCTGAGATATTGTCTCGCCACAGCCCAGTGTCGGCTCAGTATGCCCCAGTTGGTTTTCATCATCTTCAACTTTTTGGATTTGGAGCTCCAACTCAGCCAACTCCAGGTCCGGTGCCACTAGTGGTTTCGTTGTTGAAGTTGACTCCACAGCACCGTCTTGGCCTTCATCTTCATGGTCTTGAGTTTTTAGTTGGAAAAAATTAACTAGTTTAAGCAGTTTAGCTGTTTCTCGTCTCTTTTGCTCCTCGCGTAGCTGGTGCTCTTTCCTTTTTTTTCGCCCCCCGATTTGTGTGTCAAAAGCAACTCTGGAAACAGGGCATATTGGCCTCAATTTTGACCGAGCCCGTTTGTCGGCGCACTTACCGGAGTTGCGTCGCTTATGTATGTTCCGAGATGCGCTGAAAAAAAATGTTGGAACTTTATCCATTGTCTGGTCTCTTCACTACAGTCGTGCCAGTCGTTCTGTGCTGGAAAATGTGCAGGGACATCTGCACATGTGCAGTGGTGATTAGTGATGTCCGTGCATGTGCAGTAGCGCTGCGAGTTGGCAATTGGCCATTAAAGAGCTGCTTGTGTCTTCGCGACCGAATTTCTGAGGTATAATATCTTGCTTTCTTGTTATTCATCAATTCACTCAGGCTTATGTGTTAATGCTCTCGCTCTTAAAGCTAGCTAGGATACAGAGAAAGGCAATAAGAGATGATTCTCAGATGCAAGCAATGTGGAGAGAGACAGAGTTGAACTTTATTTCATTGGAGAAAAGATTAAAAGTGGGAGGGGAGAACATGAATCCTGTCCTTAAAATTGTGAGAAGCACTAATTATGTGCTATTTATTTGGATTGAACTCTGGACACAGTGAGACTAGAGATTGGAAGATTTTTTGACAGCTCCCTCCCTCCCTCCCTCCCTCCCTCCCTCCCTCCCTCCCTCGCTTCCCCCCTCCCACCCCACCCCAGCATTAAGAGATCGCACCGGGAGGCCACTTGGCCAGGGCTAGGAGCGGGCAGAAGAACTGATAGTGCTCCTGCCTGCCGGTGATTTCTATCAGTTCTTCTGCCTGCTCCTAGCCCTGGCCAAGTGGCTTCCCGGTGCGATCGATCTCTTAGTGCTCCTGCCTGCCAGTGATTTCTATGTAAGCACGAGTTTCACCAACTTTAGTGTGAAGTCGTTTGCCCTGCGAGAGAGGCCTTGGGAGTAGGGCGGAAAAAATGAAAAAAAAACATTCCATAAGCATTACCAAGACCCTTAACTAACTAACCGCTGCAAAAAAATTAAAAAATAAAAACTTTAACTTATCTTTTTGGCAGGTTTTCTAAATTACCGCTGCTGGCAGGGTTGCACAGGTTTTACCTGTCGCTGTTCTGGTCGCGGCGTATGGGTCGGGAGACTGCTGAAACTCGGACGGTAACGCAATTCGTGTCATTACATGTCCGGCGCAGCTCTCCCCGGCGGTACGTCCCATCACCGTCGCAAACAAGGAGCCGAGGATCTCGCCCAGGCTTTGCGACCGCGGAGGGTCAAAATGCGGCGAAAACCCGGTCGCAAACCTCTTGAAAATCCTGCCCAATATGTGCTTAAAAAATAACACCTGGGATGAATATATCTAAGAAAGGCTCACAAAGAATAGGGTGAACTGTGAAGGTTTTTTTACAAGTCTAATTAAATTTGCTGTGTGAACATGAGTAGATACAGAATCAGCGGTTGATTTGATTGACAAAAAATAAAGTGAGAGAACGAAAGTGTTTATTCCGAGCCATTTCAATTTGTTCTTTGTGCAATTTCATTATGACCAGTAATTAGAAATTTCAACATTTCATAATTTGCTTTACCCTCTTTGCTTTGCATTGTCACGCAGCAAATCAATAAGAGAACCTGGAGCCACTGATTTCATACAATAGTTATTTTCCTACACAAATACTTTGGGAACTTCACTTTGGTGTGATCGGCTCACTATTTATTTGTCTTTTAGTTTTATATTTTAGCTTGGTTTTTTTAACGGTGGAAGCCCTTTGTGCCATTAGTTCCTGTTACTTGGTTGGTTGTTTGCATTTCCCACAGTTTATTTGTACTCCCACCAACCCCAAACCTCCTTATTTTCAATTTCTGGTAAATTTTCTGATCATGCAGGTGACAGATCTCATTACTGGGACATGAGCTCTGCCCATAGAGAAGGATTGGATGGATTGAACAACATCAATAAAAGATTTAACAAATGTTATTGAATTAACCAAATGCTTGTTAAAAATAGGATATACATAAATATTTGCCTCACTACGAAGAAAAATGGCATCATGTGACTACACTGTTGGCAAATTGTCTCAGCACAAAAGAACTGCGTAATTTTCTTCAGAGTTAGATACTGAATGTATTCGTTCCAAGGGAAGTCGACATTCATCGCCTCCAGAATAAGTCTGCATCTTCCCACTTCAAACCAATTCAGGTGCTCACTTCAGTTTACAGCTGGTCTTTAATTGATGTAAATGTTGCAAATACCTTCTTGCAAAACCAGATAAATAAATGGGATAGTTACATCAGGATAGGTCCAAACTTATTAGCAAATGTTGGCAGAATATTACCACAGTAAATTTTCTTTATAAATTGTCTAAATGGAAGGTATTGAGTAAACATACATTCAGTCTAGTTCACATTAAAATCAGGAACATGGACATCAGTAAGACCTCTCTCATCTAATCTTGGATAACGTTAAAGTAATTGCTGCATTACCAGCTCTGCTGACTCTTGTTATTGGGATTAAAATAGTCTATTAGCAAATTCCGGAAAGAGTCACGTAAAGCTTGAAACTTTATACTCGTGTGGGATTCTGACTTAACAGTTATCCATTTCATCATCTTCTTTTATTATCATAAGTCTAAAGGCTACAATTGTGAGACAATGCACAGTTGGTATTTTCATTTGGAGAATAATACCTGTGATTACTGCATGAATTGTTACTTCATTGACAAAATGTCCATTGGAAGACAATATCTGGCTCCATGTATGTACTCTACAAGTATGTAAAAAGGAAGAGAGTCGCAAAAGTAAACATTGGTCCCTTAGAGGCTGAGGCAGGAGAAATTATTATGAGGAATAAGGAAATGGCAGAAACGTTAAACAAATATTTTGTTTCTGTCTTCACAGTCGAAGATGCAAAAAGCATACCTAAAATGGTGGGGAACCAAGGGTCTAATGAGGATGAGAAACTTAATTAAATTAATATAAGTAGAGAAAAAGTACTAGAGAAACTAATGGGACTAAAAGTCAACAAATCCCCTGGACCTGACGGCCTACATCCTAAGGTTCTAAAAGAGGTGGCTGCAGAGATAGTAGATGCATTGGTTTTGATCTTTCAAAATTTCCTAGATTCTAGAACAATCACAGCAGATTGGAAGGTAGAAAATGTAACACCGTTATTCAAGAATGGAGGGAGAGAGAAAACCGGGAACTACAGATCAGTTAGCGTGAAATCAGTCATCCGGGCAAATGCTGGAATCCATTGTTAAGGAAGTTGTTTCAGGGCACTTAGAAAATCATAACATGATTAGGCAGAGTCAACATGGTTTTATGAAAGGGAAATAGTGTTTGGCAAATTTATTAGTCTTTTGAGGATGCAACTAGCAGGGTAGATAAAGGGGAACCAGTGGATGTAGTATATTTGCATTTCCAAAAGGCATTCGATAAGGTGCCACATAAAAGATTATTACACAAGATAAGGGCTTATGGGATTGGAGGTAATTTATTAGCATGGATAGAGGATTGGTTAACGGACAGAAAACAGAGTAGGGATAAACGGGTCTTTTTCAGGTTGGCAGGCAGGATCAGTGCTGGGGTCTCTGCTATTTACAATCTATATTAATGACCTATATGAAGGGATCGAGTGTAATGTATCCAAGTTTACTGACGATACAAAGCTAGGTGGGGACAGTAAGCTATGAGGAGAACACAAAGTGTCTGCAAAGGGATATAGATAGACTAAGTGAATGAGCAGTAAGGTGGCAGATGGAGTATAATGTAAAGAAATGTGAGGGTATTCACATTGGTAGGAAGAATAGAAAAACAGAATATTTTTTAAGTGATGAGAAACTTTTAAATGATGGTGTTCAGAGAGATTTGGGTGTCCTTGGGCAAGAAACACAAAGCTAGCATGCAGGTACAGCAAGCAATAAGGAAGGCAAATGGCATGTTGTCCTTTACTGCAAGGGAGTTGGAGTATAAGAGTAAGGAAGTCTTGCTACAATTGTACAGGGCCTTAGTGAAACCACACCTGGAGTGTACAGTTTTGGTCTCTTTATCTAAGGAAGGATATACTTGCCTTGGAGGCGGTGCAACAAGATTCACTAGATTGATTCTTGGGATGAGAGTACTATTCAATGATGAGAGATTGTGTATGTCATGTATTCAACTGTCATTGTAACCCATGTATAAACTGACCTAAGTTGTACACCGTGAGAATATTGACCACTAGGTGGTGAACTTGTGGGAGACACTCCTAACCTGGACTTTCAGGTATAAAAGGGGAAACTCCACCCACCTTCATCACTTCAGTGCTGGAATAAAGGTTACTGGTTACAGAGTGACCTTCTCTCAAGTATGAGCCTCGTGTATTTATACTGTATAGTAAGGACATATCATTGGCGATGAGAAACTGGGATTTAAACCACACCAGCATGGCCACTAGCAGCACAGATGAGAGGTACTGTGTTGGTGACGATTGGGACGATTTTATTGAGAGACTATAGCAAAGTTTCGTCACTAAGGAATGGTTGGGACAGGATTCAGCCGACAAACGCAGGGCTCATCTCCTGACGGTTTGTGGATCCAGGACATGCACTTCCTGATGAAGGACCTCCTAGCGCCAGAAAAGCCAGCGGACAAGATTTTTGAAGAGCTCGGTAACTTGATCGGGGAACACTTTAAACCGGCGAGCAGCATGCACATGGCGAGACACCGGTTTTACACGAACCGGCGGCGAGAAGGGCAAAGCGTTCCAGACTTCGTGGCAGACCTCCGGCGACTGGCGAGCCTATGTAAGTTCCCAGATGCATGCAGAGCGGAGATGCTGTGAGACTTTTTTATTGAGGGCATCGGGAATGCTGGGGTTTTCAGGAAACTGAGACCAAAGACTTGACCCTGGAAAAGGCGGCTTTGATGGCCCAGACATTTATCTCAGGAGAGGAAGAGACCAGAATGATGATTGACAAAATTCTTGGCTTAAATGCAGCAAATGGATCGGGAGTCAACATTGTTAATGCGGCACACAGTTCTCCAGGCAGACAGGGGCAATCGGACATGCCCGAGCATGTAGTCGAACCCAAAGGGGGAATTCAACAGAGACAATGGCTAGCTGAACGGCAATTCATGCCATCGCAAGGGACAATGGGGCCATCGACACCTGTCAATGGCACGCTTAAGGACAGTTACAGAGACAGTCAGCCACAATCGACTGGTAATGGACCTTTTGTTTCCAACAACGGCTCATGTTGGAGGTGTGGAAGCAAACACCCAGCCAGAGCTTGCAGGTATCAGCAATATACCTGCAGAAATTTCAACGTCAGCGGTCACTTGGTGCGTATATGCAGGAAGCCTGCAGCCAGGTTGATGTATGAGAAGGATGGGCCCGATGTAAGTCCTACGAGGCCAAATGAACACTGGGGGAAATCGCTGGAAGCTGAAGTTCAGCGAGTTCATGTGGAGCACATATACAGTTCATACACCAGGATGCCACTGATAATGATGAAAGTGCTCCTCAAATGCATCCCAGTATCAATGGAGCTAGACACTGGAGCCAGCCAGTCCCTGATGAGTATCAAACAGCTCAAAGTTGTGGGCGTCCAAGGCCAGGAGGCCAAAATTAGTGCCGATTGATTACAGCTACGGACATATACAAAGGAGATCATTCCGGTGCTAGGCAGCGCCACGGTAGTCGTGACCCACAAAGATTCGGAGAACAGATTGCCACTCTAGATTGTCCCGGGGACGGTCCCGCACTACTGGGGAGGAGTTGGCTTGCTGTCATGAACTGGAAATGGGCGATGTCAATGCAATTTCTTCTGTAGAGCGAATATCATGCTCACAGGTCCTGGACAAATTTGACATTATTTCAACCCGGCATTGGCACTTTCATGGGGACCAAGGTAGTGATTCACATAAACCTGGGCACCAGGCCAATACACCACAAGGCCAGAGCTGTGCCATGCGTAATGCGGGAAAAGATTAGAAGGCGAATTGGACCGCCTGCTGAGGGAAGGCATCATCTCGCCAGCCGAATTCAGTGACTTGGCGAGCCCGATTGTGCCGGTGCTCAAGGCGGATGGGTCGGTCAGGATATGTGGTGATTACATGGCCACCATCAATCGGGTGTCACTCCAAGACCAGTACCCGCTACCGAGAGCGGAGGACCTCTTTGCGACGCTATCCGGTGGCAAACTTTTTTCAAAATTGGACCTGACCTCAGCTTACATGACCCAGGAGCTGGCGAATGAGTCGAAGAAGCTGACCACCATCATGACACACGAGGGGTTGTTTGAGTACAACAGATGTCCGTTCGGGATTCGCTCGGCCGCCGCGATCTTTCAACGAAATATGGAAAGCCTCCTCAAGTCGATTCCAAGGATGGTGGTTTTTCAAGACGACAACCTCATCACGGGTTGCTATACTGAATAACACCTCCACAACCTGGAGGAGGTGCTACGCAGACTGGACCAGGTAGGACTGCGACTGAAAAAGGCGAAGTGCGTCTTCCTAGCCCCAGAGGTAGAATTCCTGGGGATGAGGGTAGCAGCAGACGGGATCAGGCCTACTGCGTCCAAAACTGAAGCGATCCAGAGAGCACCCAGACCCCGTAACACGACGGAGCTGCGTTCGTTCCTGGGGCTCTTGAACTATTTTGGTAACTTTCTTCCCAAATTGAGCACGCAGTTGGAGCCGCTGCACGTGCTCCAACACAAAGGTCGCGAATGGGTCGGGGGGGACAGCCAGGAAAGGGCTTTTGATAGAACACGCAATTTGTTATAGCGTTAACAGATTGTTGGAGCATATGACCCATGTAAGAAACTTGTTTTAACGTGCGATGCGTCGTCCTATGGGGTCAGGTGTGTGTTGCAGCATGTGAATGCCAATGGTCAGTTACAGCCGGTAGCTTATGCCTCCAGAAGTATGTCCCAGGGAGAAAGGGGCTACGGGATGGTAGAAAAGGAAGCGCTTGCATGTGTATATGCAGTAAAAAAAATGCACCAGTACCTGTTTGGCAGGAAATTTGAGCTGGAGACAGATCACAAACTCCTAACGTCCCTTTTGGCTGACAACAAGGCCATAAATGCAAATACATCGGCCCGCATACAGAGGTGGGCACTCACGTTAGCCGCCTATGGCTATACAATTCGGCACAGACCGGGCACTACAAACTGCGCCGATGCACTCAGCAGGCTCTCACTAGCCACCACCGAGGGGGCAACCGAGCATGCTGCTGAGATGGTCATGGCTGTTGAAGCTTTCGAAAGCGAAGGCTCACCCGTGACAGCCCGTCAGATTTAAGTCTGGACAAATAGAGACCCGCTACCGTCTCTAGTCAAAAAATGTGGCCTGAATGGGGACTGGGCAGGCACGTACAGGGCATGCCCTGAGGAATTCAAACCATTTCACAGGCGCAAGGATGAACTCTCAGTTCAGGCCGATTGCCTACTGTGGGGAAACCAAGTAATCATGCCCCTGATGGGCAGAGAGATGTTCATCAGAGAACTCCACAATGAGCACCTGAGCATTGTCATGATGAAGGCAATTGCCAGGTCACACGTTTGGTGGCCAGGGATAGATGCAGATCTGGAACTTTGTGTTCGCAGGTGCAACACGTGTACCCAGCTGGGCAATGCGCCCAGAAAAGCTCCCTTTAGCCCCTGGTCCTGGCCCGCCAAGCCATGGTCACGCATCCATGTGGACTACGCAGGTCCTTTCATGGGAAAATGTTTTTGGTTGTAGTAGACGCCTACTCCAAATGAATCGAGTGTGACATCCTCAATTCAAGCACATCCTCTGCCACGGTAGAAAGTCTACGGGCAATGTTCACCGCCCATGGTCTACCAGACGTCTTGGTCAGCGACAATCGCCCGTGCTTTACAAGCATTGAATTCCAGGACTTCATAGCAGGAAATGGTATCAACCATTTCAGAATGGCACCGTTCAAGCCGGCCTCAAACGGCCAGGCGGAACGAGCAGTGCAGATAATCAAACAGGGGATGCTCAGAAACCAAGGGGGTTCCCTACAAAGCTGCTTATCATGCCTCCTGTTGGCCAATAGATCCCGACCACACTCGCTCACAGGGGTCCCACCCGCAGAGCTGCTAATGAAAAGGACGCTCAAAACCAGGTTATTCCTTGTACACCCCACCATGAAAGAAATTGCTGAGAGCAGGCGCCAGTCACAATGTGACTACCATGATGGGAATGCGAGGGCGCGATGTATTGATGTCAATGACCCTGTCTTTGTCCTCAACTATGCTCCAGGCACTGTGATTGCCAAAGAGGGGAATAGGATTCTGGTTGTTAAACTTACCAATGGACAAATCTGCCGCAAGCATGTGGATCAAACAAAAAGGAGGTTCAGCAACCCCATAGAAGAAGCAGAGAAAGAACACGATGTAGAGTTCACTCCACCACAGGTGACCAAACACCGGAACCAAGTGGAGGAGAGCCCAGTCACTATGGGCAGTCCAGACAGGCCTGAGGCACCGCAAACAGCAGACACTCAGGCCAGCGCCCAACAACCGGAGCCGCTATTGACATTGACCACTAGGTGGTGAACTTGTGGGAGACACTCCTAACCTGGACCTTCAGGTATAAAAGGGGAAGCTCAACCCACCTTCATCACTTCAGTGCTGTAATAAAGGTTACTGGTCACAGAGTGACCTTCTTTCAAGTATGGGCCTCGTGTGCATTTATACTGTATAGTAAGGACATATCAGTGTAGAATGGACTTATACTCTGGTGTTTAGAAGAATAAGAGGTGATCTCATAGAAACATACAAGATTGACAGGGTAGATGCTGAGAGGTTGTTTCCCCTGGTTGGAGTGCCTAGAACTAGGGGGCACAGTCTCAGGATAAGGGGTATGCCATTTAAAACAGAGATGAAGAGGAATTTCCTCACTCAGAGGGTTGTGAATCTTTGGAATTCTCTGCCCCAGAGGGCTGTGGCTGTTGAGTCTCTGAATATATTCAAGGTTGAGATAGATAGATTTTTGGAGTCTAGGGGAATCAAGGGATATGGAGATCGGGCGGAAAAATGGAGTTGAGATCGATGATCAGCCATGATCTTATGGAATGGCGGAGCAGGCTCGAGGGGCCGTATGGTCTATTCCTGTTCCTATTTATTATACACTGGGTAGGGGTGAGAAATGACAATGATATAACGTTCCTCTATGCATTATTTTAATAGCTATTTAAGCTGTTTATGTAATGGGTTAATGTCTCTATTAAAACAGTGCACGGGGGGAATGTCATATGAATGTGTCAAGCATTTGTCTGCTAAAATCACTAGTTGTACTTTCTTGCCTATAATTATTTTTAGCATGTTGGCACTAGACCAGCGATTTATGGTCAGGAGTTTTTGCTTCCCACAAGGAAAATGTTACACTTTTTTGTACAATGACTGCCAAATTTCTCAAAGACACCGACAGGAACATCGGTGACATTGTCATCATGTGCATCACTCTACACTTGAGCACTAAGTGCATATGAAAGTGGTGAAAAAATAACAACAAAAAATTAAATATGTAAAAAAACTTCAAACATTGTGACCTGAATTCTCGCTGGCAAATCAGCATAAAAACTCTATATCGTGGGAGAGTGAGTGAGGTTAACCCATGGCGAAAGGCATCTTTTGCTGCCGGTCAGAGTTTGAGTAGGATTTGGAGATAGGTATATATTATGAGACCATGGAAATGAGCAAAATGCATCATCCAATGTATTTCCCACATTTGCACCCGACCAACGTGGGTCACAAGGGACGCCTGTGCATCCTGGCGATCAATATTGCTAAGGGCATCGGGGTTTGGGATTGAAACACTTTTTTTTAAAAAAAAAAAGCTGCTTTCTCTACTAGAATCAATTGCAGAACAGTTGAGTGAAGTAAGGAAATCAACTCATTCAAAAATAGATGAGTATTTTAATTGATCCTCCAGCACAACCAGTCCACGGAAAGGCACCACAGTGAGTTTTCCTCCCAATTCCTGAGACAGATAACCCAGTCATGCCATAAATGGTGCAAGTGGTTTCCTGAAATAAGTAAGTACCTTTGATCTGAAAAGTGGGCCAGGATCTGGGGTGCAAACAATGAATGGGCAGTGGGCCGGCTCCACCAAAGGTCAACCACTATTGCAGCTGGGAGGAAATGTGGGATGTTGTAGAAATTAATGACCAGTAGTTTACATGAAATAAAACAGTTCTATCTCTGATTCTTGAGTTGTGCGGGCAGCTTCCCTGAACCAGCCTCTATAACACTCTTTCTAGATTTCTTTACTTCACTACTGTCTTTAAAAACTTACTCAAAGTCTGTCTTTTTGATTATTCCTTTGGCCAACTCTTGCATCCTCTGTTGCTTAATTTGTTTCTCTCTTGCATGAAATGCTTTGGAACGCTTTGTTATGTTGAAGCGGCCAAATAAATACAAGTTATTGTTTAATATCCATGAACCTCCACTCTCTAATCTGTATCTGTCACAGAAATCAAGCCAAGAGCGGTCATCAAACAGCACTGAACTGTGATTAGAAAATCATGAGGTCAAAGTCTTGCCTCAATTGAAATTGTAAACACTGGGTGAATTTCATGAGTTCTCAGCCATGAAATTAGACAGTGCATTCTGTGGCATTCAACTCATTCAGCATGCCAAAACCTGTTCTTTGTGATCATCACTGTGAATAGTTTTGCTTTTACTAGTTCAGGCAGAACATCATCAATGGTTCTAAGTGGGTAGTGATTACATTTGAGAGCTTTGTTAAGTGGCTTTGGATTGATGCACAGGTGCACTTTATTATTTCGTTTCACTATCTGCACTATTGAAAGAACATAGAAAATAGGTGCAGGAGTAGGCCATTCGGCCTGTTATGTATGCATGCCTGTTTACTGTGTGATGTCTGAAACACTGTTATGCAACACTGAATGTACCCTTACACCGTACACACCTTACCTGTACACCAGAGGGTGCTGCTGCTGGAGACCTAAAGGTTACCTGCACACTGCAGGTAACCCAGTATAAAAAGGAACTCGCAGCTGTTGTCAGCACTCGGGAGCTGCAAATAAAGGACTACAGGTCTATACAGTTTAAGTATCATACTCTGCCTCGTGGAGTCATTACTAAAGGTGCCTACATACACTACAACTGGCGATGGAAATACGAGGTCACAAACTACATGCTCAACATGTCTAACCTCAGCAATTTACAGAGGGGGAAGATTGGGATGCTTTTGTGGAAAGATTGGAACACTTCTTTATAGCCAACGACCTGGACGGGGACACACCAGCTACACTACCGAACAAACACAGGGCCATTCTGCTTAGCAGTTGTGGGCCCACCATCTATGGTCTCGTCAGGGACTTACTAGCCCCGAAGAAGACATCCACCAAGAGCTATGAGCAACTTGTAACAATCATACAGGAACAACTAAAACCGAAAGAAAGCTTCCTCACAGCCAGGCACCGGTTCTACACTTACCTGAGGGCCAGGAAATTGCCAAGTATGCTACACACTTAAGAAGACTAGCTGCACCGTGTGATTTTGGCGACCACCTTAATGAAGCACTAAGGGACATATTTGCCATTGGAATCGGCCACGAAGGCCTCCTACACAAATTGCTCTCGGGTGACATCACGGTCACCCTGCAGAAAGCAATTCAAGTGAGCCAGGCCTACATGGTATCGGTCAGCGACTCCAGGCGAATACTGACCCAGGACTCTAAACCGGCGAGCGCAGTGCACTGCATGGATACTTCTAAAGGCAGAAATGCTGCCCCGAGTCCTGCAACCCTGAGTCCGTGACATGGGCAAACCGGCTAGCCCCGTGCTGGCGATGTGGAGGAAACCACAGGGCCCACCAGTGCCGCTACAAAGACTATGCATGCAAAGGCTGCAAAGAGAAAGGGCACCTTCAGAGAATGTGCAGGTAACCCTTAGGTCTCCGGCAGCAGCACCCTCTGGTGTACAGATAAGGTGTGTACAGTGTAAGGGTACATTCAGTGTTGCATAAGTGTTTCAGACATCACACAGTAAACAGGCATGCGTACACAACAAATATTTGAGTACACGGACTTTAAAGCTAAAGATGCAATTAAAGGGTGCAAGTATGACAATGTATGCAATGTAACCATGAATTGTGATGTTGGTTTAACTAATGTGACTAATGAGATGAATGCAGGTGTCAGTAAGGTTGAGCACAAGTTTATTATGCTTAACAGTAATGATAGAGATTGTGAATAACCATGTCTGTTGAAACCAGGACACCTAAAAGTGATGCAAATGCTAGAATGTATAATGCAGGCTCGACTATGTGTGATCAGAGCCAAGGTGTCATGTATACCGGTAGGACACTGCCAAAGGACATTGGGTCCGACAGGGACCATGCTGACGCCAATGGAATCCCCCTGTGTGAGACCCCCAGGTCCAGCAGCTACCTGACCTTGTAGCCTGGACCTTTGGAACAAATGTGATGCCCCTTACAGGACACACATACAGGCAGTGGGAGCAGACCCACTACAGGGACAGTGGTCAATGGGCAGCCCAGCCACCACCAGACCAGCCCTACAGCCCCTGGCCACCAGGGCCAACACCAGGAGCATGAGGCCAATACCCTCCAGCTTCCCTGACAAACCCTGGGATGACCTGATCCTCATCCCAATTGGTGGACAAGGAGCCCACCCAGTCTTGTGGCCCTGCCCACAACCCCACAACTACCCACATCACAGTGTATACACACCATCCACTGCTGCCGTGGCTACCTCCCCGAGGGATCCCACAACAGTGACACCCACTTGGTTTGTGTGTGAGGGAGGGGAAACGTATGAGGCCAGCCTCAAGCACAGGGTTCACACCTGGCAACCACACAACCCTCACCACAAACTCTCATAGCCCACCACTGATCACCTCCCCTGGGCATGACAAAAGGGATATGAAAACTGCTTATGGGGGGCGGGGGAGGGGGAGGGAGTGTTGTTGTGTATGCATGCCTGTTTACTGTGTGATGTCTGAAACACTGTTATGCAACATTGAATGTACCCTTACACTGTACACATCTTACCTGTACACCAAAGGGTACTGCTGCTGGAGACCTAAGGGTTACCTGCACACTGCATGGCTCTTCGAGCCTGCACCGCCATTCAATAAGATCATGGCTGATCATTCACCTCAGTAGCCGTTTCCTGCTTTCTCTCCATACCCGTTGATCTCTTTAGCCGTAAGGGCCATATCTAACTCCCTCTTTAATATATCCAATGAACTGGCATCAACAACTCTCTGCGGTAGAGAATTCCACAGGTTAACAACTCTCTGAGTGAAGAAGTTTCTCCTCACCTCAGTCCTAAATGGCTTACTCCTTATCCTTAGACTGTGTCCCCTGGTTCTGGATTTCCCCACCATCAGTAACATTCTGTTGTGTATCTGTAAAGCATGCACTCCCATATTCCACCACCAGGGAGTGCATCCCCTTAAGTCCCAAGCGATCCCAGTATTCTTTGGGAGCACTGTATATAAGCCGGCTCCTAAGACCTGTTCCTCACTCTGGAGTGTCTTAATAAGGACTGAGGTCACTGTTACTTTAACCTCCCTGTATGCAGTCTCATCTGTGTCACGAACACAACAACTGGCGATGAGTATACGAATCCAATGCAAAGATGCAGCAAACTGGGCATCCTGGAGAAGTTCATGGAGGGTGAGGACTAGGAAGTCTATGTCGAACGGCTAGACCAGTACTTTGTAGCCAACGAGCTGGACGGAGAAGGAAGCGCTGCAAAAAGGAGAGCGGTCCTTCTCACGGTCTGCGGGGCACTGACCTACAGCCTCATGAAGAATCTTCTGGCTCCGGTGAAACCCACAGATAAGTCATATGAGGAGCTGTGTACACTGGTTCGGGAGCATCTTAACCCAAGGGAGAGCGTGCTGATGGCGAGGTATCGGTTCTACACGTGGCAGCAATCTGAAGGTCAGGAAGTGGCGAGCTACATCGCTGAGCTAAGGCGACTTGCAGGACAATGTGAGTTTGATGGCTACCTGGAGCAAATGCTCAGAGACTTTTTTGTACTGGGCATTGGCCACGAGACCATCCTACAAAAACTTTTGACTGTAGAGACACCGACACTCAGTAAGGCCATTGCAATAGCACAGGCGTTTATGTCCACCAGTGATAACACCAAACAAATCTCTCAGCACACAAGTGCTCGCAATGTTCACAAGTGTTTGCGAGCAGAAATGTACAGGGCAGAACCCACGAGTCTGCAACCGCCAGCAGGCCTCAGGTGACCCAGATGACTCAGAGTCCCCAACAAAGGATGAATGCAAGGCAATTCACACCTTGTTGGCGTTGTGGAGGCTTCCATTCAGCCTATTCATGCCGCTTCAAAGGGTATGTTTGCAAGAGCTGTGGAACAATGGGGCCCCTCCAACGAGCTTGCAGACGAGCTGCAAGCTCTGCAAAACCTGCTAACGTGGCAGAGGAAGATCGGTCCATGGTGGATCAAAGCAATTTCGAGCCTCAGAGAGAGGAGGCAGATGCTGAAGTACACGGGGTGCACACATTTTCGACGAAATGTCCACCGATGATGCTAAATGTAAAATTGAATGACTTACCTGTAGCCATGGAACTGGACACTGGCACTAGCCAATCCATGAGTAAAAAGATGTTTGAGAGACTGGTGCGAAAAGGCACTCAGACCAGCCCTGAGCCCCATCTACACGAAACTGAGAAGGTACACCAAAGAGCTCATCACTGTCCTGGGCAGCGTCATGGTCAAGGTCACCTATGAGAGCACGGTGCCCAAACTGCCACTCTGGATTGTCCCGGGCGATGGCCCCAAACTGCTTGGAAGGAGCTGGCTTGGACAAAATCCGCTGGAACTGGGATGACATCCGAGAGCTATCACATGTCGATGAGGCCTCATGTACCCAGGTTCTTTCCTTCCTTTTTGAGCCTGGCATTGGAAACTTTTCCGGGGCAAAGGTGCGGATCCACTTGGTCCCAGAGGCATGACCCATTCACCACAAGGCGCGAGCGGTACCTCACATGATGAGGGAGAGAGTGGAAATCGAGCTGGACAGGCTGCAATATCATACCATCTCCCCAGTGGAATTCAGCGAGTGGGCCAGCCTGATTGTTCCAGTACTCAAAAGTGATGGCACGGTCAGGATTTGCGGCGATTATAAAATAACTATTAATCGTTTCTCGCTACAGGACCAATACCCGCTACCTAAGGCAGACGACCTATTTGCGACGCTGGCAGGAGGCAAGACATTTACCAAGCTTGACCTGACTTCGGCCTACATGACGCAGGAGCTGGAGTAGTCTTCGAAGGGCCTCACCTGTATCAACACGCACAAGGGACTGTTCATCTACAACAGATGCCCGTTTGGAATTTGGTCGGCTGCAGCGATCTTCCAGAGAAACATGGAGAGCCTACTCAAGTCGGTACCATGCATGTCGGTTTTTCAGGACTACATATTGGTCATGGGTCGGGACACCGTCGAGCACCTACAAAACCTGGAGGAGGTCCTCCAGCGAATGGCTTGCGTAGGGTTGCAGCTGAAGAGGTCGAAATGCATCTTCATGGCAACAGGTGGAGTTTTTGGGGAGAAAGATCGTGGCGGACGGCATTCAGCCTCTGTCTTGGCGTCGGTGGGCCATCAGGAACGCGCCTAGGCCACAGAACGTCACGGAGCTGCGGTCGTTCCTGGGACTCCTCAAAAATTTTGTAACTTCCTACCGGGGTTAAGCACCCTCTTCAAGCCCCTACATTTGTTATTGCATAAAGGTGAGAACTGGGTATGGGAAAAAAAAACAAGCAATTGCTTTTGAGAAAGCCAGAAACATTTTATGCTCCAACAAGCTGCTTGTATTGTATAACCCATGTAAAAGACTTGTGCTAGCATGTGACGCGTCGTCGTACGGAGTCGGGTGTGTATTACAACAAGCGAACGTTGCGGGGAAGTTGCAATCTGTTGCCTATGCTTCCAGGAGCTTGTCTAAGGCCGAGAGGGCCTACAGCATGATTGAGAAAGTGGCATTAGCGTGTGTTCGGGGTAAAGAAAATGCATCAGTACCTGCTTGGCCTCAAATTTGAGCTGGAAACCGATCACCAGCCCCTCATATCGCTGTTCGCTGAAAACAAGGGGATAAATACTAATGCCTCAGCCTGCATACAAAGGTGGGCACTCGCGCTATTAGCGTATAACTATACCATCTGCCACAGGTCAGGCACCGAGAACTGTGCGGATGCTCTCAGTCGGCTACCATTGCCCACCACGTGGGTGGAAATGGTGCAGCCTGCAAACTTGTTGATGGTGGCGCAGCCCGCAGACTTGTTGATGGTCATGGAAGTGTTTGAAAATTATAAATCACCTCTCATGGCCTGCCAGATTAGGACTTGGACCAGCCAAGATCCTCTGCTGTCCCTAGTAAAAAACTGTGTACTGCATGGGAGCTGGGCCAGCATCCCCATTGAAATGCAAGAGCTAACCAAGCTGTTCCAGCGGCGAAAGGACGAGCTGTCCATTCAGGCAGACTGCCTGTTGTGGGGTAACCGCGTAGTGCTACCCAAAAAGGGCAGGGAGATGTTCATCTCGGATCTCCACAGCACACACCCGGGTATAGTAATGATGAAAGCGATAGCTAGATCGCACGTGTGGTGGCCCGGTATCGACTCTGACTTAGAGTCCTGTGTACGGCAATGCAGCGTGTGTGCTCAGTTGAGCAACGCGCCCAGAGAGGCACCACTAAGTGTGTGGTCCTAGTCCTCCAGACCATGGTCGAGGATCCATGTCGACTATGCAGGCCCGTTTCTCGATAAAATGTTCCTGGTGGTGGTGGATGCTTTTTCAAAATGGATTGAATGTGAAATAATGTCGGGAAGCACCGCCACCACCACCATTCAAAGCCTGAGTGCCATGTTTGCCACCCACGGCCTGCCTGACATACTGGTCAGTGACAATGGGCCATGTTCCACCAGTGCCGAATTTAAAGAATTCATGACTCGCAATGGGATGAAACATGTCACCTCGGCCCCGTTTAAACCAGTCTCCAATGGGCAGGCAAAGCGGGCAGTACAAACAATCAAACAGAGCCTTAAATGAGTCACAGAGAGCTCACTCCAAACCCGCCTGTCCCGAGTACTGCTCAGCTACCGCACGAGACCCTACTTGCTCACAGGGGTGCTCCCGGCTGAGCTACTCATGAAAAGGACACTTAAAATCAGACTCTTGCTGGTTCACCCCAACCTGCATGATCAGGTAGAGAGCAGGCAGCAGCAATAAAATGTAAATGATGGTCGCGCCACTGTGTCACGGGAAATTGATCTGAATGACCCTGTGTATGTGCTAAATATGGACATGGTCCCAAGTGGATCGCGGGCACGGTGATAGCTAAAGAAGGGAGTAAGGTGTTTGTAGTCAAACTCGACAATGGACAAATTTGCAAAAAGCACCTGTACCAAACGAGACTGCGGTTCACAGACTGCCCTGAACAACCCACAGCAGACACCACCTTTTTCGAGCCCACAACACACACCCAAAGGATCAATGACACCACTCCGGACCAGGAAATCGAACCCATCATGCCCAACAGCCCAGCAAGGCCAGGCTCACCCAGCAGTCCTGCAGGGCCAACAACACGCCAGCCCAGCGAGGGCACAGCCAACACACCTTTGTACCGAGGCGGTTTTTCACTTTGACTTTGGTGGGGGGGGGGGGCGGGGAGTGATGTTGTGTATTTGTAAAGCATGCACTCCCATGTTCCGCCACCAGGGAGTGCATCCCCTGAAGTCCCAAGGGATCACAGCATCCCTTGGGAGCACTGTATATAAGCCGGCCTCTAAGGCCTGTTCCTCACTCTGGAGTGTCTTAATAAAGACTGTGGTCACTGTTACTTTAACCTCCCTGTGTGCAGTCTCATCTGTGTCAGGAACACAACACATTCTTCCTGCATCTAACCTGTCCAGTCCCGTCAGAATTTTATATGTTTCTATGCGATCCCCTCTCATCCTTCTAAACTCCAGTGAATACAGGCCCAGTTGAGCCAGTCTCCCCTCATATGTCAGTCCTGCCATCCCGGGAATCAGTCTGGTGACCCTTCGCTGCACTCCCTCAATAGCAAGAATGTCCTTCCTCAGATTAGGTGACCAAAACTGTACACAAAGGACACAAACAGTCAAGACACTCAAGAACTTTTCTATCAACCGAGTTATTAATGTGCTTCTTGACTAGTTCATTTACAGCTACAGCTAGCTTTCTGTCTGGCAACTGTGTGATTTGGATTTTAGAATCAATTTGAAGATGCAGACTTCTAACATCTCTCCTTTTTGAATACTTCCTGATTCTTGACCACTACATATTTTGTGAGCTTTGAAGAATGCTCCATCATGACAATATTCCCATGATTCACCTTCACAAGTTGCATATGTTTAATAACTCTGGCACCTAGAACAGATTTATGTCCATTTGCTATTATTTGTAGCTCAGTACTCCAAAATGAAAAAGATACAGAAACTAATGGTACTTTTGCTTGACAATATATTTTGTTAAAACATTTGTGGGAGTTGTATACAGACCACCAAACAATAGTAGGGAGGTTAGGGATGGCATCAAACAGGAAATTACGGACGTGTGCAATAAGGGTACAGCAGTTATCATGGGTGACTTTAATCTCCATATTGATCGGGCTAACCAAACTGGTAGCAATACTGTGGAGGAGGATTTCCTGGAGTGTAAAAGGGATGGTTTTCTAGACCAATATGTTAAGGAACCAACTAGAGAGCAGGCAATCCTGAACTGGGTCTTGTGTAACAAGAGAGGATTAATTAGTTGTGCGGGGCCCCTTGGGGAAGAGTGACCATAATATGGTAGAATTCTTCATTAAGATGGAGAGTAACACAGTTAATTCAGAGACTAGGGTCCTGAACTTAAAGAAAGGAAACTTCGACGGTATGAGACATGAATTGGCTAGGATAGACTGCAAGGGTTGATGGTAGATAGACAATGGCAGACATTTAAAGATCACATGGATGAACTACAACAATTGTACATCCCTGTGTGGCGTTCGAATAAAAAAGGTAGCTCAACCGTGGCTAACAAGGGAAATTAGGGAAGAGGCATATAAATTGGCCAGAAAAAGCAGCAAATCTGAGGACTGGGAGAAATCTAAAATTCAGCCGAGGAGGACTAAGGGTTTAATTAGGAAGGGGAAAATAGAGTATTAGAGTAAGCTTGCATGGAACATAAAAACTGACTGTAAAAGCTTCTATAGATATGTGAAGAGAAAAAGATTAGTGAAGACTAATGTAGGTCCCTTGCAGTCAGAATCAGGTGAATTCATAATGGGGAACAAGGAAATGGCAGACAAATTGAACAAATACTTTGGTTCTGTCTTCACTAAGGAAGACATGAATAACCTCCTGGAAAAAACTAGGGGACCGAGGGTTTAGCGAGAAGGGGAAACGGGGGGAAACGGAGGGAAACCCTTATCAGTCAGGAAGTGGTGTTAGTGAAATTGAAGGGACTGAAGGCCGATAAATCCCCAGCGCCTGATAGTCTGCATCCCAGAGTATTTAAGGAAGGGGCCCTAGAAATAGTGGATGCATTGGTGATCTTTATCCAACATTCCATGGACTCTGGATCAGTTCCTATGGATTGCGGGATAGCAATGTAACCCCACTTTTTAAAAAAAAAGGAGGGAGAGAGAAAACGGGGAATTATAGACCAGTTAGCCTGACATCAGTGGTGAGGATAATGCTGGAATCAATTATTAAAGATGCAATAGCAGTGCATCGAGAAAGCAGTGACAAGATCGGTCCAAGTCAGCATGGATTTATGAAAGGGAAATCATGCTTGACAAATCTTCTAGAGTTTTTTGAAGATGTAACTAGTGGAGTGGATAAGGGAGAAACAGTGGATGTGGTATATTTGGACTTTCAAAAGGCTTTTGACAAGGTCCCACACAAGACATTAGTGTGTAAAATTAAAGCACATGGTATTGGGGGTAATGTATTGACGTGGATAGAGAATTGGTTGGCAGACAGGAAGCAAAGAATGGGAATAAACTGGTCCTTTTCAGAATAGCAGGCACTGACTAGTGGGGTGCCGCAGGGTTCAGTGCTGGGACCCCAGCTATTTACAATATACATTAATGATCTAGACAAAGGAATTGAAGGTAATATCTCCAAGTTTGCAAATGACACTAAGCTGGGTGGAGGATGCTAAGAGGCTGCAGGGTGACTTGAACAGGTTAGGTGAATGGGCAAATGCATGGCAGATGCAGTATAATGTGGATAAATGTGAGGTTATCCACTTTGGTGGCAAAAACAGGAAGGCAGATTATTATCTGAATGGTGACAGATTAGGAAAAGGGTACATCAGTCATTGAAAGTAGGCATGCAGGTACAGCAGGCAGTAAAGAAAGCAAATGGCATGCTGGCCTTCATAGCGAGGGGATTTGAGTATAGGAGCAGGGAGGTCTTACTGTAGTTGTACAGGGCCTTGGCGAGACCACACCATGAGTATTGTGCACAGTTTTGGTCGTCTAATCTGAGGAAGGACGTGGTTGCTATTGAGGGAGTGCAGCGAAGGTTCACCAGACTGATTCCCGTGATGGCAGGACTGACATATGAGGAAAGACTGCATCGGCTAGGCTTGTACTCACTGGAATTTAGAAGAATGAGAGGGGATCTTATAGAAACTTATAAAATTCTGATGGGACTGGACAGGTTAGATACAGGTAGCATGTTCCCGATGTTGGGAAAGTCCAGAACCAGGGGACACAGTCTAAAGATAAGGGGTAAGCTATTTAGGACCGAGATGAGGAGAAACTTTTTCACCCAGAGAATTGTGAACCTGTGGAATTCTCTGCCACAGAAAGTTGTTGAGTCCAGTTCGTTGGACATATTCAAAAGGGAGTTAGATGTGACCCTTACGGCTAAAGGGATCAGCGGGTATGGAGAGAAGGCAGTGGTGGAGTACTGAGGTTGCATGATTAGCCATGATCATATTGAATGACGGTGCAGTCTCGAAGGGCTGAATGGCCTACTCCTGCATCTATTTTCTATGTTTCTATGTGCCGCTGTATCAACCAAAATATAATTTTAGAAATAAATATTTAGAATATAAAGCACCAGGAATTCAATGCGAGAAATTCACTTCTGCAAACCTTCTCACCGGAGGGAACAAATCATCAGCTCGGCAATTAAACATGCTTTAATAGAATATGCAGAAATTACAGCATTCCATCACACTTCACTAAGGAGTCAGAATAGCTACACTAATAACCTACATGGGCAGAGAAGCACTGAAAATACTTGATGGTCTTCATCAGCATTTCCCAAACCATGACCTCTACCACGAGAAGGGCAGCAGGCACATGGGAACACCACCACCTCCATATTCCCCTCCAAGTCACACACCATCCTGACTTGGAAGTATATCACTGTTCCTTCATTGTCACTGAGTACTCCCTCCCTAACAGCACTGTGGAAGTGCTTTCACCACATGGACTGCTGCGGTTCAAGAAGACGGCTCACCACCACCTTATCAAGGGTGTTGTATATGCAGACTCTGGATATACTCTCTGTGTAGTCACTGTGTGGTTGCAATAGATGGAGACTTGTTTACCTGATGTACTATCAATAAGGTTTACACTATGCATATACATGCTGGCACCACTGGAGGGTGCAACTGGTGGAGACCGGGGGTTTCCTGCCCTGGTGGCAGGGCCCAGTATAAAAGGCTGCACACCATGCTTGTGCCTCACTCTGGAGTTTGGAATAAAGAACCAAGGTCACTACAGTTTGAGTACAACATATTGCCTCGTGGAATCATTCATAAGTATATTACGGACATAACAGAGGGCAATTAGGAATAGGCAATAAATGCTGCCCTTGCCAGTGATGCCCACATTCCAGGAATGATTTTTTTTTAAATGTTACTGTAGGAAACTGCTTTCCTGGCTTTTAGTTTTTTTTTCCCTGGGCAGAGAATTCCACAGATTCACAACCCTCTGGGAGAAGAAATTCCTTCTCAACTCGGTTTTAAATTGGTTCCCCTGTATTTTGAGGCTTTGCCCCCTAGTTCTCGTCTCCCTGACCAGTGGAAACAACCTCTCTGCCTCTATCTTGCCTATCCCTTTCATTATTTTAAATGTTTCTATAAGATCACCCCTCATCCTTCTGAACTCCCAACGAGTAAAGACCCAGTTTACTCAATCTATCATCATAAGTTAACCCCCTCATCTCCAGAATCAGCCTAGTGAATCGTCTCTGTATCCCCTCCAAAGCTAGTATATCCTTCCTTAAGTAAGGTGACCAAAACTGCACGCAGTACTCCAGGTGGGGCCTCACCAATACCCTGTACAGTTGCAGCAGGACCTCCCTGCTTTTGTACTCCATCCCTCTCGCAATGAAGGCCAACATTCCATTCGCCTTTCTGATTACCTGCTGCACCTGCAAACTAACTTTTTGGGATTCATGCACAAGGACCCCCAGGTCCCTCTGCACCGCAGCATGTTGTAATTTCTCCCCATTCAAATAATATTCCCTTTTACTGTTTTTTTTTCAAGGTGGATGACCTCACATTTTCCGACATTGTATTCCATCTGCCAAACCTTAGCCCATTTGCATAACCTATCTAAATCTCTTTGCAGCCTCTCTGTCCTCTACACAACCCACTTTCCCACTAATCTTTGTGCCATCTGCAAATTTTGTTACACTACACTCTGTCCCCTCTTCCAGGTCATCTATGTATATTGTAAACAGTTGTGGTCCCAGCACCGATCCCTGTGGCACACCACTAACCACCGATTTCCAACCCAAAAAGGACCCATTTATCCCGACTCTCTGCTTTCTGTTAACCCGCCAATTCTTGATCCATGCTAATACATTTCCTCTGACTCCGCATGCCTTTATCTTCTGCAGTAACCTTTTGTGTGGCACCTTATCGAATGCCTTTTGGAAATCTAAATACACCACATCCATCGGTACACCTCTATCCACCATGCTCATTATATCCTCAAAGAATTCCAATAAATTAGTTAAACATGATTTCCCCTTCATGAATCCATGTTGCGTCTGCTTGATTGCACTATTCCTATCTAGATGTCCCGCTATTTCTTCCTTAATGATAGCTTCAAGCATTTTCCCCACTACAGATGTTAAACTAACCGGCCTATAGATACCTGCCTTTTGTCTGCCCCCTTTTTTAAACAGAGGCGTTACATTAGCTGCTTTCCAATCTGCTGGTACCTCCCCAGAGTCCAGAGAATTTTGGTAGATTATAACGAATGCATCTGCTATAACTTCCGCCATCTCTTTTAATACCCTGGGATGCATTTCATCAGGACCAGGGACTTCTCTACCTTGAGATCCATTAGCCTGTCCAGCACTACCTCCCTAGTGATAGTGATTGTCTCAAGGTCCTCCCTTCCCACATTCCCGTGACCATCAATTTTTGGCATGGTTTTTGTGTCTTCCACTGTGAAGACCGAAGCAAAATAATTGTTTAAGGTCTCAGCTATTTCCACATTTCCCATTATTAAATCCCCCTTCTCATCTTCTAAGGGACCAACATTTACTTTAGTCACTCTTTTCCGTTTTATATATCGGTAAAAGCTTTTACTATCTGTTTTTATGTTTTGCGCAAGTTTATTTTCGTAATCTATCTTTCCTTTCTTTATTGCTTTCTTAGTCATTCTTTGACAAGAGCTCAGCCCAATCCATGCTCCTGCCTGAAGCAAGAGTGAGGCATTGTGATTAGCTGGTACAGATAGACAAAAGAAATACAGAACTTGCATTTGAATGCCACCTTTCACGTTCTCAGGATGACTCAAAGTGCTGTACAGGCAATTAAGTACTTTTGAAGTGTAGTCATGGTTGTAATGTAGACCACCACCAGAAGTGATGAAATATTTTTATAATTTGTTTCACTGATGGGCAAATAAGAAAATATTAAAGGGTACACAGAGGAATGATCATCATTTTCTCAAAGAATGGTAAAAGTTTGGGATAATCTTTCAGGCAGTGTGGAAAGATGAAAGTGTTGGGAACATTCAAAGTGCAGCTGAATACTGTAATATAGTACATTTTCACTGGGAATGCTCCTGGTGCAGAGTTTCGTGTGCTAGGAATGCCTATTGAAAATTTGCTTGCATTTTCATCATACTATTGTGTCCATTAATTTTAATGGATGGGAAATTGTGGAGAGTGCTCACCCAGATTCCTGATATGTGCTCCCAGCTCATAAAGCTTTACACCGGGAGCACTGAAGAAGAATGTTTACCCCAATTAGAGAGTTGGGCTATTAAAGGGATTCGCATCGCTGAGGCAAATGGCCTTTTGTTATACTTGTTGTTTTCTTGTGCTATTTTCCTTTATAAATGTGTGGCACTTTACAACATAGAGTTATTCCTTTTTGGCCTTGTTTTTATAGTTCTGTATCCCTCAGCTTTAACTTTTTTTTCCAAAATCTGGCATCTCATTACATTTTCTTTCTTCATTCACAATCTCCCTTTCAGACTGCCACTGACTTTCATTGTTAATCTATTTTAGCAAACTTCCTTTAGAGTGCTTTTTAAATAACATTGTTTTGCATATACTATCTGTGAAGAAGTCATTATTTATCTTAAGATATTTATAGAAAGAAAGACTTGGATTTATATAGTGACTTTCACAACCACCGGATGTCTTAAAGCGCTTTACAGCCAATGAAGTACTTTTGGAGTGTAGTCACTGTTGTGATGCAACAAAAGGCTGTTTTAAAACATGATATTTTAAAATGTATTAATAATAGAAAGGCAGACAATTGTTCGTGAGATCATGGTGATAAAAATATTACCATGTGCAATTTGCTTTTTTTGCCCAGAAGTAACAATTAGGGTATTTCAATTCAAATTCTGTAGTTTGTTGCTCCAATATGACTCAATTTACAGAGGATTCCAAAGAAATACAAATGACGCATCTCTCTCCAGCTGCACTAACCTAACAATAAACTCATTAAGTACATTGCAGGGTTCAAAAAAAATGTTAACGGTTTTATTTCAGTTATATGTAGTTACAAAGCATCACCAATTGTATCTTAAGAACCAAAAAGGTGAGTTCATCAAAACTATTAAAACATTCAAGTTGATAAAAATTAATATACAAAGAATCTATGAACATCAATAAACTGTCCATGGTGTGACAAGTCTTTATTTTGCCAGTTTTTACTGAATGATGTATGTAGAAAAATGCAATACAAATTCAAATTAACTACCAATGCACAAGGTCAGTAATATCATTCACACTGACTTGCTGACATGATAAATACAGATTATGACAATGGTCAGATTTACTATGGTTCCTTGGTGTGTTGGAACCCCATAACTCTCAATCACTGCAGGTATAAATGAGTTACGGTTGCTCATAAGTGTGAAGGAATGCCTGACACTACATCTCTGTCTGAAGTCGCACAGTGCATTTACTGCCGATTGTGGTACCTTACTTCAAGCGGTAAAACAAAGCTGGTGGAAATTTTTAGAAATAGGAGCAGGAGTAGGCCATTTGGCCCTTCAAGCCTGCTCTGCCATTCAATAAGATCATGGCTGATCGGAAATAAAAACAGAAAATGGTGGAAACACTTAACAGCTCAAGCAGCATCTGTGGAGAGAGGGAGGTAGGGTTCTGACGACAGGTCACCGATCTGAAATGTTAACCCTACTTTCCCCTCTCCACAGATTCTGAGTGTTTCCAGCATGTTTTATTCTTACTGCAGTGATTAATGCCGCTCTTCATTTTTGATAGTTTTTTTTCTAATATCCCTTTATTTCCTTTCTCATTCCCCCTCTTCTGAAAACAGTGTCTCGGGGTGAAATGCAATTTCATCAGCCAGCAGCTCTCTCTTTCTTTTTTAATAGAATCTCTCTCTCTCAACAGTTTTCCAGCACTTTCCCTAAGTGGACCTTGACTCCCATGATCCAGAAGCTTTACTTTTTTTCCAATAATCTGCACTTTACAGATTTATGCGACGCAAGCAATAATGATTAACCTTTCTTGCAGTAATCTTCTTACTGGATTATATGTGGTCTTGTGCATTCTCACTTGAGATCAGAGTTTTCACAGAATACAGTGACTAATGTATTTATTTACAATTAAATAGAAATAGGAAGCACAAGGTAAAAAGTAAAAATTAATACAGAAATACAAGAAATATGGAAAATCCATGCTGGATTTGTTTCCCTTTATAAGAAATGTCTTTCAGGTTAAAGCAGAAGGTAGCTTGGATTTTCTGATCAATGTTATTTTAACACTATTGTAACTCATTTAAAATACCACCAGCATTGAAATAATGGAAATTGGAAAATCTAAGCTAGCATCTTTAGTTGTTGAAAACAATGCCCTAGTTACTGACGAGGTGATTTCAATCAGTTTTGTTTTCTCACACTGCTCTCAGTGTAATTTCTTATAACCGGGAGCTAAAAGTAAGCCCTCTGTCTGATCTGTTATCAGAAGTTGCAAGAATTTTAGTACTTTTTTAATCATCATCATAGGCAGTCCCTCGAAATCAAGGAAGACTTGCTTCCACTCTAAAAGTGAGTTCCTCGGTCCAACGCGGGAATTACAGTCTCTGTCACAGGTGGGGCAGACAGTGGTTGAAGGAAAGGGTGGGGGGGGGGAGTCTGGTTTACCGCACACTCCTTCCGCTGCCTGTGCTTGATTTCTGCATGCTCCTGGCGACGAGACTTGAGGTACTCAGCGCCCTTCCGGATGCTCTTGCTCCACTTTGAGCGGTCTTGGGCCAGGGATTCCCAGGTGTCGATGGGGATGTTGCACTTTATCAAGGAGGCTTTGAGGGTGTCCCGTGTCGGGCATGCGGACAAGTTGGCCAACCCAACGGAACTGGTCGAGCGTGGTCAGTGCTTCGATGCTGGGGAGGTTGGCCTGAGCGAGAACACTGACAATCTACAGGGTCTACTTTTTTAGTATCCCACTTTTAACAGCTTAATTCATTTCAGGTTGCATTAACAGACAAATTAAATGACATTTTATGCAAGGATATAATGCAAAGATCCAAAATTATACAGGTTTTGAAAGGTATGAGCTAAGCAGCATCCGCCCAATCCAATCAGCGCAAAAGTAACATTTGAGATAGCATAGATCCAAAACACTTTTAGCAATTTCATATCAATCAATTATTGAAATGAATCACTTGGATTAAAAGATAGAGTTTCATAAAGTTGACCTTTGCAGCTAGACAATTGGGTGTTAATCCATCATGTCTGACCTCTGCCCATTTTTCCTCCATTCCGATTTTTCAATTGGGAGAACAGTAGTTATAGGAAGCACCTGCTGTTTTATGGGTGGATACAACTAAATTAATGTATAATTATATCACATTTATAATTTTCCATAATTTCCATTCATTGCATGTCTTTTTTTACCTTCATATATAAACTGAGCATTCAGGTTTGCTAAGCACCATTCTTCACATGGAAATCAGTTCAAAGAGGCCAGTAATGAAATTGCTGAAGGTAGTTCTTGTCTTTTTTTGTTCCCTTTTTCCTGTTATTATTGAGGGACTTTGCATAGTTGTGGCGCTGTTTTCTCCCTACTTTTTGCTGACATAGTGCTACAATGGGTTTCCCCTATATCAGTGCATTTTAGTGGAAGAAGATGAGAAACAATAGATATAAGGTAGGTCAAGCTGCATATGAGGCACTCCACACCCACTGCCGGTACCCTCACACTACACTATATGGGCAGAGGGGCATGTACTGCCACTTGTCCCAGGAGCAGTTCCTGCAGAGGCTTTGATTCTCCTGGGAAACCATTAAAGAGTTATACCACATGTTGTAATCCAAAGTCCACGACAGCCTTGGCACAGACAATGTCTGTAAAAGTCTTATGTATTGGTACTATTTCAAGCTGCCCATAAGTTAAATGAAGCAGTTCTGTCTTTGTAGTGTTTCCCTTAATTCTGTGCCTAGTCATAAGGAGATTAAAATAAAACTAGCTATAACTTTGTTTAAAAAAAAACAGTATCCATAAGATCCAGATCCCAAAGCTCATCAGCAAGACAGTGTGCATGGTGTCCCTCCAGACAATCTATATTAACGACTTGTAAGAAGGGACTGAGTGTAATGTAGTCAAGTTTGCTGACGATACAAAGATGGGAGGAAAAGCAATGTGTGAGGCGGACACAAAAAAAATCTGCAAAAGGACATAGACAGGCTAAGTGAGTGGGCAAAAATTTGGCAGATGGAGTATAATGTTGGAAAGTGTGAGGTCATGCACTTCGGCAGAAAAAAATCAAAGAGTAAGTTATTATTTAAATGGAGAAAGATTGCAAAGTGCTGGAGTACAGCGGGACCTGGGGATACTTGTGCATGAAACACAAAAGGATTGTGTCATGTATGTAACCAGCATACAACTGTAACCCTTATACAATTGTAACCCTCATGTAACCACTACATACTGTACATACTTACTTGAAATGCATACCTTGACCACATGGGGTGTACTTGTGGGAGACACTCCTTACCTGGAGATTCAGGTATATAAGGGAAGGTCCCTCACAGGGTCAGCACTCCTTGGTTCAGGTCATAAAGGTGAAGGTCACAGTGACTGTGTCTGCAGTACGTGCCTCGTGTGATTTATGTTTAGAGTTGAGGACTCAACAGATAGTATGCAGGTACAGCAAATGATCAGGAAGGCCAATGGTATCTTGCCCTTTATTGCAAAGGGGATGGAGTATAAAAGCAGAGAAGTCTTACTACAGCTATACAAGATATTGGTGAGGCCACACCTGGAATACTGCGTGCAGTTTTGGTTTCCATATTTACGAAAGAATATACTTTCTTTGGAGGCAGTTCAGCGAAGGTTCACTAAGTTGATTCTGGGGATGAGGGGGTTGACTTATGAGGAAAGGTTGAGTAGGTTGGGCCTCTACTCATTGGAATTCAGAAGAATAAGAAGTGATCTTATCGAAACATATAAGATTATGACAGGGCTTGACAAGGTAGATGCAGAGGGGATGTTTCCACTGATTGGGGAGACTAGAACTAGACGGCATGATCTTAGAATAAGGGGCCGCCCATTTAAAACAGAGTTGTAAATCTGTGGAATTCACTGCCTCAGAGAGCTGTGGAAACTGGGACATTGAATAAATTCAAGACAGAAATAGACAGTTTCTTAAACGATAAGGGGTTTTGGGGAGCAGGCGGGGAAGTGGAACTGAATCCATGATCAAATCAACCATGATCGTATTAAATGGTGGAGCAGGCTCGAGGGGCCATATGGCCTACTCCTGTTCCTTTTTCCTATGTTTTTATAACAGCAAGTTCCTCTTCGTGTGGTGCCACCAGCTGCTTCTGTTGGTGCCTTTCTCTCAGACACATCTGGAGAATGAAAGGAGGAAGACACGCTATAATAACATCCAGATAGGCAGACTTCACAGCTAACTTGGGGAATAAAAGGAATGATGTAGCTCAAGACTTTGAGATGTTCTGCTGACAGTTAATGAAGGGTACAGCAGGTGGGAAGAACATAAACAGATGTTCCTCATGAACTTCACCTCTCCTTCCTCAAGAGTTCCAGAGCTTCTTCCTCGAATGGATAAAAGATTGTTGGTTTGCCATCACCTGTAGCTGCTCTCTCTGTTATAAGCTGATGTCTCATTCAAAAAGAATTAAATAACAATTACAATCATAACTGACAGCAATACCAAAGTGTTAGTATTTAGGCTCCAATGGGTGTGATGGCGGTTGCATGCAACATTACACGGGAGCTTTCCTGTATGCTGCTGAATGCATACAAGGACGTGAGTGAAGGAACAGTTGCGAGTAAAGGCTGGGGTGGGTATATAGGGCACCCTGCTGCCTCGTGCATTCATGACAAGCATTTATAGAGTTTTAAGAGAATGTGAGGTAATTGTAAGTGGTAGAAATGCTGAGTAGAGTACATCAGTGGACATTCTGGGTGGCTTCTCCTACCGTGGCTGACCTGGTGTTATGTATGTTCATGCTGTTGGTAACCACTGTCATTGTTGGAGGCCACTGAGCAGCATGCACATCGTGCTGCTCTGGTATAAAAGGCCAGCCATTTTGTGAGTGAGTAACTTTGGGACTAAATAAAGCACAGGCAAGGTCGCACCTTGCTTAGTTAAACAGTACTCAGTTTGAACCTTTATTCATACATAACACCTGGTAAAATGGTGGAATTGACTGAAGGATGTGGTGACCTGCTTCTGTTCTCATAGACAGCTCTCCACTGGAGATCTGTGCCTGTCCAGCCCAAAGATTCTGCCCCCTACCCCCCCAAAACACACATCTCTGCCTTGCTTCTTTTAGCAGGTCAGATAAAACCTGGCCCCTCATTTTGAAGTAATGTGATGCCTGCAATTTAAAACTGTTGCAGAAATTTAAATCTAGACAAGTTGCTTTAAAACTTCTCAGTTTGTGTGTGGAAAATTATATTTAGGGCTGTTGTGTATCTGTAAAGCATGTACTCCCATGTTCCGCCACCAGGGAGCTCATCCCCTGATGTCCCAAGGGATCCCAGCATTTCTTGGGAGCTCTGTATATAAGCCGGCCCCTAAGGCCTGCTCCTCACTCTGGAGTGTCTTATTAAAGACTGAGGTCACTGTTACTTTAACCTCCCTGTGTGTAGCCTCATCTGTGTTAGGAATACAATAAGGGCAATTACATTTGTTTAACACACATGGTTGCTGTTATGTAATGATGTGTGTATCGTCCCAGTACCTTAAATGTATTGTAAGTACTATGCCACACCACAGAGGGCGCTGCGGTGGGAAACCCTGGTAGTACCTGTAACAAGGGCTATATAAGGCTGACCACCACACCTGGGAGGCACTCTGGAGCTGAACAATAAAGGACGAAGGTCACAGCAGTTAGACTTACACCAGACCGTGTGGAGTCAGTGATTTGTGTGCTACATACACCGCATTGGCAACGAGGAAGCGGACGAACTCCACGCAACCATGGCTACTCTGGGCTCGCTAAAGGATTTTACCGTGGGCAATGATTGGGAGGCCTTTACGGAAAGGCTCGAGTACTACTTCACAGCAAACGACCTGACGGAGAACACGGACGCACTGAGAGAGAAGCGTAAGGCGATATTGCTCTCCAGTTGTGGAGATGAGGTTTACTGTCTCGTCAGGAATTTGCTGGCACCCACGAGCGCCAGGGACAAGTCATACGAGGAGCTGACTGAACTCATTCGTGACCAGTTGAAACCGAAGGAGAGCATCCTCACGTCCAGATACAAATTTTATCATCACTGCAGACCAGAGGGCCAGGATGTCACCAAATATGCTGCAGACCTCAGGAGACTCGCGGCGCCGTGTGATTTTGGGGCACACCTTGACGAGGCTTTGCAGGACGTTTTCGTTATGGGGATTGGCCACGAGGGTCTCCTTCACAAGCTGCTGGCCACGGAACCCACAGTCACCCTGACAAAGGCCATCGCCATCAGCCGGGCATATATGACCTCGACTTGCAGCACCAAGCAAATGATCCACATAGTCTCGAACCCGGCAGGCACTGTCCACAGGATAGCGCCCACCATGGACAAAACTGCAGAACGTGGCTCTGCCCAGGGCAGAGAGCACGGACCTCGGGATCCTGGAACTCAGAGTCTGCTGAGGGGAGCCAATCAAGCAGCACCATGCTGGCGTTGTGGAGGAACCCATGGTGCAGGTTTGCGGAGTATACGTGCAATACCTGCCACGTTAAAGGCCACCTTCAGCGTATGTGTAAAAGAAATCGGACTCACCATGTGGCTGAGGAGATGGGGGATGATCCACTGTTCAGCGAGGTGGAAGGTAGAAGAAGATGAGGTGTTTGGACTGTATACGTGCACCGACGATTCGCCCCCAGTGATAAGTGAAGTAAAAATCAACGGAGTCCCAGTGAGTATGGAGGTGGACACGGGCTCGGGTCCGTCGTTGATGAGTCGGAGAACTTTTGATAAACTGTGGATTAACCCAGCTGCACGACCCAAGCTGGTCCCGGTCACGTACTGCGTACCTACACCAGGGAACTAATACCTGTTCTCGGCAGAGCGATGGTGCAGGTATCCCACCGGGACGAGACGCACGCTTTACCTTTGTGGGTCGATGCAGGCGATGGGCCGACACTCCTCGGCCGGAGGTGGATGGGGAAAGTCCGTGGGAGCTGGGAAGACTTCATTCCTCCACAGGCTGCTGCTCCCCGGGGTGCTGCCGTGCCCCGGGTTCCCAGAGAGCAGCGCCGACCGAGCTGGAGCTGCAGCCTCAATCCCCTCACAGGCAAGTCCCAGGCCTGGATCTCCCACAGAGACCCTGCAGCCCCAGCCCCCACAGGCAAGTCCCAGCCCCGGACCTCACACAGAGACCCTGCAGCCCCAGCCTCCACAGGCAAGCAGCCCTGCACAGAGGGGCCTAAGGGGAGGTGGGGGTTGAGCCGGCGGGGCACTGCAGGTGGGGTGCTGAGGGATCCAGGGGCCGGCGGTTCGGAAGGGCCCCGCAGAGGAAGAGGCCGTTGGGCGGGCCCCCCCCGAGGAGCTGGTAGCGTCAGGCGGCGGCAGCCGCAGGGGAGGCCGCGGGGGATGCGGCAAGTGCGGCTGCTGGAGAGGCCACGACAGCCGCAGGAGAGGCGGAAAGTCAGGTGGCAGCGGAGGGGAGCGGAGGCTGCGACGGCGGAGAAGAAGATGGCGGCGGCATTGTGTCGGAGCTGCAGAGCATCAAAAATGGCGGCGCCCAAGGAGAAGCCTTGTGGAATTCTCCTGCATCAAAGATGGCGCCTTAAAGAGGAAATGCACCCGGGAGCCTTAAAAGGGCCTTAAAAAGAGGTGGTCCCCACAAAGGACTTCTGTTTGGCAGAGCGAGTCTAAAATGAGCTATGTTAATGTGAGATAGTGAATTTATAATAAGAATTACTTTTTTCTTTATGCTGAATGGCCACTGTATTTGTGTAAAATAATGGATGAAGTACAATTAATGATAACGGCTAACAAGGAAATCAAGGTTCCGCTACCAGTCAATAATCAGATAAAATGTACCATATTAATGCACTGTCTATGCCCACCTGCCTTCCGTTGGACAAGTGTGATGTTATGTAATGATGTGTGTATCGTTGTGATGTGTGTATCGTCCCAGTACCTTAAATGTATTGTAAGTACTATGCCACACCACAGAGGGCGCTGCGGGGGGAAACCCTGGTAGTACCTGTAACAAGGGCTATATAATGCTGACCACCACACCTGAGAGGCACTCTGGAGCTTGAACAATAAAGGACGAAGGTCACAGCAGTTAGACTTATATCAGACCGTGTGGAGTCAGTGATTTGTGTGCTACATACACCACAGTTGCAGTATTTGTTTTGTTTACTGTGCACACCCCATAAGGTCTGTGTACTCCTTTGCAGCATGTATTAATTTGGTTCCCCTTGTGACCCCCGTGTGTCTACCAGAAGTGAATGGCGCAGGCACGTCTAAATGCATGGTTGCAGATTGTGAACTGAGGCTGATCAGTGGAACTGAATCGCTGACTTTTGCCTGTGCCTCACTCAGACAGGGAGAGTACAGCTTTCAGCTGTCTGTACTGAAGGGCTGAATAACTATTATTGCTGCTTCAAATGATATGGAGTTTGGACTTGTTACTACCAGCAACAGGCTATTAACCCGAGAACATTTTGCTTCCCTAAGGGATTTGATTCGAACTGTGTAGAATTTTATACAGCCAACAGGAGGCTGTTTAGCTGGTTGTGGACAGTCCTAATTCTGTGGCTCCTTTTTTCAGTGCAGACTCCAATATCAGGAAAGCAATACTCTGAGTTGAATGCACTGTAACTCTCATGTCGGCTAATTGTATTTTATCACCACTCCAGAAGTCAGCCCCAAGATCAAAGTTGGAATGATATTCTCTAACTTTTGGCCAAGGACCACAATTTCAAGCAATTCTGTGGGCTTCTCACTCAACCCACCAATACGTATCGTTAACCATGTGACCATGTGCTTCCTGCCCTGCTTCAACGGTAACTATACACTTCCTCCTTCTTTCCCAAATGCAGCCTTATGCTCAACTCTTCCTTTCCTAAATGTATACATTTCCCCAAACATGTCACATGCACCCCCATCCTCCTTTACACACTTTGACACGCTTCTCCCTTTTCTTCTCCAAACTCAATCATATGATTTGCCCTTCCTTCCAAAATATTCACACACATTAAGATGATTTTAAGAGACACAGCCACCTACTGTTTCTTATAAAACAATTATATTGCAGGTGTCTAATTTCATTTATATAGTTCTATTTTATGTGTTTACTTTGGAGTATGGAGTTGTAGAACCAGATAAGATAGGGAAGGCTTCTGGTGCTGACCACTGGCATCAGCAGGATCCATTGTCAGCAGAGCTGGATTTAGACACCCTGTCAAACTAACCCCATTTGAACAGACATCCACCAGTAATTTAATTATCTTGTTGTTGTTTCTCTTTGCTTATTAGAAACCTGGAGAAGATAAGGAGTTGCAGAGTTTGGAGATGCTGAGAATGAATTATTTTTTTATCTGAGATGGTGCAATGTATCTTAATTCAACACAGTAATGGGGAGGAAGAGTGAACAGTTACACGACAATAAATTTTAAAGAAAGAACTTGCATGTTTATAATGTATTATCATATCCTCAGGCTCTTCCCAAGCATTTTACAACCAATGAATCACTTTTGAAATGCAGTCAATGTTATGTAAGCAAGCACAGCAAGGACTCACAAACAAAAAATGAGATGCGTTGATGTGTGTGTGTGTGTGTGTGTGTTTTTTTGCATTTGTTGGTTGAGGAAAGAATATAGAGCGGAAGGAAAATGCCCTGGTCTTTGTCAAGTATAGCACATGGGATCTTTTATGTCCACCTGAACAGGCAGACTTGATTTATTGGGCCCAAAATTCCAGGAGCCCTGCTCCAGATTGGACGTGCAGCAAGCAGAACATCCAGCCACCAGTCTGCTACACCCCTGACCCCCTCTCAAATCCAAGGGCAGGTATATTTGCATAAGTGGGTGGACATCTACACAATTAGTGGAAATACTGGGATGCCTGCTTCATTGGGGCGAGGTGGTCCAGCAATGGCAGGTCAAGATAATCTCAAACTTCCCAGAGGGTTTAAAATGTATAGTTGCTACTTTCCTAATGACAATTGATTTCAGATGAGGAAACCACCGTTTAAAAAATAAAAAAGTAATACAACCTGATCTGGAACATAAGAACATAAGAACATAAGAACTAGGAACAGGAGTAGGCCATCTAGCCCCTCGAGCCTGCTCTACCATTCAATAAGATCATGGCTGATCTGGCCGTGGACTTAGCTCCACTTACCCGCCCGCTCCCCGTAACCCTTAATTCCCTTATTGGTTAAAAATCTATCTATCTGTGACTTGAATACATTCAATGAGCTAGCCTCAACTGCTTCCTTGGGCAGAGAATTCCACAGATTCACAACCCTCTGGGAGAAGAAATTCCTTCTCAACTCGGTTTTAAATTGGCCCCCCCGTATTTTGAGGCTGTGCCCCCTAGTTCGAGTCTTCCCGACCAGTGGAAACAACCTCTCCGCCTCTATCTTGTCTATCCCTTTCATTATTTTAAATGTTTCTATAAGATCACCCCTCATCCTTCTGAACTCCAACGAGTAAAGACCCAGTCTACTCAATCTATCATCATAAGGTAACCCCCTTGTCTCCGGAATCAGCCTCGTGAATCGTCTCTGTACCCCCTCCAAAGCTAGTATATCCTTTCTTAAGTAAGTTAACCAAAACTGTACGCAGTACTCCATAGAAACATAGAAACATAGAAAATAGGTGCAGGAGTAGGCCATTCGGCCCTTCTAGCCTGCACCGCCATTCAATGAGTTCATGGCTGAACATTCAACTTCAGTACCCCATTCCTGCTTTCTCGCCATACCCCTTGATCCCCCTAGTAGTAAGGACCTCATCTAACTCCTTTTTGAATATATTTAGTGAATTGGCCTCAACAACTTTCTGTGGTAGAGAATTCCACAGGTTCACCACTCTCTGGGTGAAGAAGTTCCTCCGCATCTCGGTCCTAAATGGCTTACCCCTTATCCTTAGACTGTGCGGCCTTACCAATACCCTGTACAGTTGCAGCAGGACCTCCCTGCTTTTGTACTCCATCCCTTTCGCAATGAAGGCCAACATTCCATTCGCCTTCCTGATTACCTGCTGCACCTGCAAACTAACTTTTTGGGATTCATGCACAAGGACCCCCAGGTCCCTCTGCACCGCAGCATGTTGTAATTTCTCCCCATTCAAATAATATTCCCATTTCCTGTTTTTTTTCCACAAGGTGGATGACCTGACGCTTTCCGACATTGTATTCCATTTGCCAAACCTTAGCCCATTCGCTTAACCTATCTAAATCTCTTTGCAGCCTTTTTGTGTCCTCTACACAACCCGCTTTCCCACTAATCTTTGTGTCATCTGCAAATTTTGTTACACTACACTCTGTCCCCTCTTTCAGGTTATCTATGTATATTGTAAACAGTTGTGGTCCCAGCACCGATCCCTGTGGCACACCACTAATCACCGATTTCCAACCCGAAAAGGACCCATTTATCCCGACTCTCGGCTTTCTGTTCGCCAGCCAATTCTCTATCCATGCTAATACATTTCCTCAGACTCCGCGGACCCTTATCTTCTGCAGTAACCTTTTGTGTGGCACCTTATCGAATGCCTTTTGAAAATCTAAATACACCACATCCATCGGTACACCTCTATCCACCATGCTCGTTATATCCTCAAAGAATTCCAGTAAATTAGTTAAACATGATTTCCCCTTCATGAATCCATGCTGCGTTTGCTTGATTGCACTATTCCTATCTAGATGTCCCGCTATTTCTTCCTTAATAGTTTCAAGCATTTTCCCCACTACAGATGTTAAACTAACCAGCCCATAGTTACCTGCCTTTTGTCTGCCCCCTTTTTTAAACAGAGGCGTTACATTAGCTGCTTTCCAATCCGCTGGTACCTCCCCAGAGTCCAGAGACTTTTGGTAGATTATAACGAATGCATCTGCTATAGCTTCCGCCATCTCTTTTAATACCCTGGGATGCATTTCATCAGGACCAGGGGACTTGTCTACCTTGAGTCCCATTAGCCTGTCCAGCACTACCCCCCCTAGTGATAGTGATTGTCTCCAGGTCCTCCCTTCCCACATTCCTGTGACCAGCAATTTTTGGCATGGTTTTTGTGTCTTCCACTGTGAAGACGGAAGCAAAATAATTGTTTAAGGTCTCAGCTATTTCCACATTTCCCATTATTAAATCCCCCTTCTCATCTTCTAAGGGACCAACATTTACTTTAGTCACTCTTTTCCGTTTTATATATCTGTAAAAGCTTTTACTATCCATTTTTATGTTTTGCGCAAGTTTACCTTCACAATCTATCTTTCCTTTCTTTATTGCTTTCTTAGTCATTCTTTGCTGTCGTTTAAAATGTTCCCAGTCTTCTATTTTCCCACTAACCTTGGCCACCTTATACGCATTGGTTTTTAATTTGATACTCTTCTTTAATTCCTTGGTTATCGACGGCTGGTTATCCCTTCTCTTACCGTCCTTCTTTTTCACTGGAATATATTTTTGTTGAGCACTATGAAAGAGCTCCTTAAAAGTCCTCCACTGTTCCTCAATTGTGCCACAGTTTAGTCTGTGTTTCCAGTCTACTTTAGCCAACTCTGCCCTCATCCCACTGTAGTCCCCTTTGTTTAAGCATAGTATGCTCGTTTGAGACATTACTTCCTCATCCTCAATCTGTATTACAAATTCAACCATACTGTGATCACTCATTCCGAGAGGATCTTTTACGAGGAGATCGTTTATTATTCCTGTCTCATTATACAGGACCAGATCTAAGATAGCTTGCTCCCTTGTAGGTTCTGTGACATACTGTTGTAAGAAACAATCCCGTTTGCATTCTATGAATTCCTCCTCCAGGCTACCCTGTGCGATTTGATTTGACCAATCGATATGTAGGTTAAAATCCCCCATGATTACTGCCGTTCCTTTTTCACATGCCTCCATTATTCCCTTGATTATTGCCCTCCCCACTGTGAAGTTATTATTTGGGGGCCTATAAACTACACCCACCAGTGACTTTTTCCTCTTACTATCTCTAATCTCCACCCACAATGATTCAACATTTTGTGCATTAGAGCCAATATCGTCTCTCACAACTGCCCTGATATCATCCTTTATTAACAGATAAAGGCACACTAGCACACTTATGACAGGCAAGTGCACTTAGGGTTAAGGGGCAAAACTGGCAGGAATTCTGGTCGATGATGTCAGCCCGCCCCACCATCCCCAGTCCCATCTCTCTGGTGTCCTTCATGGGGGGAGGGGGGGGGTGGGGTGAACGCAAATAGCGTTTGCTTCCAGCTCTAGTAGAATTATGCAATGTACAGAAAAAGCAATGATGTCATGTATTCAACCAGCATCGTAACCCATGTATAATCTGACCTAAGTTGTACACTGTGAGAACAATAACCACGAGGTGGGAGACACTCCTAACCTGGACCTTCAGGTATAAAAGGGGAAGCTCTACCCACCATCATCACTTGAGTGCAAAGGAATAAAGGACAGGTCACAGACTGACCTCTCAAGCATGGGCCTCGTGTGCATTTATACTGTATAGTAAGCATGTATCAAATAGAGACATGGATCCCACGCTAAATTCTATCCCCTGCCCAAGAATTAAGAGCCCAATGTCTCAATCTAAAGTCAGCACTTCTGACCATTAAGTATTATACTGAATTATCAGCCTAGATGATATGCTCAAATTCTAGAGTGAGACTTGAACCCATGCATTACTGATTCCAGGTTCAGAGTGCTAGTAACTGAGATTTACTAACACTTTCAGGCAGGATAACGTGATTGTGACATTTAAGGCTTTAGTTGGGATACTTTGTTAAATAGCAAATATGGCGTACACAAAACTCAGTTTTGCTGATTCTTTTAGTTGAAATCTGCATTTGTACTTGAATTTATACAGCACTTTATCATGTTGCTGAAACGTTTCAAACTGGTTGCATCTATTTCCGGGTAAGATTTACCACAAACCATTAGAAATGGATTTGAAACATTATTGCAGATTGCGTACAATCAAAAGACCTAATAACCAGCTCTCTCACATTTGGTATGAGACTCAAGTCTCTCTTTTGTCATTTTCTGTTGATTTTTTGATTCTTTGCTTTCTCCCCTGCCCATTAACCTATTTTTCCTATATAATCTATATTAATGACTTGGATGAAGGGACCGAGTGTAATGTAGCCAAGTTTGCTGATGATACAAAGATGGGTGAGAAAGCAAATTGTGAGGAGGACACACAAAATCTGCAAAGGGATATAAATATATAAATAAGCTAAGTGAGTGGGCAAAAATTTGGCAGATGGTGTATAATGTGGGAAAATGTGAGGTTATCCACTTTGGCAGAAAAACTAGAAAAGCAAATTATAATTTAAATAGAGAAAAATTGCTAAGTGCTGCAGTACAGAGGGACCTGGGGGTTCTTGTGCATGAAACACAAAAAGTTAGTATGCAGCTGCAGCAAGAAATCAGGAAGGCAAATGGAATGTTGGCCTTTATTGCAAGGGGAATGGAGTATAAAAACAGAAAAGTCCTGCTACAACTGTACAGGGTATTGGTGAGGCCACACCTAGAGTACTATGTACAGTTTTGGTCTCCGTATTTAAGGAAGGGTATACTTGCATTGAGCGCTGTTCAGGGAAGGTTCACTCGGTTGATTCCGGAGATGAGGGGGTTAATTTATGAAGATAGGTTGAGTAGGTATACTCCTTGGAGTTCAGAAGAATGAGAGGTGATCTTATTGAAACATAAAAGATAATGAGGGGCCTCGACAAGGACCAATGGGTATAAGGTGGCCAAGGTTAGCGGGAAAATAGAAGATTGGGAAAATTTTAAACAACAGCAAAGAATGACTAAGAAAGCAATAAAGAAAGGAAAGATAAATTACGAAGGTAAACTTGAGCAAAACATAAAAATGGATAGTAAAAGCTTTTATAGATATATAAAACGGAAAAGAGTGACTAAAGTAAATGTTGGTCCCTTAGAAGATGAGAAAGGGGATTTAATAATGGGAAATGTGGAAATGGCTGAGACCTTAAACAATTATTTTGCTTCGGTCTTCACTGTGGAAGACACAGAAACCATGCCAGAAATTGCTGGTCACAGGAATGTGGGAAGGGAGGACCTGGAGACAATCACTATCACTATGGGGGTAGTGCTGGACAGGCTAATGGGACTCAAGGTAGACAAGTCCCCTGGTCCTGATGAAATGCATCCCAGGGTATTAAAAGAGATGGCGGAAGTTATAGCAGATGCATTCGTTATAATTACCAAAATTCTCTGGACTCTGGGGAGGTACCAGCAGATTGGAAAGCAGCTAATGTAACGCCTCTGTTTAAAAAAGAGGGCAGACAAAAGGCAGGTAACTATAGGCCGGTTAGTTTAACATCTGTAGTGGGGAAAATGCTTGAAACTATCATTAAGGAAGAAATAGTGGGACATCTAGATAGGAATAGTGCAATCAAGCAGACGCAGCATGGATTCATGAAGGGGAAATCATGTTTAACTAATTTACTGGAATTCTTTGAGGATATAACGAGCATGGTAGATAGAGGTGTACCGATGGATGTGGTATATTTAGATTTTCAAAAGGCATTCGATAAGGTGCCACACAAAAGGTTACTGCAGAAGATAAAGGTACGCGGGGACAGTGGAAATGTATTAGCATGGATAGATAATTGGCTGGCTAACAGAAAGCAAAGATTCGGGATAAATGGGTCCTTTTCGGGTTGGAAATCGGTGGTTAGTGGTGTGCCACAGGGATCGGTGCTAGGACCACAACTGTTTACAATATACATAGATGACCTGGAAGAGGGGACAGAGTGTAGTGTCACAAAATTTGCAGGTGACACAAAGATTAGTGGGAAAGTGGGTTGTGTAGAGGACACAGAGAGGCTGCAAAGAGATTTAGATAGGTTAAGCGAATGGGCTAAGGTTTGGCAGATGGAATACAATGTCGGAAAGTGTGAGGTCATACACCTTGGGAAAAAAAACAAAAAAAAGGAAATACTATTTGAATGGGGAGAAATTACAACATGCTGCGGTGCAGAGGGACCTGGGGGTCCTTGTGCATGAATCCCAAAAAGTTAGTTTGCAGGTGCAGCAGGTAATCAGGAAGGCGAATGGAATGTTGGCCTTCATTGCGAGAGGGATGGAGTACAAAAGCAGGGAGGTCCTGCTGCAACTGTATAGCGTATTTGTAAGGTCGCACTTGGAGTACTGCGTGCAGTTTTGGTCACCTTACTTAAGGAAGGATATACTGGCTTTGGAGGGGGTACAGAGACGATTCACTAGGCTGATTCTGGAGATGAGGGGGTTACCTTTATGATGATAGATTGAGTAGACTGGGTCTTTACTCGTTGGAGTTCAGAAGGATGAGGGATGATTTTATAGAAACATTTAAAATAATAAAAGGGATAGACAAGATAGAGTCAGAGAGGTTGTTTCCACTGGTAGGGGAGACTAGAACTAGGGGGCATAGCCTCAAAATACGGGGGAGCCAATTTAAAACCGAGTTGAGAAGGAATTTCTTCTCCCAGAGGATTGTGAATCTGTGGAACTTTCTGCCCAAGGAAGCAGTTGAGGCTAGCTCATTGAATGTATTCAAGTCACAGATAGATAGATTTTTAACGAATAAGGGAATTAAGGGTTCTGGGGAGCGGGCGGGTAAGTGGAGCTGAGTCCACTGCCAGATCAGCCATGATCTTTTTGAATGGCGGAGCAGGCTCGAGGGGCTAGATGGCCTACTCCTGTTCCTAATTCTTATGTTCTTATGTATTTTCCATACCTCGGGAGCCTCTTATCAACAAGAGCAAACATTGACGACGAGATTCAACATCGCCACCAGTGCGCCAGTGCAGACTTCGGCTGCCTGAGAAAAAGAGTGTTTGAAGACCAGGCCCTCACAACTGTTACCAAGCTCCTGGTCTACAGGGCTGTAGTAATACCCGCCCTCCTGTATGGCTCAGAGACATGGACCATGTACTGTAGACACCAAGTCGCTGGAGAAATATCACCAACGATGTCTCTGCAAGATCCTTAATGAATGGTGGAGCAGGCTCAGAGGGCCACATGGCCTACTACTCCTCCTATTTCTTATGTTCTTAATAGCAATATCGAATTATTAGATGTTATGATATAAGCTGCAGTAGCTGGATTTAGGATGTACTGTATACATTCATTAATTGCTGCATATTGAACAGTAGCCTGTGGGGAGAGTAGGCAATACCTGCTTTTGCATGCCTTTTAAACAATTCTCTGCCATTATGTTGAGATTTGGGGAGTGTCCTGGCCAATATTTATCCCTCAACCAACATCATTTGATATTTAGATCAGGGGAGGAGAGTTTGTGAGTTGCTAAAGGTGTTTATTCAAAACCACCTACACTTTTTTTCCATTGTGGAGAGCAATTGACATCCCTCCGGACCACTGAAGTTAGAGGAAGCTAATTACATCTCCAGCAGAGGATCACTGATGTATTTCCATTTGCACTCCAAGGATTAAGTTACCAATAAAGGATTTTTTGACTGAGGCTGTAGTGCTGATGACCTGCACACCAGAACTAGCTATTCCCTGGCCAAGCTATCCCAGTGCAGCTATAACACTGGTATCTGCCCGGCAAGGTAGAAAATTGTCCTGCTGTGTCGTATCCACAAAAAGGAGGACCTATTTCACCTGGGCAGTTACCACCCTATCGGTCTACTCCCAATCATTAGCAAAGTGATAGATGAAGTAATTAACAGTGCCATCAAGTGACATATTTTTACAAATTCCCTAGTCAGCTGTGGCTCAGTTGACAGCACTCTTGCCTCTAAGTCAGAAGGTTGTGGGTTGAAGTCCCACTTCAGAGACTCGAGCACAAAAATCTAGGCTGACACTCCAGTGCATTACTGAAGGAGTGTTGCACTGTTGGAGGTGCCCTCTTTTGGATGAGACATTAAACTGAGGCCCAGACTGCCCTTGCGAATGGAAATAAAAGATCCCATGGCAACAGTGTTCCTACTAAGGTCACGCATGGGCCGCTCACCGGCTTTTACATTGTAAATACCGCGTATGCACAGAAATTTAACGTGACCGTGCATTAAAGGAAACGGGCTGCTCAGAACAAAGCGCAGCTTAAAGGGAACATTGTATTTCAGAGAAGAGCAAGGGAGTTATCCTTGGTGTCCTGGCCAATATTTATCCCTTAACCAACATCATTATCACATTGTTGTTTGTGGGACTTTACTGTGTGTAAATTAGCTGCCATGTTTCCTGCTTTACAACAATGACGACACTTCAAAAAGTACGTGGTTAACTTAAAGTGCTTTGGGACATCCTGAGGTTCTGAAAGGCGTAAATGCAAGTTTAAAAAATATTCCCACCTAACACCATATTGGAGGCATCATCGCCACAAGGATTGTTGCAGTTAAAAAAGAAAGTTCATCAACCCTTTCAAAGCTCAACTATGGACAGGCAATAAATACAGGCATGCCAGCATCGCTCATATCCCACGAATAATGTTTTTTTAAAAAGGCTTCCAGCATTTTTTGCACATAACAGGATGTTTTATGCTCAGTTACTTTACTAATTCACTCTACTTTGCTAATATGAAGTTCCTGTTACTGTCCACAATTACTCTATATACGGTTGCCAACCCTCCTGGATTTCCAGAACTCATCCGGAGTGGAAGATTAATCATTGAGGAAAGTACTTTGCAATCGCAGTTTAAGCCACTGATGCTGGCGTGGAATCCTTCTCCGTTACCGTCCCTCCCATCTTACCTGTCCCCTACACTTCTGGCAAAGCTATCATAGCAGATTAAGCAGACCAGCCACAAGGAAATTCAAGGCCTTTAAGAATTTCAGTTGTGTTCAGAAACTTTGGAAGTGCAGTCGGCCTGCAGCTAGTAACTTAAATCACCAGACTAAGGAAAAACCTATGTGGACTCAGGATTATCTTCTACATGTGGGCTACCCCTTCCTAGAAGAGTTGGGAAAATTGTCCTTTTGCGTTTTTATTCTCAACTGTTTCTTCTGGCTTTTTCAGGGAGCACTATCTGCCTGGCTGATCACTGTGCCTTCCAGTCATTTTTGAGGTGAACTTGCTCAGCTCCACCTCATGAGCTCAATTTTCCCCGAGCCCGTTTTTTTAGCGTACTTGCCAGAGTTGCGCCGCCTCATTGGGTCAGTAGAAAAAAATCTTTCCACTTTCGCCGATGTTTGGCCTCTATCCTGGACCCGTGCAGCGTGGCCAGTCGTCTCGGGGGTGGAGCCTGCAGTCTGCATCGGAAAAATGTGCCGGGACATCTGTGCATGCGCGGTGGCAGTTCAGCACAACACTTGAGTGAAAGGTTGTGTTTAAAGTGGCGAACCTGCCAGAGCGGTGCTTTCACTACAGCATTGAGCTCCCAGCCTACAAACTGCGCTGCAACAGGTAATGCCATCAGTACAACGAAACGCTGCAATCACCACATTAAGAGACTGAAGGCTGTTTTTTCAAAATACCATGGCTGAGGGAATAGTTGAGAGACTACGTTGATAATGGCCTCATTGTTGTTAAAGGGGCTGTATGGAGTGCTATTGTTTACCAGGTTGTTGGAGGGTCTGTATGCTCCCCCGCACCAGCACCCCCACCTCCACCCCCAGCCTCTACGTTGACTTGCTGCCGCTCTGTGGCCCCGATGCCGGCCAATTCGCTCCCTCCCGCCTCTAGTCCAGCCGAGTGGCCTCCCAGTGCGTCCTCACGCCCCTAGCCCAGGCCGATTAGCCTCCTGGTGCGTTCTCCCGCCCCTAACCCAGGCCGAGTGGCCTCCTGGTGCGTTCTCCCGTCCCTAACCCAGGCCGAGTGGCCTCCTGGTGCGTTCTCCCGCCCTTAGCCCAGGCCAAGTGGCCTCCCGGTGCGTTCTCTCGCCCCTAGCCCAGGCCGCGTGGCCTCCCGGTGCGTTCTCCCGCCCCTAGCCTAGGCCGAGTGGCCTCCCGGCGTGTTCTCCCGCCCCTAGCCCAGGCCGCGTGACCTCCCGGTGCGTTCTCCCGCCCCTAGCCCAGGCCGCGTGGCCTCCCGGTGCGTTCTCCCGTCCCTAACCCAGGCCGAGTGGCCTCCCGGTGCATTCTCCCGCCCCTAGCCTAGGCCGAGTGGCCTCCCGGTGCATTCTCCCGCCCCTAGCCCAGACCGCGTGGCCTCCCGGTGCGTTCTCCCGCCCCTAGCCCAGGCCGCGTGGCCTCCCGGTGCGTTCTCCCGCCCCTAGCCCAGGCCGCGTGGCCTCCTGGTGCGTTCTCCCGTCCCTAGCCCAGGCCGCGTGGCCTCCCGGTGCGTTCTCCCGCCCCTAACCCAGGCCGAGTGGCCTCCTGGTGCGTTCTCCCGTCCCTAACCCAGGCCGCGTGGCCTCCTGGTGCGTTGTCCCGCCCCTAGCTCAGGCCGAGTGACCTCCTGGTGCGTTCTCCCGTCCCTAACCCAGGCCGCGTGGCCTCCTGGTGCGTTCTCCCGCCCCTAGCCCAGGCCGCGTGGCCTCCCGGTGCGTTCTCCCGCCCCTAGCCCAGGCCGAGTGGCCTCCCGGCGTGTTCTCCCGCCCCTAGCCCAGGCCGAGTGGCCTCCCGCACCGGCCCGCTGCCTTCCCGGGCCGAGTGCAGAAAGGTGAATTGGAGTTTGATGCTGAAGGTACGATTTCAATTTTTTATTTCTTATAGAATTGCGGTAATGATTATTTCTTGATTATTTTAATTGTACAAAGGATGGTTTTGCAAATCCATTCCCTCCTGAGAAGTGGTGTTTCTATTGAATGAATAGATTTTATTTTTCAATGACTCGTTAGTAGTTTTTGTTTGCAAATGCACTCCCCATTGATTTATTTAACATTGCTAAGGCTTGGTTGGTTCAAGTCCTCTCCGCTTCCCAACCCTATCCCAGGCCGAATGGCCTCCGATGTACTTACCTGAGCCAATTTCTTTTACTCTCCGCAAGGGTTTTCTTGAGTGGCCACATATGCTGGCTTGAGTAGAAATGGATTAGCTGGCCAAAGTTGCCGAAATGGCCAGAACTGGAGTAGGTGGCTGGTAACACCCACTTCTGAGAAAAAAAAACTTACCTAAAAAATATGTTACTAAGTCAGTTACACTGGTGCAAATTGATTGGAGAAACTGGGGATTTTTAAGTTAGGCCAAAAAAAGCAGCCTACTCCAAAAAAAAAGGAGCAAATACTGGGGAAAATTGAGCCCCATATTAGCAGTTTAGAGTGAATCAGTTAAACAACTGAACACAGAACATCCAGTTATGTGCAAAAGCTGTTCAACACCTTTTTTTAAAAAAAAATTATTCGCAGGATTTGAACAATGCTGGCAAGGCTGTATTTATTGCCTGTCCTTAGTTGAGCTGATGGATGTTCTGTTCAAGCTGCAGCAATCTTTGTGGTGATGCTCGGTGTAGAGGATGGATTGCCATCTGTTATTGGGGCTTGGTGAGCCCATGTCACAAAACAGAGTAACCTTGGACTTACCGTGCATGACACCACAGGAGATCAACTGGTAATTTATGGAGAAATAAGATATAAGCAACATGTTTTATACAGAGAATCCAGAGTGTGCAAAGCTGAACGACAATCAAGAGGTTTTAATTAAGTCAAACACGAGAATGGGGTCTGAATGACTTCTGGCCAAAACTGTGTGTTACAACCTCTAGCACATTGAGGTTTTGGTGACTCAGTTTTGTTGTAAAGCTTCTTATAACATGGCAAGCACTTTTACTCATAAATAATAAACAAACTCATAGCATGACAGAAAACACCAGCTTTATTGAAAAAAATACATAATTTTATAATGCAATGTTCTTTATCCCTGTGCCTAGCAGAGCTGGTAGTATATTACTACGAGAGGCAAATGTACTGAAATCTCACTTTTTATGCAGAAATGAAACATAAGAATGTATGAAATAGGAACAGGAATAGGCCATATGGCCCCTCGAGCCTGTTCCACCATTCAATAAGATCATGGCTGATCTGATCATGGACTCAGCTCCACTTCCCCACCTGCTTCCCATAACCCCTTATCCCCTTATCGTTTAAGAAACTGTCTATTTCTGTCGTAAATTTATTCAATGTCCCAGCTTTCACAACTCTCTGAGGCAGCGAATTCCACAGATTTACAACCCTCTGAGAAAAGAAATTCCTCCGCATCTCTGTTTTAAATGGGCGGCCCCTTATTCAAAATCATGCCCTCTAGTTCTAGTCTCCCCCATCAGTGGAAACATCCTCTCTGCATCCACCTTGTCAAGCACCCTCATAATCTTATATGTTTCGATAAGATCACCCCTCATTCTTCTGAATTCCAATGAGTAGAGGCCCAACCTACTCAACCTTTCCTCATAAGTCAACCCCCTCATCCCTGGAATCAACCTCGTGAACCTTGTCTGAATTGCCTCCAAAGCAAGTATATCCTTTCGTAAATATGGAAATCAAAACTGCATGCAGTATTCCAGGTGTGGCCTCACCAATACCTTGTATAGCTGTAGCAAGACTTCCCTGCTTTTATACTCCATCCCCTTTGCAATAAAGGGCAAGATACCATTGGCCTTCCTGATCACTTGCTGTACCTGCAAACTATCCTTTTGTGTTTCATGCACAAGTACCCCCAGGTTCTGCTGTACTATGGCACTTTGCAATCTTTCTCCATGTAAGTAATAACTTGCTCTTTGATTGTTTTCTGCCAAAGTGCATGACCTCACACTTTCCAACATTCTACTCCATTTGCCAAATTTTTGCCCACTCACTTAGCCTGAACATATTTGATAATGGTGAATGATCCTCAAACCATGCAGAAAATGGAAGTCTTGAGACCCCTGGGTGACTGTTAGCAGAACAGTTCAATATGATTTGGGATTCAGTACTGCCAAGGACTAACACTCGGATATACAATTTTAAAAAAAAGCAAACTAGCAGGGTATGAAGAAAGAGCTAAAATAGATTGACTGGGGTAATAATTTATTAACACCTCAGTACAGGTTGCAAATGAGGGTGCGGGGCACAGAAGAGCCGAGGGCCCAGAGGCAGCACTGGCCAACCCACACTGTGATATGTGTGCACACTAGGTCCGTGCAGCAAAGCAGATCTCCAGTCATCCTGGTTAACCCTTGCCACTGGATAAAGGCCTAGCTCTGTAAAACCCGTGTGGTAGCTGATGTGCAACAGTCACCACATGTTAAAAAAATCCACGCACAGGCATCTTTAACTGGAGTTCACTGGAATATCGGGTCCTTCATTGAAACATCTATGAACTCATGTGAAAGCAAGTCATCCTCGTTCGAGGGACCACCTATGATGATGATGACTGGTTGAATGGAATACCTTCAAAGACATACACAAGAACACACAGGATGAATACTTCATTAAATTAGTAAGGTGGAGTTAAAAAATGGCCCTAAATGGATCAATGCGACAATTGACTGTAAAATGAGAAACAAAAAACAACATTGAGAAAAGTTGATTGGGAAGAATACAGGAAACTTCAGAAGCATGTGAAAAGGGTGATCAGATGAACATTGAGGGAATTGGAAATGAGTGTAGCTGTATGCAAGAGCAAGAAAGTCTTCCAGTACCTTTTAAGCAATAGGACAGTTAAGGAAGAAATGACGTGTCTAAACGAGAATGCCAATGGAGATGGAATAGAGGATGAGGAGAAAATATGTAATATATGCAATGAATACTCTCGCAGTATTTATTATATCATGTGATGAAATATCCAGGAATACGTTCACCCGGAGTTGCCAATCCTAGCTCTATAAATCCAATGCTATGTGACATCTATGTGGCACCTGACTTGGTTGTTAGCACTTTATCCCCTGAGTTCGATCGGTTCAAGCCTCACCAGGGCTTGAGCACAAATCTAGTTTGAGACTGAGTGAGTGCTGTATCATCTGAAATGCTGTCCTTTGGACTAGAAATCGAACTGAGGCCCTATCTGCCTGCCCCAGCGCCCATGACACTATTCAAAGAAGGGCAGGAAGATGGTGTGTCCAACATTCCTCCCTCATCCAACCTACTACATCAAAAACAGATTCATGTTTCACTTGTTTCATTGATGTTTGTGGGATTTTGCTGTATGCAAAGTAGCTGCTGTGTTTGCCCACCTAACAACAATTAATGCATTTCAAAGTAATTGTTGCATATGAAGTGAATTGAGATGTTTCTGACAGATGGAATATAAATGCAGTTTTTTGTTTATAGTGGGAATGATGCCAAGTGAAGCTTTCGTAATGAATGGGTAAGCCTATTTGAGTGAAAAATGTTTGGCTCTATGCCACTCCCTGTTATAAGTGCAGGACAGAAACATTAGCATAAATGACAATCGTCAGCATTTTAGGTTGATAGTCAGCCCTTCAACACACACATTGGCTTGTTTGCACTTCTCAGCTGCCAGTACTGATCAGATTGGTTGGATGGTAAGACAAGGGCTGTTAGAACTAATAACAGATGTTAATTTCTCATGCTTTTGTTTGCATTCAAACTTGACACGAAACAAAATTATAAGCTGATAGTCGCAGGGAAATGTAAAGAATGACGTTAATGATCAGAGTATAATCGATTTCAGGCTGGTGGAGGACCTTTGTCTTATGGATGTTAAGCGTAAGGCCCATGCTTTCATATGCCTCAGTGAATACATTGACTATATCCTGGAGTTCAGCCTCTGAATGTGCACAGACGCAGGCGTCGTCCGCATACTGCAGCTCAACGACAGAGGTTGGGGTGATCTTGGACCTGACCTGGAGGCAGCGTAGGTTAAACAGCTTCCCACTGGTTCTGTAGTTTAGTTCCACTCCAGCTGGGAGCTTGTTGATTGTGAGGTGGAGCATGGCGGCGAGGAAGATTGAGAAGAGGGTTGGAGCGATGACGCAGCCCTGTTTGACCCCGATCTGGACGTGGATTGGGTCTGCAATGGATCCGTTGGTAAGGATCACGGCCTGCATGTCATCGTGAAGCAGGCAAAGGATGTTGGCGAAGGATGTTGACAAACCTTTGAGTGCATCCAAAACGGAGGAGGACGCTCCATAGACCCTCATGATTGACAGTGTCAAAGGCCTTTGTAAGATCGAAAAAGGCCATGTATAAGGGCTGGTGCTGCTCCCTGCATTTTTCCTGCAGCTGTCGCGCTGCAAAGATCATCAAGATTCACGGCGCGGCCCTGGACAACTTGGACCATTTCCCATATCTCGGGAGCCTCTAATCAACAAAAGCAGACATTGATGCGGAGATTCAACATCGCCTCCAGTGTGTCAGTGCAGCCTTCGGCCGTCTGATGAAAGGAGTGTTTGAAGACCAGGCCTTCAATTCTACCAGCAAGCTCATGGTCTACAGGGCTGTAGTAATATCCGCCCTCTTATATGGATCTGAGGCATGGACGATGTATAGAAGGCACCTCAAGTCGCTGGAGATGTATCACCCATGATGTCTCCGCAATATCCTGCAAATCCCCTAGGAGGACAGGCGGACCAACATCAGTGTCCTCGACCAGGCTAACATCCCCAGTATTGAAGCACTGACCACACTCGATCAGCTTCGCTGGGCAGGCCACATAGTTCGCATACCAGATACGAGACTCCCTAAGCAAATGCTTTATGCGGAGCTCCTTTGTGGTAAATGAGCCAAAGGAGGACAGCGAAAACGTTATGAGGACACCCTCAAAGCCTCCCTGGTAAAGTGTGACATCACCACTGACACCTGGGAGACCCTGGCCGAAGACCGCCCTAGGTGGAGAAAGTGCATCCGGGAGAGCGTTGAGCTCTTCGAATCTCAACGCAAAGAGCGTGAAGAGGCCAAGTGCAGGCAGCGGAAGGAGTGTGCGGCAAACCAGCCCCACCAATCCCTTCCCTCGACGAATGTCTGTCCCACCTGTAACAGGGTCTGTGGCTCTCGTATCAGACTGTTCAGCCATCAAAGAACTCACTTTGGGAGTGGAAGCAAGTCTTCCTCGATTTCGAAGGACTGCCTAGGAATCGATTGCAAACCCAGACTGAAGGCTGTCAAATCCCAGCATTACTGTGAGATGGGATAGTGGGACAATAAACAATTTTACATTTTATTCATCCACTTGAGTTTGAAGTTCTCTGCAGCTGTGCAAGATTTGTTAATTACAAAATTGAAAACTTGGTTTGTTCATGAGTTAATAACAAACCTTTCTTACTGTAGCTCTACCACATTTACAATAGGAAAAAGGAAACAAAACCTATTTACAATCCAGCAACAGCACCTGCACTCTTTACATGCAAGACATCTTCTAGCATTAATCCAGATAAATCTACAAAGTCTGGAAATCTGAAATAAAAACAGAAAATATTGGAAATACACAGCAGTTCCTTCAACATCTAAAAAGAAAAAAGACAGATGAACCTTTTGGGTAGAGACCCTTTGACAGTTCTAGTGTAGACAAAGTGTCTACGCTGGAAATGTTAACCTGTCTTCTCTCTCTTCAAATCTTGATGGCCCTGTTGTGCATTTTTAGAATATTCAGCTTTTATGTTGACAATCTATACATGCTTTACAATTATAAACCAGCTTAAATGTTTGCATTGAAATTGTTATCTTGGTTAATGGAATTCTTCTCTGGGATAGATCTCATCCTTGGGCACATTCAGATGCAGTGTTCTGATGGGATATATTTGCAGATAGACTATACTATAGTATTATAGGTACCACTATTCCTGCCCTCTCATTGTCAGTGTGCCCTTGCAGTCAATGTTTTTTTTCCCCTTATCTACTGGCCTCTGTTATCCTCCTTCTATCCTTTTGCTACTGGTACATTTAAAAACAATCTCTCTGATGCACATAGATATTTTTCTCACATTTTTGTACATGCTTTGTTTTGCTTTAACATTTAATACAAAAGCAGCAGAAGAAACAGAGCCAATACATAAAGGGAAGATTGCTTGTGGAAGGAAGGGAACATGCATGGTCTTTTTCTTCAGAAGACATGAATATCCTGGAATACTGATTCAGGATTCTGTGAGCATCCTGTAAGCAAGGATAGTAATAAATACCAAAGGTGCTGGAAATGCACAGCAGGTCAGACACGGTCTTAAAGGAAAAGACAGGGCAGAATTCAGGTAAAATCCTTCATCAGAATGCATTTTAGGTGAAGAATTTCACCCAAAGTGCTACCCTGTTTTTTTTTCATTTTCAGAATTTGACTGAACTACAATGCCTTTCCAGAGATTTTTGTCTCGACTTCAGATTTCCAGTTTTCACATTCTTTTTATCTCTATCAAATAATAAGAGTCCATCTGTCCTCTTTTCCATTCAGGTGGAGAAAAACAAATTTGTTCGCTGCTGTGAGAAAGATACCAGTATATGAAGTGTTCACCGAGTATCTCAATGACCAGAGCAGATTGCGATCTATACTGACTATTTTTAATTGCAGAGACCATAGAATGCGATCAACTGCTGAGCATTTTCTCACTTGTCCTGATGTGAACAGCACAGACTGAACTCCTTTGATTACTACCCATGACAAAATCAATTATTTTGCTTTGTCATGCTTACCATTAGAAGGGTTCAGTGAATGAGCTGGGAAAGGTTCATAGTGGCCAACTCCCCTGATGGCTTAGCAAGTTTATCCAGCGAATAGCTAAACTAAACAAAAGACTTGCATTTATAGAGCGCCTTTCATGACCACCGGACATCCCAAAGCGCTTTACAGCAAATGAAGTATTTTTTGAAGTGTAGTCGCTGTTGTAATGTAGGAAACATACAGACTGAGAAGGTCCCATTTTCAATCCCTGGTCTGTGTTGAATTAGCTGATCGCAGTTGAAGTGACCTGAGTTTTTGAAAAAAATTCTCAGCAAGGCCGACATTTATTACCCATTTCTAGTTTTCCTGAGAAGGTAGTGGCACTGCTTGTAGCAGTTTTAATACAACTGGCTTGTGAGGCCACTTCAGTAACCAGTTAAGAAGTAACCATGTTGGTGAGGGATTGGAATTAGATAGAGGCCAGGTCGGTTAAGGACAGCAGGTTTTCTTCTCTCGAGGACATTAGTGAATCAGTGGGAGTTTTATGACATTCTGAAGGCTTCATGGCTACTTTTGTTGCTACCAGCTTTTTATTTCCAGATTTAATTAAAAAAAACTGAATATAAATTCTCAAACTGCATTATTCTCTGGATTATTAGTCCAAGTTTCTGGATTACTAGTCCAGTAACATAGGGCCCAAATTTGGCCCTCCGGTTTTTTCGGCACACTTACGTGAGGTGCGCTGACTTTCTACTCTCAAAATGGCGCTGAAAATATATTGCCGTATTCTCTCCGTTCCTTGTGCTTGGCGTGGTGTGGCAATCATGGGGGGGCGGAGCTAGGGCCATGCGGCTGAAAGAGTGCCGGCGGGGGGGGCGGGACTAGGGCCCAGCATGTGTAACAGTGCCTGGGTGGCCCACCCACCGCACCTATCCCCGGCTGAGTGGCCTTTCACACCGGCATTGCTTTAGCATCAGACCTATTGCCCAGAGAAATAACTCTGCAACTGTTGAGTATGAGGGCACCTTGAACAGCTGACCACAGAATGGCTGCAGCCCTGAGAAGTATGCAGATAGAAGTAAAGATTCAATCAAGCTCCTTCAATCTTAATCACTGGATTCAATTCAAGCAAATCTCATGCAACCTGATTTTAATTCTATGAATTACGACACTACCATTCAAATTTATAATCATTTCTGAAGTCCATACAAATGGTACATGCTGTTGGGAGTATATTTAATTGTCTCAGATGAGTTTTCATTTTTAAAATGTACTTTTTTAGTCTAGCACGAATGTTTTGGATTGTTTCTTGGATTTTTTGTCAGCATTATTTATGATTTATTTTGAGGTGTCATGGCAACTATCAAAACTTACAATAAGTACATAATAGACTTTTACACTTAACACATTAAGGCTCCTGCAGCCTGTGTGTTCCCAGCCCCCCTTTAAGTTCCCTGTTGCAGCCTTCTGCTGCAAGCCCAGCCTGCTGCGTCTCTTGTGTGGGCAGTTCACTGCTCTCCCGCCCGGGCTTCCCACCCACCGCACCTATCCCCGGCCAAGTGGCCTCTCGCACCGGCTGGCCCGCTGACTTCCCGGGCTGAGTATGAAGGTTTTATTTATTTTTTTATTTATTATTGATGGTTTTTATGCTTCATGAATGTTGTTGCGGAGGTGTTTGGTGCTTTGCAAGGTCCTCTCCGCTTCCCTTCCCCCCTGAAAAGGGAGGGAGAACAGCCAGTTGTCGTGGTGCACATTGGTACAAACTACATAGGTAAAAAAAGGGATGAGGTCCGACGAAACGTATTTAAGGAGCTAGGAGCTAAATTAAAAAGTAGGACCTCAAAAGTAGTAATCTCGGGATTGCTACCAGTGCCATGTGCTAGTCAGAGTAGGAATCGCAGGATAGCGCAGATGAATACGTGGCTTGAGCAGTGGTGCAGTAGGGAGGGATTCAAATTCCTGGGGCATTGGAACCGGTTCTGGGGGAGGTGGGACCAGTACAAACCGGACGGTCTGCACCTGGGCAGGACCAGAACCAATGTCCGAGGGGGAGTATTTGCTAGTGCTGTTGGGGAGGAGTTAAACTAATATGGCAGGGGGATGGGAACCAATGCAGGGAGACAGAGGGAGACAAAAAGGAGGCAAAAGCAAAAGACAGAAAGGAGATGAGGAAAAGTGGAGGGCAGAGAAACCCAAGGCAAAGAACAAAAAGGGCCACTGTACAGCAAAATTCTAAAAGGACAAAGGGTGTTAAAAAAACAAGCCTGAAGGCTTTGTGTCTTAATGCAAGGAGTATCCGCAATAAGGTGGATGAATTAACTGTGCAAATAGATGTTAACAAATATGATGTGATTGGGATTACGGAGACATGGCTCCAGAATGATCAGGGCTGGGAACTCAACATCCAGGGGTATTCAACATTCAGGAAGGATAGAATAAAAGGAAAAGGAGGTGGGGTAGCATTGCTGGTTACAGAGGAGATTAATGCAATAGTTAGGGAAGACATTAGCTTGGATGATGTGGAATCTATATGGGTAGAGCTGCAGAACACCAAAGGGCAAAAAACGTTAGTGGGAGTTGTGTACAGACCTCCAAACAGTAGTAGTGATGTTGGGGAGGGCATCAAACAGGAAATTAGGGGTGCATGCAATAAAGGTGCAGCAGTTATAATGGGTGACTTTAATAAGCACACAGATTGGGCTAGCCAAACTGGAAGCAATACGGTGGAGGAGGATTTCCTGGAGTGCATAAGGGATGGTTTTCTAGACCAATATGTCGAGGAACCAACTAGGGGGGAGGCCATCTTAGACTGGGTGTTGTGTAATGAGAGAGGATTAATTAGAAATCTCATTGTGCGAGGCCCCTTGGGGAAGAGTGACCATAATATGGTGGAATTCTGCATTAGGATGAAGAATGAAACAGTTAATTCAGAGACCATGGTCCAGAACTTAAAAGAGGGTAACTTTGAAGGTATGAGGCGTGAATTGGCTAGGATAGATTGGCGAATGATACTTAAGGGGTTGATTGTGGATGGGCAATGGCAGACATTTAGAGACCGCATGGATGAACTACAACAATTGTACATTCCTGTCTGGCGTAAAAATAAAAAAGGGAAGGTGGCTCAACCGTGGCTATCTAGGGAAATCAGGGATAGTATTAAAGCCAAGGAAGTGGCATACAAATTGGCCAGAAATAGCAGCGAACCCGGGGACTGGGAGAAATTTAGAACTCAGCAGAGGAGGACAAAGGGTTTGATTAGGGCAGGGAAAATGGAGTACGAGAAGAAGCTTGCAGGGAACATTAAGGCGGATTGCAAAAGTTTCTATAGGTATGTAAAGAGAAAAAGGTTAGTAAAGACAAACGTAGGTCCCCTGCAGTCAGAATCAGGGGAAGTCATAACGGGGAACAAAGAAATGGCAGACCAATTGAACAAGTACTTTGGTTCGGTATTCACTAAGGAGGACACAAACAACCTTCCAGATATAAAAGGGGTCAGAGGGTCTAGTAAGGAGGAGGAACTGAGGGAAATGTTTATTAGTCGGGAAATTGTGTTGGGGAAATTGATGGGATTGAAGGCCAATAAATCCCCAGGGCCTGATGGACTGCATCCCAGAGTACTTAAGGAGGTGGCCTTGGAAATAGCGGATGCATTGACAGTCATTTTCCAACATTCCATTGACTCTGGATCAGTTCCTATCGAGTGGAGGGTAGCCAATGTAACCCCACTTTTTAAAAAAGGAGGGAGAGAGAAAACAGGGAATTATAGACCGGTCAGCCTGACATCGGTAGTGGGTAAAATGATGGAATCAATTATTAAGGATGTCATAGCAGCGCATTTGGAAAATGGTGACATGATAGGTCCAAGTCAGCATGGATTTGTGAAAGGGAAATCATGCTTGACAAATCTTCAGGAATTTTTTGAGGATATTTCCAGTAAAGTGGACAAAGGAGAACCAGTTGATGTGGTATATTTGGACTTTCTGAAGGCTTTCGACAAGGTCCCACACAAGACTTTAATGTGCAAAGTTAAAGCACATGGGATTGGGAGTAGTGTGCTGACGTGGATTGAGAACTGGTTGTCAGACAGGAAGCAAAGAGTAGGAGTAAATGGGTACTTTTCAGAATGGCAGGCAGTGACTAGTGGGGTACCGCAAGGTTCTGTGCTGGGGCCCTAGCTGTTTACATTGTACATTAATGATTTAGACGAGGGGATTAAATGTAGTATCTCCAAATTTGCGGATGACACTAAGTTGGGTGGCAGTGTGAGCTGCGAGGAGGATGCTATGAGGCTGCAGAGTGACTTGGATAGGTTAGGTGAGTGGGCAAATGCATGGCAGATGAAGTATAATGTGGATAAATGTGAGGTTATCCACTTTGGTGGTAAAAACAGAGAGACAGACTATTATCTGAATGGTGACAGATTAGGAAATGGGGAGGTGCAACGAGACCTGGGTGTCATGGTACATCAGTCATTGAAGGTTGGCATGCAGGTACAGCAGGCGGTTAAGAAAGCAAATGGCATGTTGGCCTTCATAGCGAGGGGATTTGAGTACAGGGGCAGGGAGGTGTTGCTACAGTTGTACAGGGCCTTGGTGAGGCCACACCTGGAGTATTGTGTACAGTTTTGGTCTCCTAACTTGAGGAAGGACATTCTTGCTATTGAGGGAGTGCAGCGAAGATTCACCAGACTGATTCCCGGGATGGTGGGACTGACCTATCAAGAAAGACTGGATCAACTGGGCTTGTATTCACTGGAGTTCAGAAGAATGAGAGGGGGCCTCATAGAAACGTTTAAAATTCTGACGGGTTTAGACAGGTTAGTTGCAGGAAAAATGTTCCCAATGTTGGGGAAGTCCAGAACCAGGGGTCACAGTCTAAGGATAAGGGGTAAGCCATTTAGGGGTAAGCCATTTAGATGAGGAGAAACTTCTTCACCCAGAGAGTGGTGAACCTGTGGAATTCTCTACCACAGAAAGTAGTTGAGGCCAATTCACTAAATATATTCAAAAGGGAGTTAGATGAAGTCCTTACTAGGGGGATCAAGAGGTATGGCGAGAAAGCAGGAAGGGGATACTGAAGTTTCATGTTCAGCCATGAACTCGTTGAATGGCGGTGCAGGCTAGAAGGGCTGATTGGCCTGCTCCTGCACCTATTTTCTATGTTTTCTATGTTTTCTATATCTCTGGCTACCTGCGCTGATTTCTTAACTCTCCGCAAGGGTTTTCTGTGCAGCCACAAGTGACCACATACGCTGGCGTAAGTTGGTTTGGAGCAACTATTAGCTGTCCAACTGTCTTAAATGGCCAAAACAGGTGTAGGTAGCTGGTAATGCCCCCTTTTGGAAAAAAAAAACAAAACTAAAAAAAATCCTAACTAACTCACAGTGGCACAAATTAAATCTGCAGAATGGGGATTTTTAAGATACTCTAGAAAAATCAAGTTGCTCCAAAAAAAACGGAGCAACTCCTGGGCAAATTTGGGCCCATAGCCATGACACACTATAGAGTTATAGAGGAAGAAAAAAATAACCAATGTTCCGACTCTTGATTACCATCCAACAACCTCTGATCGGTGATGTGAGTGTCAAGTGAGACCAGATTGGGCTTGGCTGTAATACCCACTGTGAACAAATAAGGGGGCCAAAATTCACTGTCCCTGAAGGGATGGCTACTGCGGGGTTTGGGCGGCTGATCGAAAAAATTGATCAGCCATCACGGTCAGATGATGTTCCCTCCCCGGATCAGATTCAGCTCGGGGGATTTGAGCGGTGCTCACTTCCGCCGGAAACAGCAGAGTGAGTGGTGAGCTCTGCAGCATGTGGGCTGCTGAAAAGCAGCAAGTACAGGGATTTTCAGCTGCAAAAAGGTAGGACTTTTCCCAGCAGTGCTCCCGTGAGGTAGTCAATGCGGTGCTCAAATGCGACACCGCTGGAGTGTTGCCGTGATCGGGGCCCTTTGGTAGGGAAATAGTTTTATTAATTTTAGTGTTTTTATTTCCGATTCCAGCATCCATTGTTTTTATCTTTTCATACAGTTTTATTAATTATTAGTATTTTTATGTGAGATTACATCATCCACTATATTTATCTTTTCATATAGTTTTATTAATTGTTTTGGCTCCATTCAACCTGCCAATTACTGCTCAGAGGTTTGCAGATATTTTTGTACAACTTTCAGGTCTGAGTCTTTAGTGAAGCCCTGTGGGCTGCAGAGACCTGCTTGGCAGGCTTCACCCTGAGGATGGGAGGAGTGTTGGGAGGGCGACACTTGGTACACCTGCTCAGAAGCAGGGTGGCACACAGGAGAAAGTGACGCCATCAGCACCATGCAGAGAGGCAGCGGGCAAGGGAGGCAACAGCTGTGATTCATTCATTCTGCACTAGACCAGTGTGCCCGCCATCTTGACCAGCCCGAATCAGGATTGTGGTTGGCTGCTTGGGGACAAGGGATATCCCCTGTCCACTTGGCTGCTCACTCCACTGCGGAGCCCCAGGACAGCACCAGAGCATGCATACAATGATGCTCATTGTGCCACCAGGTGTACCATCGAGCAGTGCATAGGCTTCCTTAAGCAGAGGTTCCGGTGCCTGGACCGCTCTGGTGGCACCTTGCAGTGCTCTCCTCAACGTGTCTCCATAATTGTCGAGGTCTGCTGTATGCTGCACAGCCTGGCCATCGTGAGGGGACAGCCGCTGGAAGTCGAGCAAACAGTACCACCTGAGGAGGTACAGAAGGAGGAGGAGGATCCCCGTCACCCCAAAGCTAGGAGGTGTCGACCCATCGCCACCCTGGAAGGGCCAGGTGCAGACTGGCCAGCAGCGTCCTGGGAAGGTGCGTCCTCACGTATATGGAGGTGCCTGACACCTCCCCTGCAATCTCCCTCCATGCATTATGTACTGGAAGTCTGCCAGGTCTCCCCACATCAGGAAACAGTATTCTTCTTCTGTCCTCCACACCATCCATCAGTGTCTTCAGCTCCATATCAGTGAACCTGTTGGATCTCCTTGCACCTCTTAGAGCAGCCATCCTTCCAAACTCCTTCCCCCCTCAGGGCCTTGGAGCAGCTGGCTCGTTAGAAACCCTTACATGTGTATTGAATTTCTCAGTGGTGATAACGCTCAAATTAAGACAGTCACACTGCTGAGCAAAGCGCTTTGGAAGAGTTCATTAGCGTTGGAACCCATTTATTCACTTTTGGAGCTGAATATGGGGTGGCCCAGCCACACAAATTTCAGTGCTAATGGCCACAAAAAAGTGGGGGGAGCACTAGCTTTCCAGCGGTATTGAATTTTGGGCCCAAGGTGTCACCGTCAAGGCTCACACATGAATGATGGCCACTTGAATGATGTGAGATACTGGAGGGCAAAATGTGGTTGTGGAACTGTACCAAAGCAAGGGGTTAATGCCTTCAGGAAGGAGAGACAAAATATTTTTAGTTTAGTAATCTTCAGCCGCCTTTGACAAAATATCTCCCGTTTAGAAATTTTGCATCATAATTGTTACATCATGGCTTTTAATTACTTGTTAAGTCTTGTAATCTTGTGTTCAATTCATTAAACAGAATAGTTTCATGGTATTAGTTTGTGAAGTATAAAAACTCAAATGATATGAATCCTAGGTTTGTAGCAAATGAAGAAGATTAAATTACTGGCAAATTAGAGCTGCTGTTCCCATTAATTGAATTTCCGATCTGAAGGCACTCAGCGAGTGCATTACTCTACAAATTCCTTCCTAGATTAAATTTCACTCAATGTTGGGAAAATGTTTGATAAATAATTTCTCTCAAACTGAACAGTTTAATAATTTTATTAAAATTAGTGCACAGAGGAATTTCTAACCGATTTGCTTTTTTACAGTAAGCCACAGAAGTACATTCCATGCCGATAGTTAAAATTGTTTGTGCAGCACCAACAACTATATAGTAAAATGAACAGAACAGCTGAATAAAAGGACTAACCCAGGAGATAAAACTAGTACCTTCAAAATAGAAATTACCTTGGGTAATCTGAAAGATTAAAGTATTTTAAATTCATCAAAATGACCTAACTGACCTAAATCATGATTTGCAGAGTGATTTAAATATGAATTCAGTTGTTATAACTGCTTTGCCAGTTAAAATGATTGTAGCCGTTAACCTTTATGTTACTGGCTCTTTCTGTGCCTTTGGTAGTTATTACCCTCAATCAAGATAACAAAAACAGATTATCTGGTCATTATCACATTGCTGTTTGTGGGAGCTGCTTGAGTGCAAATTGACTGCCGCCTTTCCTACATTACAACAGTGACTACACTCCAAAAGTACTTCATTGGCAATAACGCGCTTTGAGATGTCTGGTGGTTGTGAAAGGCACTATATAAATGCAAGACTTTCGTTTTCTTTTTCTCTTATCTTTCAATTTGGCTCAGCTAAATTCTATTTGGAAGGTATTCTTTTTTTTTTCTCCTGATTTAGTTTTCTTATTCATTTGCTCTGTTCATTTTAGAATTATATAGAAATAAGTTTTATTTGATCTCTGCAGCAGCAAATGCAACCATGCAATGACTTTACGTGGAAATGTGGGTGTAACTTCAACTCTGCAAAGCTAGCGCAGTGTCACGCGCGTTCTGGGTGCAATTTGCCAATTGCATCTTCAGCAGAAACTCCATGCCTTGATAGTTAAAGATCACATTAGCCAATAGCATTCAGCTCCACCCAAGCGTTTTTCACTGCTTTTGCTCATTGCTGGCAGAAATGCTCCAGCATTTGCTAAAAAGCCAAATAGCTAATTTTTGGCTGATTGATATCATCATCATCATAGGCAGTCCCTCGAAATCGAAGAAGACTTGCTTCCACTCCTGAAGTGAGCTATTTGGTGGCTGAGCAGTTCAATACGAGGGCCACAGACTCTGTCACAGGTGGGACAGATAGTCGTTGAGGGAAGGGATGGGTGGGACTGGTTTGCCGCATGCTCTTTCCGCTGCTTGCACTTGATTTCTGCATGCTCTCGGCGTTAAGACTCAAAGTGCTCAGCGCCCTCTCGGATGCACTTCCTCCACTTAGGGTGGTTTTGGTCCAGGGACTCCCAAGTTTCAGTGAGGATATTGCACTTTATCAGGGAGGCTTTGGGGGTGTTCTTGTAGCGTTTCCGCTCATTTGGCTCATTTGCCGTGAAGGAGCTCCGAGTAGAGCACTTGCTTTGGGAGTCTTGTGTCAGGCATGCAAACTATGTGGCCTGCCCAGTGGAGCTGATCGAGTGTGGTCAGTGCTTCAATGTTGGGGATGTTAGCCTGGACGAGGACGCTGATGTTGGTGCGCCCCCTGTCCTCCCAGGGTATTTGTAGGATCTTGCGGAGACATCGTTGGTGATATTTCTCCAGCAACTTGAGATGTCTGCTGTACATGATCCATGTCTCTGTCCATACAGGAGGGTAGGTATTACTACAACCCTGTAGGCTATGAGCTTGGTGGCAGTTTTGGGGGCCTGGTCTACAAAACACTCTTTTCCTCAGGCGGCTGAAGGCTGCACTGGCGCACTGGAGATGGTGTTGGATCTCATCGTCGATGCCTGCTCTTGTTGATAGGAGGCTCCTGAGATATGATTGATATAATTAACTGGTAACAACCAGAATTTGTTTGGATTCAGAATATACTATGGCACAAAATAACATGGTATTGAAATAATAATCATTCAATGGATTTACTGGCAAATTGCCCCTCTCAATATCTTCCCCCAAGTGGAAAATTGAACCCACTATTTTTTGTTGATAGCTACTTAATATATTAACAAAACTATGAACATTTCTGCAACATTCTCATTAATCTCTTGGCAGCTCTTTTGAAACATGTCTGAGTCTGTGCAAACACAAACACTAGTAGAAGCATTTCAGAAACAATGCACATAATTTGATAGAAACATAGAAACATAGAAAATAGGTGCAGGAGTAGGCCATTCGGCCCTTCTAGCCTGCACCGCCATTCAATGAGTTCATGGCTGAACATGCAACTTCAGTACCCCATTCCTGCTTTCTCACCATACCCCTTGATTCCCCTAGTAGTAAGGACTTCATCTAACTCCTTTTTGAATATATTTAGTGAATTGGCCTCAACAACTTTCTGTGGTAGAGAATTCCACAGGTTCACCACTCTCTGGGTGAAGAAATTCCTCCTCATCTCGGTCCTAAATGGCTTCCCCCTTATCCTTAGACTGTGTCCCCTGGTTCTGGACTTCCCCAACATTGGGAACATTCTTCCTGCATCTAACCTGTCTAACCCCGTCAGAATTTTAAACGTTTCTATGAGGTCCCCTCTCATTCTTCTGAACTCCAGTGAATACAAGCCCAGTTGATCCAGTCTTTCTTGATAGGTCAGTCCCGCCATCCCGGGAATCAGTCTGGTGAACCTTCGCTGCACTCCCTCAATAGCAAGAATGTCCTTCCTCAGGTTAGGAGACCAAAACTGTACACAATACTCCAGGTGTGGCCTCACCAAGGCCCTGTACAATTGTAGCAACACCTCCCTGCCCTTGTACTCAAATCCCCTCACTATGAAGGCCAACATGCCATTTGCTTTCTTAACCGCCTGCTGTACCTGCATGCCAACTTTCAATGACTGATGTACCATGACACCCAGGTCTCTTTGCACCTCCCCTTTTCCTAATCTGTCACCATTCAGATAATAGTCTGTCTCTCTGTTTTTACCACCAAAGTGGATAACCTCACATTTATCCACATTATACTTCATCTGCCATGCATTTGCCCACTCACCTAACCTATCCAAGTCGCTCTGCAGCCTCATAGAATCCTCCTTGCAGCTCACACTGCCACCCAACTTAGTGTCATCCGCAAATTTGGAGATACTACATTTAATCCCCTCGTCTAAATCATTAATGTACAGTGTAAACAGCTGGGGCCCCAGCACAGAACCTTGCGGTACCCCACTAGTCACTGCCTGCCATTCTGAAAAGTCCCCATTTACTCCTACTCTTTGCTTCCTGTCTGACAACCAGTTCTCAATCCATGTCAGCACAGAGAATCAATCTGCAGATGGCAAAAGTTAAACAGAAACAATAGTCATTCCTTGGCTAACATTCTAAACCAACAATCACAGTTTTTAAAAAACACAAACACGTGGAAAGCGCATAAAAATGATTAACTTACGAACTATTGCTGGTAATTTTCAAATTTGCTTCCTGGGGAACAGATCACCCATCTGTTGAAGCCAGTAGGATGGGATCTACAATATGTGAGTGATCTATTCTGCCAGGTTACAGCTCAGGTGGTGGTTAATCATTATCCCCATAGTTTTATGTCAGTGATAAAGCTACTTAAATATATTGAATCGTTTTGTTACTGTAATGTTGACCATAAACTAATAAGACAATTCACAATTTTAATTTACTAATTCTACTCCCTTGTCTCTGTTTTCTCTTTTTTCCAATTCCTTGTCTGTCCCACGTTTATTTATGTTTTGCTTTCATTTGATGTTTTTTTCTACACTATCTAACCTATCCTATCATCATTTAAAAATTTACATTTATATGAAAACGCACCAATTAAATTATTAAAAAATTAACTTTTTCTGGAACAAGAAATAAAGTACGACAAAGGCTGAAAATCTGAAACAAAAACAGGAAATGCTGGAAGTGCGCAGGCAGCATCTGTAAAGAACAAAAAACTGCTAATGTTTCAGATATAGCTCTCCATCAGTCCAGGTTCATAGCCATCCCTAAAAAATGTTGATTGCATTTTCCGATATTTTGAATTCTATTGTGATTCTCTTTCAAGCCAAAAAATAATTTATGCTAGAAAGGCTACAGATATTTTAAATATGAAAATACACAGTAAATCCATCAGCATCTGAAAAGAGAAAAATTGAGAACTTTGTTAGCTTGTCAGATGGGAGTTGGTAGGTTTCATTGGGGCCTCCAATCTGAGTGAGTTATCTTGCTACATGAACCGTCGAATGGGCCAAAAGGTAGAACAGTTGGGTCTGCCTAATGTTATACTTTGTCACTAAGTCCATGCAACAGAGCTGATCTCCAGTCATCTTGGTTAATCCCTTGCCACTGGACCAAGATCTAGCTCTGTCAAGCCTTTGTGGTGGCTGGTGTGCAACGGCCACCACACGTTAAAAACATCCATGCACAGGCATCTTCCACCTGTCAACATGTAGTTCGGGACCTGGCATATTAGGTTCTTCATTAAAACTCCTGTGAACTCATCCCTTTTTGGCGTGGAAGCAAGGCATCCTCGATACGAGAGACCACCTATGATGATGATGATAACTTTGTCAGACTGGGCAAAATTATAACTTTAATATGCACTATAACAATAGGAGAACTTTCCTTTATAAAGAACAGGAAAGAAAACATAAAGAATCCAATATTTTACTTGAATTTCACTGAGTTATTTTTAACAAATTATTTTGGACTGTTTTATTCTTGAACTTAAATAAGGAGCAATTGCTACTTCACTTTTTGCCTGACTAGCCAACACTTTTGAGTCAGACAAGTTGCTAGATCAGTACTGCATATATTATCAAATGCCAGAGAGCATCTTGGGGCAGGTTGCTCGAGTTGGAGAATCAACAGCAACAACAACATCTTCAAAATTTTCGCTGCCCTCACTAATTGGTGGGATTGAAGGCCAATAAATCCCCAGGGCCTGATAGTCTGCATCCCAGAGTACTTAAGGAATTGGCCCTAGAAATAGTGGATGCATTGGTGATCATTTTCCAGCAGTCTATCGACTCTGGATCAGTTCCTATGGACTGGAGGGTAGCTAATGTAACACCACTTTTTAAGAAAGGAGGGAGAGAGAAAATGGGTAATTATAGACCGGTTAGCCTGACATCGGTAGTGGGGAAAATGTTGGAATCAATTATTAAAGATGAAATAGCGCATTTGGAAAGCAGTGACAGGATCGGTCCAAGTCAGCATGGATTTATGAAAGGGAAATCCTGCTGGACAAATCTTCTAGAATTTTTTGAGGATGTAACTAGTAGAGTGGACAAGGGAAAACCAGTGGATGTGGTGTATTTGGACTTTCAAAAGGCTTTTGACAAGGTCCCACACAAGAGATTGGTGTGCAAAATTAAAGCACATGGTATTGGGGGTAATGTATTGACGTGGATAGAGAACTGGTTGGCAGACAGGAAGCATAGAGTTGGGATAAACGGGTCCTTTTCAGGATGCAGGCAGTGACTAGTGGGGTGCTGCAGGGCTCAGTGCTGGGACCCCAGCTATTTACAATATACATCAATGATTTGGATGAAGGAATTGAGTGTAATATCTCCAGCTTGCAGATGACACTAAGCTGAGTGGTAGTGTGAGCTGTGAGGCGGATGCTAAGAGGCTGCAGGGTGACTTGGACAGGTTAGGTGAGTGGGTAAATGCATGGTAGATGCAGTATAATGTGGATAAATGTGAGATTATCCACTTTGGTGGCAAAACACGAAGGCTAAATATTATCTGAATGGCGGCAGATTAGGAAAAGGGAAGGTGCAACGAGACCTGGGTGTCATGGTACATCAGTCATTGAAAGTTGGCATGCAGGTACAGCAGGCGGTGAAGAAGGCAAATGGCATGTTGGCCTTCATAACTAGGGGATTTGATTATAGGAGCAGGGAGCTCTTACTGCAGTTGTACAGGGCCTTGGTGAGGCTTCACCTGGAATATTGTGTTCAGTTTTGGTCTCCTAATCTGAGGAAGGACATTCTTGCTATTGAGGGAGTGCAACGAAGGCTCATCAGACTGATTCCCGGGATGGCAGGACTGACATATGAGGAGAGACTGGATCGACTGGGCCTGTATTCACTGGAGTTTAGAAGGATGAGAGGGGATCACATAGAAACATATAAAATTCTGACAGGACTGAACAGGTTAGATGCAGGAAGAATGTTCTCAATGTTGGGGAAATCCAGAACCAGGGGACACAGTTTAAGGATAAGGGGTAGGCCATTTAGGACTGAGATGAGGAGAAACTTCTTCACTCAGAGAGTTGTTAACCTGTGGAATTCTCTACCACAGAAAGTTGTTGATGCTAGTTCATTGGATATATTCAAGAGGGAGTTAGATATGGCCCTTACAGCTAAAGGGATCACGGGATCATGAAGAGAAAGCAGGAAAGAGGTACTGAGGTGATGATCAGCCATGATCTTATTGAATGGTGGTGCAGGATCGCAGGGCTGAATGGCCTACCCCTGCACCTATTTTCTATGTTTCTAATTGCATGAATTCATTCCGTGTCTGGTCGATGGAGATTCATCAATTGAAATAGAATCAAACCGAGGGACATCAGGAGGGACTAGTCCTGCTTGCTGAAGTCCCTCCCAAACTCTCTACAGCTCAGGGTCAGCTTCAATGCCTTAGAATCATAGACTCATAGAAAAATTATGACACAGAAGGAGGCCGTTCGGCCATCATGTCCGTGCCTTCAAGCTCCACAAAATCTCCTCCTTTTACTGACAATATCTGCATGGCAAAAACAATGTTGCTGAGTCATAAGATCCCAACTTCTAGCAATGAAATTTATGGCATCCAGCAAACTGATTGAGAATTCAGTCTTGACTTCATAAGCAGCTAGTATTTTTCTAGTCAGAAACATTCAATAGTGAGCCTTGAAAAGATTGCTAACTTCAGCGTCCATCGTCTAAAGCTTAGAAGTTTAATTCTTTAGAAGACAAATAAATTTCACAATCATCAGGCTGGAAATTTCAGGGTGCATTATCCTAAATAATTAACATGCTTCTACCCTGAGCTCAAAATTTCCTCAACGACTGAATGTACTTCTCAAAAATCATAGAAGTTATCCAAGATCACCGATTGAAAAGGTAAGTGATGCCTCCAAGGAAATGTCTTATTTTTGAAGCATCTTGGCTGCTCACTTTTACTGATGAACAGAAAAGGAAGCTCCTCAGATCCGTTCATATTGGTGCCTCCATATTGGTGCCTCATGGTAAAAGACACTAAAAACATCCCAATAGTGGATAATCAAGGGGCTATGGGGGGGAGGTGGGGCAGGGGGGAGGAATGTAATACAATCACTATCACTAATGAAGTAGTACTTGGTAAAATAATGGGACTAAAGGCAGACATGTCCCCTCGACCTGATTGCCTGATTGCTTACATCCTAGGGTCTTAAAAGAAGTGGCTGCAGAGATAGTGGATGCATTGGTTGTAATCTACTAAAATTCCCTGGATTCTGGGGAGGTCTCAGCGGGTTGGAAAACTGCAAATGTGAAGCCCCTATTTAAAAAAGGAGGCGGACAAAAAGCAGGAAACTATAGACCAGTTAGCCTAACATCTGTCGTTGGGAAAATGCTGGACTCCATTATTAAGGAAGCAATAGCGGGACATTTGGAAAAGCATAATTCAATCAAGCAGAGTCAGCATGGTTTTATGAAAGGGAAATCATGTTTGACAAATTTGCTGGAGTTCTTTGAGGATGTAACGAACAGGGTGGATAAGGGGGAACCAGTGGATGTGGTGTATTTGGATTTCCAGAAGGCATTCGATAAGGTGCCACATAAAAGGTTACTGCACAGGGTAAAAGTTCGCGGGGTTGGGGGTAATATATTAGCATGGATAGAGGATTGGCTAATAAACAGAAAACAGAGAGTCGGGATAAATGGGTCACTTTCCGGTTGGCAAACAGTGACTCACTAGTGAGATGCCGCAGGGATCGGTGCTGGGTCCTCAACTATTTACAATCCATATTAATGACTTGGATAAAGGGACCCACTGTAATGTAGCCATGTTTGCTGATGATACAAAGATGGTTGGGAAATCAAATTGTGAGGAGGACACAAAAAATCTGCAAAGGGATATAAATAGGCTAAGTGAGTGGGCAAAAATTTGTATTATAATGTGAGAAAATGTGAGGTTATCCACTTTGATAGACAAAATAGAAAAACAAATTATAATTTAAATGGAGAAAAATTACAAAGTGCTGCAGTACAGAGGGACCTGGGGATCCTTGTGCATGAAACACAAAAATTAATAGGTTCAGCATGTAATCAGGAAGGTAAATGGAATGTTGGCCTTTATTGCAAGGGGGATAGAGTATAAAAGCAGAGAAGTCCTGCTCCAACTGTACAGGGTAGTACTGTGTGCAGTTTTGGTCTCCGTATTTAAGGAAGGATAGACTTGCATTGGAGGCTGTTCAGAGAAGGTTCGCTAGGTTGATTCCGGAGATGAGGGGTTTGACTTGTGAAGATAGGTTGTGTAAATTGGGCCTATACACATTGGAGTTCAGAAGAATGAGAGGTGATCTTATCGAAACATATATCATGAGGGGGCTCAACAAGGTGGATGCAGAGAGGATATTTTCCAATTTTGGCCATGACTTGCATCAATTTTTTTGGAGTAAGTCTTTTCTGGCGTAAGTTTAAAAAAAATGCCATTTCCCCCCCAGAATTTGCTCCAGAGTGAGTAAGTTAGGTACGATTATTTTTTAGTTTTTTTTTCAAAAGGGGACGTTCCCAGACACTTACGCCAGTTTTGGCCATTTATGCCACTTTGGCCAGCTAAAACTTACTCCAAATCGACTTAGGTCAGTGTATGTGGCCAGTTCTGAAAAGCCTTGTGGGCAGTTAAGAAATCGGCGCAGGTTAGTACATTTAAAGCACCAAGACTTACAAAGCACGAAACAAAGCACAAAAATAAACATTCAATAACACATTAAAAAAAAGAAGGAAGCTGAGGACCTGTACCAAGACATACAAAGCACTAAACAAAGCACAAAAAATAATAAGCAATCAATCAATCAATAACAAATAAAAAATAGAAGTCCTATCTTTATGCCAGAATCAAGTTTTTTTTTAAAAAGTTCTCCTCCTCCCCCTCCCCCCCTCAAAACACTCTTTCTCGCCCCTCCTCCCCCCCCAAAAAACACTTTCTCCCCCACTCCCCCCCCCCACAAAACACTCTTTCTCCCCCCCCCCACAAAACACTCTTTCTCCCCCCCCCCCACAAAACACTCTTTCTCGCCCCCCCCCCCCCACAAAACACTCTTTCTCCCCCCCCCCCCCCCACCCCCAAAACACTCAAGTCCTATCTTGGCCCGGGAACTCAGCGGGCCAGCCAGCTGGTGTGGGAGGCCACTCAGTCAGGGATAGGGTGCGGTGAGATCGGGGCATCCCTTCGGCCGGGAATAGGGGCTGCGAGCATCGGGTCCTGCTCACAGCCCGCAGGACATGCTGGGAGGGCAGGAGCATGCGCGCAGACTTCACTGCGCATGCGCGCAGCTGCCAGCAGTGCTTTCTGCGCTGGTCTGTTGCTCCGCCCCCCACTGCACAATGCATGCCACGCTGGGACTCCGGGGACTTGGAAGAGCGACCAGGATGGGATGACTTTTTTCCAGCGCACAAAGTTGGTGCACTTAAGGTAACTGCGCCAAAAAAAGGGGTTGGGCAAAATTGAGCCAATAGAATAAGGGGCCACCCACTTAAAACCAAGATGAGGAGGAATTTCTTCTCTCAGATTGTTGTAAATCTGTGGAATTCTCTGCCCCAGAAAGCTGTGGAGGCTGGGTCATTGAATATATTTAAGGCAGAGTTAGACAGATTTTTGAGCGATAAGGTAGTAAAGGCCGGGAAGTGTAGCTGAATCCAAGAGCAGATCAGCCATGATCCTATTGAATGGCGGAGCAGGCTCGTGAGGCCAAATGGCCTACTCCTGCTCCTATTTCTTATGTTTCTTATGTAAAGAAGCGGCATGTGTTCCTTGCTCCATTTCCCACCAATGCGCTTCCTGCTGTGAAAGGTGGCCCTGGCAGAAGCTTTCAGAAAAGTCTTGCTTCATCAAAGTTAAACACATGAGAAGGCTGACACTTAAGAAGTAATGCAGGCAGAGTTGATGAAAGCCATTCATTTATCATTTCAGGGAACACTTCATTGACTTCTCCCACCATTTTCTTATAAGTTATAGCATGAACCTTTTCCATCTCTTGATCCATCCCAAGTTGACTTCAGGGAGATCCTTAAACTTAATTCTTCTCGAGTTTGAAAGCTTTTTCCAATAAAATATATTCTGAAATCTAGAGGGTTTTTTTATTCAATGCTGCCTTGAACCATTCAAACAATGCTACTCCAATGTCATCGAGTTTAGAAGTGCATAACCGTTTCATGTCACTTCTGAAATTTCCAATTTTGACCCATTTCAAGACAGAATCCCGTTGTTGTTTGTAAATTTTGCTGATGGCTGCCTGAGTGATCCATATTCTTTTACTGATTCAGATCTGTGTACTTTGTTTTTTTAAATTCCGGCTTCGTAACAAGAGCTGTGAGAAAAGGCAAATGCAGAGTGAAGGGAGCTGCAAGTAAGTGGCAGAAACCAGAATTTACGTGACATGAGAAAGAGGCAAGAGGCGGGAGAGAGAATATTTTTGTGATGCGATATCAGGGTCTCTGGTCACATGATGAGTTACCTGGTTTGTGGTTCAGGAGCACAGGCATCACTGAACTGGGTTCTACACAATATTGATGGTTCTATATCAGGCAGCATTCATCTCAAAAAGGGGTACAAGTTGTTGCTCCCTTGCTTTGCCCTGGTTCAGTGTTTTTCTGACATTTCTTTCATGGGTAAGACTTGTCCCGGTAGAAAAAGTACTTTACTGTCATGCAAGGTTTTACTGAAATGGCTTTAATACCACAACATTTTTATTTATTTTATTATCACACAGTACTCTGTTTGCTCTGTTGCACTGGGTAACGTGTCAGTTCTACAATCACTGCACTGGTTTTCAGTAGAAGATCAATTGTTATTTAAACATGAGGTAACATACAAATAAATCAAAGTAAAGATATCCACGCTGTTACAGCAGAAGCTTTGGCCTGGATATCTGACTTAGATAGTGATATTTGATTTGCTACTACCATACAGAAGAAGATGATTTAAAGTAAAGTAGTCACAAACAGAACTCCAAACCAATTAAGTAGAAATCGGGATTCCTATCTCATTTATTCAGCAAATCTCATGACTTTGTTACAGTTATGGGGTTAGCACGGTCAGGCACAGGTTATACTGCCAGTCACTGACACTGCAGTTTCTTCCAAAGCTCAGAGTGACATTGAACATGGATTATAATTAAGCTTGCCAACTCTCCTGGATTGTCCCAGAGTCTCCAGGAATTAAAGATTAATTTCCTGGACACTGCTGTGAGCAACCCAGGAGAAAAAGCATGGGCACATTTTTTTTTTTAAAGTGTGTTTTTCATTTTCTTGGAACACTTTCATTTCTAAGTTATAAAAAGAATGGAGATGGGGAAACAATCCATTATAAGACACTGCTAGAGTTATATGAGCTTTCTTATTAAACATATACACTGATGTAACTTGTGGTTTAATTCAAAAGAGCTTTTATTGCCATCTAGTGATTAAAGGTGAAAAATCTAGAAGCTCATTTTCCAAGGATTAGTAAGCAATAGGGATATTTGCATAATTTACTTTGGCAAGTGGAATTTGCAAAGCCTGTTCAGCGCTGAGATATTTTCACGTGTTGGTGCTATATATATATGTCTATGAGGAACTTATAGTTTATATCGGACATGGGAATGGAGTGATGTGAAGTGGGCCTATTTTTAACGCACTTGTGCCCTGCTGGCTCTGATTGCCATTTTTTAAATTAAAGTATTACAATGAAGTTTCTTTCTCTATGTCCATTTTAAATGTGAAAAACATCTAATTTAAGTTTGTTACCCAATTCCCTACAGTAGTTCAATGACCTGTTATGCATAACTTTTTGAATGAGAATCTGTGTGCGCATATCAGGGTTTTTACCAAAGCAGTGATGAGATGAGGCTAATATCTGGACATCTTTTCATTCCTTACTATTCAATCATCAGTAAATACGTCGACTGTGTCCTAGAGTTCAGCCTCTGTATGTGTGCAGACGCAGGCGTTGTCCGCGTACAGTAGCTCGACGACAGAGGTTGGGGTGGTCTTGGACCTGGCATGGAGACGGCGAAGGTTGAACAGGTTCCCACTGGTTCTGTAGTTTAGTTCCACTCCAGCGGGGAGCTTATTGACTGTGAGGTGGAGCATAATGGCGAGGAAGATTGAAAAGAGGGCTGGCGCGATGATGCAGCCTGTTTGACCCCAGTCCGGACATGGATTGGGTCTGTAATGGATCCGTTGGTAAGGATCAAGGCCTGCATGTCATCGTGGAGCAAGCGGAAGATGGTGACGAACTTTTGGGGGCATCCGAAATGGAGGAGGACGCTCCATAGACCTTCGCGTTTGACAGTGTCAAAGGCCTTTGTAAGGTCGAAGGCGACCATGTATAAGGGCTGCCGCAATTCCCTGCATTTTTCCTGCAGCTGTTGCGCTGCAAAAATCATGTCCATTTGCCCTGTAGAGGATGAAATCAACACAGTGATAAAGGTCCTCCACCAGCCTGTCCTTGCTACACAGCACTGCCCCCCAGTCATCAAGATCCATGGCGCGGCCCTGGACAACATGGACCATTTCGCATACCTCGGGAGCCTCTTATCAACAAGAGCAGACATTGACGACGAGATTCAACACCGCCTCCAGTGCGCCAGTGCAGCCTTCGGCCACCTGAGGAAAAAAATGTTTGAAGACCAGGCCCTCAAAACTGCCACCAACCTCATGGTTTAAAGGGCTGCAGTAATACCCGCCCTCCTGTGTGGCTCAGAGACATGGACCATGTACAGTAGACACCTCAAGTCGCTGGAGAAATACCACCAACGATACCTCCGCAAGATCCTACAAATCCCCTGGAAGGACAGACGCAACAACATTAGCGTCCTCGACCAGGTCAACATCCCCAGCATTGAAGCACTGACCACACTTGATCAGCTCCGCTGGGCAGACCACATTGTTTGCATGCCAGACACGAGATTCCCAAAGCAAGCACTCCACTCGGAACTCCTTCATGGTAAACGAGCCAAAGGTGGGCAGAAGAAACGTTACAAGGACACCCTGAAAGCCTCCCTGAAAAAGTGCAACATCCCCACTGACACCTGGCAGTCCCTGGCCAAAAACCGCCCTAAGTGGAGGGTGCTGAGCACCTCGAGTCTCATCGGCGAGAACATACAAAAATCAAGTGTAGGTAGAGCGTGCGGCAGACCTGTCCCACCCACCCTTTCCCTCAACGACTGTCTGTCCCACCTGTGACAGGGACTGTCGTTCTTGTATTGGACTGTTCAGCCACCTAAGGACTCATGTTTTAAGAGTGGAAGCAAGTCTTCCTCGATTCTGAGGGACTGTCAATGATGATGATGATGGTTCAATCATCATGTCGTTATGCACATCATTTTAATTTAAATCATACTTATAACTTAAGTTATGCTAGGCTTTAAGGAGGTGAAAAATTGGGCCAGGCCTGTTTTCTCTGTAATTAGCAAACTACTAATAAAATCCTGGGAATGTGTGATTTTGAAACCTGAGAATGTGATTTAAAAAAATGTCCTGTTGTATCCGATCACCTACCAATATAGAAATTCTTGGAAATCTGAATTGATGTCACCTTTTTGTATCATTAAGGTACATTATCTCACTAAGGCAGTAAAGTCAATAAAGGCAATTACCGTCAGATTGGATGCTTTAAGCTGTTATTATAGTGCTGTTTGTTCTGTGAGCCATTCCCGTTGTTTACACTGCATAAATCTGACTCCCTTAGTTAGCTCAGAGGCCCAGTTGATTGTGGGTTTATGATTCTGCCAAAGATTATGCTTCTTGGATTGAGGGAGCCTGATTTCATAGTGTAGATACTGGAAGCCGGTTTGTGGATATAGGTCTCCTAGACATCAACCTAAATCACCAGTGTGAAAAGCAGCTTTAATGTCAATGATTTGATGGAACTGGAGCTTACCCATTTGAGTAACTGGCAGGATTCTATCCACAGTTGGTTTAATACATATGCCAAATTTTCAATCCTTGTTCCCTACTTCCCTCCCATCTCCCCAAATTCTGTCCCAGTTTAGGCTGGGTTGCTCCCGCCCCCCCCCCCCCGCTCCCACATTGTAAATGTTTGGCCCGATCTTTCGGGATTCATAATTTCTAAATTTGCACCAAATGAGTATACAGCAAACTTTAATGCTTTGTGAAAAAAGATGTACCCATGGGGTATATTTCAAATGTCAGGTATGCCTTTGGTCAAAGGCCCTGAGCAGAGGTTGCAGGAAGGGAAGGATGTTCACCTTTCGTGCCGTATCCATTTGCTTGACCAAAAATCACACAGGCAGAGACTTGGGGTGGGAATTGTCATCTTGGCAGACTGATATTTAATGATATAAGGATGTTCTCTTCTGATATCAGTACCTAATCCCATCAGGAAGAGTAGCCACAGAACACAGGGAAGGGACAATCAACGGGATTTGGCATAATATTCATTTCTACATGTTGTTTGGAGCCAGATAGCGCCAGGTGTGAGCACTGGAAAACGTATGTGCTCAGGTTTGGTGAAAGCAGGTGAGAACATAAAAAGGAGGAAGAGAAAAATAATTTAAAAAGAGCAAATTATTATTTAAATGGAGAAAAATTGCAAAATGCCACAGTACAGCAGGACCTGGGGGTACTTGTGCATGAAACACAAAAGGATAGTGTTATGTATGTAATAACTCGATAGACTGGATACTATAAACTAACACAGGTACAAATCTGGCTCTGCTTTATTAGAGCCCAAAGTGATTACATTACATGATGGCTTGCCTTTTATACCTGGGCCGCACACACGTGCGTACAGCCCAATGACCTCCGACAGTGGCGCCACCTGGTGGCTAGTAACCCTAAGCATACATATATGACAATATCTCCCTTTAAGATATTAGTAACTGTCTTTTTACAAATTGAGACGGTCCGGGGCTTTCCACTCCCGAGTTGATTGTCTCAGTTCAACTCCAGCCTTGGGCGAGTGTTCTGAGTCTGTTATGACTGGGGGCTGGGTAGCCGATCTAATGGGAGTGGCAATGACCATGTCCGGGATTGAAAGTCCAGATTCATTGATGACAGCGGAGTCCTCTGATGACTGAGGGTAGGTTGGTTGGTCACTGATTGTGTCTTCCTCAGACTGTTCTGGTTCATCCGTGTGCTACAGCTTTATCTGATCAACATGTTTCCTGCATGTTTGCCCATTCGTGAGCTTGACGATAAACACTCTGTTACCCCCCTTGGCCGTAACAGTACCGATGATCCACTTGGGACCTTGACCATAATTTAGTACATACACAGGATCATTAACAGAAATGTCACGTGACACAGCAGTGCGATCATGATACCACTGCTGACTTTGACGTTTGTATTCAACACGATCATTCAAGTCAGGGTGGACAAGAGAGAGCTTGGCCTTGAGACCTCTCCATCAATAGTTCAGCAGGGGGGACCCCAGTAAGCGTGTGGGGTCTTGTCTTATAACTAAACAATATGCATGACAAGCGAGTCTGCAGTGTACCCTGAGTTACAGGTTTCATATTCTGCTTGATGGTTTGCTTGGGAGCACAGGTATTTAAGGAGGCCTCACAGGTTGGAGAGGCACTCTGGAGACCTGCAATAAAAAGACTAAGGTCACACTTTACTTTGAGCTCACAGTGTTCAGTCTGACTCTTTCTCCATACATAACAACTGGCGACGAGGTACAGATAGCGAACCCAAAGATGCAGAGAACAGTGGGCATCCTGGAGAAATTCTCGGAGGGAGATGATTGGGAAACTTTTGTGGAGCGACTCTGTCATGTATTCAACCAGCATTGTAACCCATGTATAATCTGACCTAAGTTGTACACTGTGAGAACAATGACCACAAGGTGGTGAACTTGTGGGAGACACTCCTAATCTGGACCTTCAGATATAAAAGGGGAAGCTCCAACTACTTCCATCACTTGAGTGCTAAGGAATAAAGGACAGGTCACAGACTGACCTCTCAAGCATGGGCCTCGTGTGCATTTATACTGTGTAGCAAGGACGTATCAATGGCGATGAGAAACTGGGATTTAAACCACGCGAGCATGGCCACGAGCAGAACAGACAAGAGGTACTGTGTTAAGGAATGGTTGGGACAGAGATTCAACATTGTTAAAGCAGCACACAGTTCTCCAGGCAGACAAGGGCAGTCGGGCATGCCCCAACATGTAGTCGAAACCAGAGGGGGAGTTCGACAGAGACAATGGCAAGCTGAACGGTGATTCACGCCATTGCAAGGGACAATGCGGCCAGTAATGGGGCCATCAACACCTGTTAATGGCACACTCAAGGACAATCACAGGGGCAGTCTGGGACGATCGACTGGCAAGGGACCTTTTGTTTCCAACAGCAGCTCATGTTGGAGGCGTGGTGGCACACACTCAGCTGAGTTTGCAGAGATGAGCAAAATACCTGCAGAAATTGCAGAAATGAACGCTGGGGGAAATCGCTGGAAGCTGAAGTTCAGCGAGTTCATGTGGAGCACGTATACAGTTCATACACCAGGACGCCACCGATAATGATGAAAGTGCTCCTCAATGGCATCCCAGTATCAATGGAGCTAGACACGGGGGCCAGATCCCAGATGGGTATCAAACAGTTCGAAAAGCTGTGGGCGTCCAAGGCCAGGAGGCCAAAATTATCGCCGATTGACGCACAGCTACGGACATACAAAGGAGATCATTCTGGTGCTAGGCAGCGCCACGGTAGTCGTGACCCACAAAGATTCGGAGAACAGGTTGCCACGCTGGGTTGTCCCGGGGGATGGTCCCACACTACTGGGGAGGAGTTGGCTTGCTGCCATGAACTGGAAATGGGGCGATGTCAATGCAATTTCCTTTGTGGAGCGAGTATCATGCTCACAGATCCTGGACAAATTTGACTCATTATTTCAACCCGGCATTGGCACTTTCATGGGGGCCAAGGTAGTGATTGACATAAACCCGGACGCCAGGCCAGTACACCACAAGGCCAGGGGGGTGCCGTACGTGATGCGGGAAAAGATAGAATGCGAATTGGACCGCTTGCTGAGGGAAAGCATCATCTCGCCAGTCGAATTCAGTGACTGGGCGAGCCCGATTGTGCCAGTGCTCAAGGCGGATGGGTCGGTCAGGATATGTGGTGATTACAAGGCCACCATCAATCGGGTGTCACTCCAAGACCAGTATCCACTACCGAGAGCGGAGGACCTCTTTGTGACGCTATCCGGTGGCAAACTTTTTTCAAAATTGGACCTGACCTCAGCTTACATGACCCAGGAGCTGGCGAGTGAGTTGAAGAAGCTGACTACCATCACGACACACAAGGGGTTGTTTGAGTAAAGCAGATGTCCGTTTGGGATTCGCTCGGCCGCCGCGATCTTCCAACGAAATATGGAAAGCCTCCTCAAGTCGATTCCAGGGATGGTGGTTTTTCAGGACGACATCCTCATCATGGGTTACGATACTGAAGAACACCTCCACAACCTGGAGGAGGTGCTACGCAGACTGGACTGGGTAGAGCTGCGACTGAAAAAGGCGAAGTGCGTCTTCCTAGCTCCAGAGGTAGAATTCCTGGGGATGAGGGTAGCAGCAGACGGGATCAACCCTACTGCGTCCAAGACAGAAGCGATCCAAAGAGCACCCAGACCCAGTAACATGATGGAGCTGCGTTCGTTCCTGGGCCTCCTGAACTATTTTGGTAACTTTCTTCCCAAATTGAGCACGCTGCTAGAGCCGCTACACGTGCTCCTACGCAAAGGTTGCGAATGGTTCTGGGGGGACAGCCAGGAAAGGGCTTTTAATAAAGCACGCAATTTGTTATGTTCCAACAATCTGTTAATGCTATATGACCGATGTAAGAAACTTGTGTTAACGTGCGATGCGACGTCCTATGGTATCGGGTGTGTATTGCAGCATATCAATGCCAAGGGTCAGTTACAGCCGGTAGCTTATGCCTCCAGAAGTCTATCCCAGGCAGAAAGGGGCTATGGGATGGTAGAAAAGGAGGCACTTGCATGTGTATATGCAGTAAAGAAAATGCACCAGTACCTGTTTGGCAGGAAATTTGAGCTGGAGACAGATCACAAACCCCTAACGTCCCGTTTGGCCGACAACAAGGCCATAAATGCTAACGCATCAGCCCACGTAAAGAGGTGGGCACTCACATTAGCCGCCTATGACTACACAATTCGGTACAGACCGGGCACCAAAAACTGCGCCGATGCACTCAGCAGGCTCTCACTAGCCACCACTGAGGGGGCTACCGAGCATGCTGCTGAGATGGTCATGGCTGTTGAAGCTTTTGGAAGCGAAGGCTCACCCGTGACAGCCCGTCAGATTAAAGTCTGGACAAATGAGACCCGCTATTGTCTCTAGTCAAGAAATGTGTCCTGAATGGGGACTGGGCAGCCACGTACAGGGCATGCCCTGAGGAATTTAAACCATTTCACAGGCGCGGGGATGAACTCTCGATTCAGTGCGATTGCCTACTGTGGGGAAACTGCGTAGTCATGCCCCAGATGGGCAGAGAGGTGTTCATCAGAGAACTCCACAATGAGCACCCGGGCATTGTCATGATGAAGGCAATTGCCAGGTCACACGTTTGGTGGCCAGGGATAGACGCAGATCTGGAAAAGTGATTCGACCAATATTTTGTAGCCAACAAGCTAGATGGGGAAGAGAACACTGCCAAACGAAGGTTGGTCCTCCTCACTGTCTGTGGGGCACCAACATATGGCCTCATGATGAATCTGCTCACTCCAACGAAACCCACGGAGAAATCATACGACGATTTGTACACACTGGTCTGAGAGCATTTGAACCTGAAGGAAAGCGTTCTGATGGCGAGGTACCGGTTCTACACCTACAAAAGGTCTGAAGGCCAGGAAGTGGCGAGTTATGTCGCCGAGTTAAGACGCCTTGCAAGACATTGCGAATTTGAAGGACATTTGGAGCACATGCTCAGAGACTTTATCGTACTTGGCATTGGCCACGAAACCATACTTCGCAAACTTTTGACTGTAGAGACCCCAATCTTGAGTAAGGCCATAGCGATAGCCCAGGCATTCATTGCCACCAGTGACAATACGAAGCAAATCTCTCAGCACACAAGTGCTGCTACAAGTACTATGAACAAAGTGATGTTGTTTTCGAATCGTAACGTACAGGGCAGGTCACACATACGTGCAGCTACACGTCCGCAGATGTCTGAGTCCACCATCAAGTGTGATGAATGCAAGGCCATTAACACCTTGTTGGTGCTGTGGGGGTGATTATCACTTCCATTCATGCCGATTCAAAGGGTACGTTTTCAAGGGCTGTGGAACAATGGGACACCTCCAACGAGTGTGCAAGCAAGCTGCAAATCCTGTTAAACCTGCAAACCACCATGTTGCAGAGGAGGACAGATCCACGGAGGATCACTATGAACCAGAGCCTCAGACTGACAAGGCAGAGGTACATGGGGTTCACACATTCACCACGAATTGTCCCCCGATAATGTTGAATGTTGAACTAAATGGACTCCCGGTGTCAATGGAGCTGGACACGGGCGCGAGCCAGTCCATCATGGGCAAAAAGACTTTCGAAAGATTGTGGTGCAACAAGGCCTCAAGGCCAGTCTTAACTCCAGTTCGCATGAAACTAAGAACTTACATAAAAGAACCGATTCCTGTAATCGGCAGGGCTACCGTAAAAGTCTCCTATGATGCAGCAGTGCACAAGCTACCACTCTGGGTGGTACTGGGCGATGGTCCCACGCTGCTCGGCAGGAGCTGCTAGGAAAGATACGCTGGAACTGGGACGACGTCTGAGCGCTATTGCCCGCTGACGGCACTTCGTTTGCCCAGGTCTTAAACAAATTTCCTTCGCTGTTCGAACCAGGCATCAGGAAATTCCAAGGAGCAAAAGTGCAAATCCATCTAATTTCGGGGGCGCGATCCATCCATCACAAGGCAAGAGCAGTACCGTATATGATGAGAGAAATGGTAGAGATCGAGCTAGACCGGCTGCAAAGAAAGGGCATTATTTCACCGATCGAGTTCAACGAGTGGGCCAGTCCAATCGTTCCTGTCCTCAAGGGAGACGGCACCGTCAGAATCTGTGGCAATTACAAAGTAACTATCAATCGTTTCTCCCTGCAGGATCAATACCAACTACCAAAGGCCGACGATCTCTTTGCAACGCTGGCAGAAGGAAAGACATTCACAAAGCTGGCTCTGACTTCAGCCTACATGACGCAGGAACTGAAGGAATCATCGAAGGCCCTCACCTGCATCAACACGCACAAAGGTCTTTTTGTTTATAACAGATGCCAGTTTGGAATCCGCTCAGTGGCGGCGATATTGCAGAGAAACATGGAAAGCTTACTGAAGTCGGTCCCGCACATCGTGGTCTTCCAGGACGACATCTTGGTCACAGGTCGGAACACAGTCGAGCATCTGCAGAATCTAGAGGAGGTTCTTAGTTGACTCAACCGCGTGGGGCTCAGGTTTCTCGCGCCTGAAGTGGAGTTCTTGGGAAGGCATCAGGCCCACCAATGCGAAGACGGAGGCAATCGAGAACACACCGAGGCCACAGAATGTGACGGAGCTGCAGTCGCTTCTGGGACTCCTGAACTATTTCGGTAACTTCTTACTGGATCTTAGCACACTGTTAGAACCACTGCATGTTTTACTATGAAAAGGGGATGAATGGGTTTGGGGCAAAAGCCAAGAAAATACCTTTATAAAAGCGAGAAAATTGTTATGCTCAAACAAATTGTTTGTGTTTCATCCATGTAAGCGTTTGGTACTAGCATGTGATGCATCGTCATATGGCTTCGGGTGTGTATTGCAACAAGCTAATGATTCGGGGAAACTGCAGCCGATTGCTTATGCATCCAGGAGTCTGTCTAAGGCTGAGAGCCTACAGCATGATTGAAAAAGAAGCGTTAGTGTGTGTCTATAGGTAAACAAAATGCATCAATACCTGTTTGGGCAAAAATTCGAATTGGAAACTGACCATAAGCCACTTATATCCCTATTTTCCAAGAGTAAAGGGATAAATACCAACGCATCGGCCCGCATCCAGAGATGGGCGCTCATGTTGTCCGCATACAGTTATGCCATTCGCCACAGGTCAGGCACAGAAAACTGCACCGATGCTCTCAATAGGCTGCCATTGCCCACCACGGGGTGGAAATGACGCAGTCCGCAGATCTAGCCATGGTTATGGAAGCATTTGAGAGTGAGCAATCACCTGTCACTGCCCGGCAGATCAAAACCTAAACAAGCCAGGACCCCTTATTATCTCTAGTCAAAAGCTGTGTGCTTCACGGGAACTGGTCCAGTGTCCCAGTGCAAATGCCGGAAGAGATTAAGCCATTCTAGCGGTGCAAAGATGAAATGCCTATACAGGCAGACTACCTTCTGTGGGGCAATCGAGTAGTGCTTCCCAAGAAGGGCAGAGTCACCTTCATCAATGACCTCCATAGTACCCACCCAGGCATCGTAATGATGAAAGCGATAGCCAGATCCCACGTGTGGTGGCCTGGTATCGATGCGCACTTAGAGTCCTGCGTTCACAGATGTAATACGTGCTCGCAGTTAAGCAATGTATCCAGCGAGGCGCCACTAAGTTTATGGTCTTGGCCCTCCAAACCGTGGTCTAGAGTACACGTCGACTATGCAGGCCCGTTCTTGGGTAAAATGTTTCTTGTGGTTGTAGACGCGTATTCCAAGTGGATTGAATGTGAGATAATGTCGGCTAGCAAGTCCGCTGCCACTACTGAAAGCCTGCGGGCCATGTTTGCCGCTCACGGCTTACCCAATGTCCTGGTGAGCGACAACGGGCCATGTTTTACCAGTGCTGAATTCAAAGAATTCATGACCCGTAACGGGATCAAACATGTCACATCTGCCCCATTTAAACCAGCGTCCAATGGTCAGGCAGAGAGAGCAGTGCAAACCATCAAGCAAGGCTTGAAGAGGGTAACTGAAGGCTCGCTGCAGACTCGCCTATGCCGAGTCCTGCTTAGCTACCGCACGAGACCCCACTCGCTCACTGAGATCCCACCTGCTGAACTGCTCATGAAAAGAGCACGTAAGACAAGGCTCTCGTTAGTTCACCCTGATCTACATGAACAGGTAGAGAGCAGGCGGCTTCAACAAAGTGCATACCATGATAGCGCAAATGTGTCACGCGAGATTGAAATCAATGATCCTGTATTTGTATTGAATTATGAACAAGGTCCCAAGTGGCTTCCCGGCACTTTCGTGGCCAATGAAGGGAGCAGGGTGTTTCGGGTCAATCTTTCAAATGGACTCATTCACCGGAAATACTTGGACCAAATCAAACTCAGATTTATGGACTATCCTGAACAACCCACCTTGGACCTTACCTTTTTTGATCCCCCAACATACACACCAGTGGCAACCGGCACCACGGTTTACCATGAAGCAGAACCCATCATCCACAGCAACCCAACAGGACCCAACACACCGGGCAGTCCAGCAAGGCCAGCTGCACAGCAGCCCAGCGAGGGTGCAACAAATGATTCAACAACACCAGCTTTCACACCAAGACGATCAACCAGGGCAAGAATGACCCCAGACCGACTCACATTGTAAATAGTTGCATTGTTGACTTTGGGGGTGGGGGGGTGGGGGGCGGGAGGGAGAGTGTTGGTTTATATGTGAACTTTGTATTTACTCTGTACAACTACCAGAGGGCTCATCCCCTGGAGTCCCAAGGGATCCCATAATCTCTTGGGAGCACAGGTATTTAAGGAGGTCTCACAGGTTGGAGAGGCACTCTGGAGACCTGCAATAAAAGACTTAAGTTCACACTTTACTTTGAGCTCACAGTGTTCAGTCTGACATTTTCTCCATACATAACAACGATTAGATGCAGGTTTGAATGGTGCTGACCTCACATGTTTGATACCATTGAATTTCATGAACTCTTGAAACTCCAGACTAGTGAAGCAAGGTCCGTTGTTGCTTACAACAATGTAGTGCAGACCATGCGTGGCAAACATGACACGAAGGTTCTCAATGGTAGCTGTGGATGGCATGGATGACATGATTATACACTCGATCCATTTGGAATATGCATCCACCACAACTAAAAACATCTTTCCCAGGAAGGGACCTGCAAAGTCGATGTGGATCCCGGACCATAGTTTAGACGGCCACGACCACAGACTCAGCAGCGATTCCGCTGGTGCTTTACTTAGCTGCATACAAGTGTTGCACTGATGCACACATGATTCCAGATCAGAGTCAATTCCAGGCCACCATACATGAGACCTGGCAATGGCTTTCATCATGACAATACCAGGATGAGTGCTATGTAGATCATGTACAAATTTATCTCTGCCTTTCTTAGGAATCACAACACGATTACCCCACAGTAAACAATCTGAATGGATAGTTCGTCTTTGCGACGGTTGTAAGGTTTGGTCTCATCACCCATTTGCTTGGGTATGGCAGACCAATCACCACTAAGGACACAACGTTTCACAACCGATAATATCGGGTCCTGGCTGGTCCAGGTCTTAACTTGTTGAACCATGACAGGAGTTCCTTCACTTTCAAAGGCATCCATGACTAACAGTAGGTCTGCAGGTTGTAGTGTCTCCACCTCCAGTGTGGGCAACGGACTCAGTGCATCAGCACAATTCTCGGTGCCAGGTTTATGGCGAATGACATAATCATAGACAGATAATGTCAGCGCCCACCTCTGGATGCGGGATGATGCATTGGTATTGATACCTTTTTGTTGTCCGAAAACAGTGAAATGAGTGGCTTGTGATCTGTTTCCAGTTCAAATCGAAGACCAAACTGGTACTGATGCATCTTTTTAACCCCATACACACAAGCTAATGCTTCTTTTTCTACTGGCTCTTTCTGCCTTTGACAAACTTTTAGAAGCATACGCAACAGGTTGTAGTTTACCCGACTCATTAGCTTGTTGGAGAACGCAACCAACTCCATATGACGAAGCATCACAGGCCAATACTAGACGTTTACACGGATCATAATGTACCAGCAGCTTGTTAGAGCAAAGCAGATTAGTAGCTTTCTCAAAAGCTCTATCTTGAGACGCACCCCAAACCCAGTTGTCACCTTTTCTTAGCAGCATGCGCAGTGACTCTAATGAAGTGCTCAATCTAGGTAGGAAATTTCCAAAGTAGTTGAGTAGACGAAGGAACAAATGCAGCTCCGTCACATTCTGAGGCTTGGGTGCATTTTTGATGACCTTGGTTTTCGAGTCCGTAGGCCTGATGCTGTCAGCAGCAATTTTCATCCCCAGGAATTCGACTTCCTGTGCCATGAAGACGCACTTTGAACGTTTTAGTATGAGTCCCACTTTGTCCAGATGATGCAGAACCTCTTGCAGGTTGTTCAGATGTTCGGCGGTGTCATGACTTGTGACCAGGATGTCATCTTGGAACACGACGGTTCTAGGGACTGACTTCAGTAGACTCTCCATGTTCCTCTGAAATATGGCTGCAGCCGAGCGAATTCCGAAAGGGCACCTGTTGTAGATAAACAGTTCTTTATGAATGTTGATGCACGTAAGTTTCTTCAACGTCTCAACCAGCTCCTGCATCATGTAGGCCGACATCAAATCCAGTTAGTGAACCACTTCCCCCCCGGCTAGCGTTCCAAACAGGTCATCAGCCTTCGGTAACAGGTATTGATTTTGTTTTGAAACTCGATTGATCGTAACCTTGTAGTATCCACAAATCCTGACAGTGCCATCACTCTTCAACACAGGAATAATGGTGCTGGCCCATTTGTTCAATTCAACAGGTGATATGACCCCTGCACGCTGGAGTCTGTCCAGTTCGATTTCGACCTTCTCCCTCATCGTGTACGGAACCACCTGAGCTTTATGATGGACGGGTCTTGCATCCGAGTCCACGTGGATCTGCATCTTGGCTCCCGTGAAATTGCTGATGCCTGGTTCAAACAGCGAGGGAACTTGCTCAGTACTCTGACACATGGAGTATCCTCCACCAACAACAACACTTTGATATTGTTCCAATTCCATTTGATTTTTTCTCGCCAATTCCTGCCGAATAGCGTTGGACCATTGCTAGGAACAATCCATAACGGTGAATCATGAACCGCACCGTCATACGACACCTTGATTACTGCACTGCCAATCACCATTATGAGTTCTTTAGTGTACGTACACAACTTGACATTGACTGGACTCAGCTTAGGCCTCACAACCTTAGTATCCCATGCTTGTCGAATGTCCTCTGGCTCATTATTGATTGACTCGCACCCGTGTCCAATTCCATCGGTACCGGCACACCATTAAGTTTCACATTAATCACTATCAGTTGGCTCTTTGTTAGGAACGAATATAGTCCATACACTTCCTCCTCTGATATCTCGGATTGCATATCCGGATCCGCGATATACTGGTCATCATCGTGTGTTGCAGCATGCTTGCTCAGTTGCGGATACATGCGCTGTAGATGCCCCAGTCTCGAACAGCCTTTACAAATGTACTGTTCAAACCAACACTGATGAGGCCGATGATTGCCCCCACAACGCCAACATGTTAAAATCAGATTAATTCCCATTGGCGGATTTTGGCAGCCACAGGTTTCGCATACGCAGTCGATTATATCCTGCCATATGCAACTCTGCCAAACGACAATTCAATCTTGTTTACAGTATTTGCCGAATTCTGATTTTTTGATATCTGATTTAAGTTTTTTTCTGTCGTCATGCATGCCTGGGCAATCGTGATGGCCGTGCTATAATTCAGCGTCTCCGCCGCCAGTAGCTTACGCAGGATCACCTCGTGGTTGATGCTGATTACAAAGAAGTCCCGCAGCATGTCTCCCAACATATTTTTGAACTTACATGTCCAGCAAGATGTCTTAGGTCGGCAACGAATTCCGACACATCCAGGCCCTCAGAACGAACGTGCGTGTAGAATTGGTATCGTGAGCTGATGATGCCACCTTCTGGTTTGAGATGGTCACGTACCAGAGCACACAATTCCTCATAATCCTTGTCCGTTGGACTTACTAAGAGAGAAGATTCTTTGAGTCCATAGATTCTCGGACCGCAAACCGTGAGGAAGGCCGCCCTGCGCCTAACTGCATCAGTGGGTTCCTCCATTTTGTTGGCCACGAAGTACTGGTACAGGCGAGCTACAAAATCTTCCCAGTCCTCTCCCTCCACAAATCTTTCCAGAATTCCAATTGTGCTCATTTTTGCATGCGAAGGTTCTTAAGTTACCTCGTCGGCAAATGTTATGTATGTAATAACTCGATAGTTTACAGTATTCAGTCTATCACAGGTTACAAACCTGGCTCTGCTTTATTAGGGCCCAAAGTGATTACATTACATGATGGCTTGCCTTTTATACCTGGGCCGCACACACGTGCGTACAGCCCAATGAACTCCGACAGTGGCGCAACCTGGTAGCTGGTAACCCCAAGCGTACATACATGACAGATAGTATGCAGGTACAGCAAGTGATCAAGAAGGCCAATGGTATCTTGGCCTTTATTGCAAAGGGGATGGAGTATAAAAGCGGGGAAGTCTTGCTACAGTTATATAAGGTATTGGTGAGGCCACACCTAGAATACTGCGTGCAGTTTTGATTTCCATATTTACGAAAGGATATACTTGCTTTGGAGGCAGTTCAGAGAAGGTTCACTAGGTTGATTCCGGGGATGAGGGGGTTGACTTATGAGGAAAGGTTGAGTAGGTTGGGCCTCTACTCATTGAAGTTCAGAAGAATGAGAGGTGATGTTATCGAAACGTATAATATTATGAGGGGGCTTGGCAAAGTGGATGCAGAGAGAATGTTTCCACTAATGGGGGAGACTAGAACTAGAGGGCATGATCTTAGAATAAGGGGCCGCCCATTTAAAACAGAGATGAGGAGAAATTTCTTCTCTGAGGGTTGTAAATCTGTGGAATTCGCTGCCTCAGAGAGCTGTGGAAGCTGGGACATTGAATTAAGATAGAAATAGACAGTTTCTTAAACTATAAGGGGATAAGGGGTTATGGGGAGCAGGCGGGGAAGTGGAGCTGAGTCCATGATCAGATCAGCCATGATCTTATTGAATGCCGGGGCAGGCTTGAGGGGCCGTAATGCCGACTCCTGTTCCTATTTCTTATGTTCTTATGTAAACAAAGGGAGAAAAATTGATCTTACAAAGATGTCCCTTTGTGAGGGTGCAGTAACTAGGAAGAAAGCCCGCACTGTCCATACTAGAATGGTTGGCCATTCAATGGGGACCTGTGAGGAATGAGGTTAATAATCAATAACCATATAATAGATTGCAAACTCCAGACTGGAGGCTGTCAATCAGGCCCACTTGAAAGCACACAATTGAGTTAGTTTGCCTCTTTCTACAAACCTGCATTTTCATACAATTTCTTACATTTTTTAATGATTGCAGCCTGTTATTTTCTGTACAAGGAACTAAACCTTTTTGACAGGATTATAAAGATATCAGCACAAAGTTGCTGTTGGTGCTAATGGTGGACAAATGTTTAATGCTTCCGTCTGGTGTTCTTCTGTCTGCTGTTTTAATGGAAGTGTTAACCCTGAAGCATTCTTCCACAATTTCCAGCAACAGTAATTTTGAGCCTAGTGTTTTTAAGGTTTTAAAAGCAGAAAATGTTTAAAATGCACAACAGTTTGATGCGCAACCAAAAGAGGAAAAAACAGGTAAATGTCTCAGTGCTGCCCTTCACTAGAACTCGATGTTAAGATTTTCTTTCAATTATATTGACTCACCCTTGTCCTTTCTGGAGATAAGCTGTATTAAAATACTTATATCCACAAACCCACAAACCTTTACACCAGGTAATTCAGCACCCCCCGCCCCACCCCCCACCCCGCTCTGCATCTGCCTCTAAGCCGTTATGAAGTCTGGGACTGGGACTGGGACAAATGCAAAGATGAAATAGTGATCCAGAGATATCCCGACAATGTACAATAGAATAGTGATTGGGATTATTGTAGATGGCAGAGGTTTCAGCTCACAAATAGCATGATGTATCCGGGGTTAGATTCCCAATTAAAGTAACTGGACCCTGAAAAGTTGCATTGAAGTTGCTACAACTACTTTTATTTTAATATTTAAAATATCGTGTAAGGGAAATTATTTTTGGCTTGAAAGTTGGAATTACAGTAGGCTGCAAAGTGTTAGAAAACACACCAAATAAAGTCTGATCTGGGGAACATGCTCGCAGACCATCTGGAAAACAAACCTCACGCCTTCAGAAATGACACCCGCTTTCAATAATGTATAAATTCACCAGTGCTGAAGCTGTGCTTTCTTTTTCTTGCCTTCATACAACATGAGACCAGTAACCAGAGCCCTTTCTGAGCTGCGGGGCCTGATTTTCCTTTGCACGCACCACCTGACTAATGCTGTGAAGTGGGGGAGGAAAATCACCTCCTAAAACTTTTTTTGGAGCGATGTTAGGTTTATTTAATGTTGTTGGTTAGCTTTTGCTGATTTGCTAGGTTGCATGAGTGCCATATTATTTATGGGATGCTGCTGGTGCTGATTGGCTGCTATATATGCCTCCAAATGAACAACTACTTCACTTCAAAGAAGTAATTCATTGGGTAAAGTGTTTTAAAATGTCTTGATGCGAACGACGCTGCGTAAGTGCAAATATTCTTTATTTGCTGCTTCTTCAGCATTCACAGATTGGCTTTGTTGTTACAGATCATTGCCACTAGGTGGCATCACTTAAATGCATAATCACCGCATTTCTGACATGGTAACATCAATATATTCAAATGCTTAGTTCCTTTTTATAAAAGCATTTTCGTACAAATATAACTGTTACTAAACTTACCACTACTATTTATATCTTGTTTTTCTGCCAGTTTTAAGCATGTCGTACCACTTTGAGGAACAGTCTGTCAATCAGTTCACTTATCAGTACTTGAATGTCAATGAAGGAGAAACCTAGGTTTCTGAAAAGATGGCTAATGGTAACAAACTTAGTACGATGGTGAGTTAGCTTTGATGATTTTTAATTGGCTATCTTTAATTAACATATTTCAGTTATGAGGAGAGGTTGGAAAATTTAGGATTGTTCTCCTTGGAACAGGAAAGGTTAAGAGGTGACCTAGTAGAAGTTTTTAAGATGATGAGAGGTTTTGATAGAGTAAATAGGGAAAAAATATTCCCTCTGGCAAGTGGGTCAATAACTCGAGGTCATAGATTCAAAATCATTGGAAAAAGATCTAGAAGGGAGATGAGGAGAATTCTTCTCACTCAGAGAGTTGGAACACACTAACTGAAATGGTGGTGGAAGCTGATTCCATAAATCATTTTAAAACAGAGTTGGACAGGTACTGAAGGATGAGGAACTTAGGGCAAAAACCAGGGATGTGGGACTAAGCATGACTACTCCTTCAAAGAGCAAGCACAGGCATGATGAGCTGAATGGCCTCCTTCTATGAATCTATCTATCAATTGTACCATGCTGTAGAACGAAAGAAGTTGCATTTTTAGAGCACCTTTCATGACCTAAGAATGTCTCAAAACGCTTTACATCCAATGAAGTACTTTTAAAATGTAATTAGTGCTGCAATGTAGGGAACCTCTGGCTTTATGAGCTATGATGGTTTGATGGTCGTATTTATAATTGGAAAAAGATCTCGAGGGGAGATGAGAAATTTACCACATGCTACATTTGAGTGTTTACACATTCCCCATCCAGAAGTAGCAGAATCATGTAAAATTAAATTGTATCCAATTATTGGACATTGATATATTTTATCAGTTTTTATAAGCATATAAAAGTTTCTGTTACATTTCAAATATACATTTAACACTCTGTTTTCACCTCATAGAGGAAGTGTGTAAGTACACAAGTTGCATGCTGTTGGCTATATTTTGGAAATGTCTTTACAAGTTGCTTATTTTTGTGTGTGGTTACAAATGTCTAAAGTTGTGAACCTTTTAGAATTAAGGTGCAGATTGTGTTACTATTGATAATCTGGAAATATATGGAGATACAATACAAATGTGCTCTGTTGTGTGTACATGTGGGCAAAGGGAAAATAGCAAGTAGAGATGGAAAATAGTAGAATACAGTCTGAATAGAATGGTTCAGTAATGACGTAGAATGGTTGGTTCATCAGACATTGAAATGTTGGAGGTGAATCTTTGGCACTGGAAAGAAAAAGAGACCCTTTTTAAGAGATTGTTTCAATATGCTGATTTTTTAAGGTAAGAGATGTTGGCATGGGCATGTGAGACACTTCTATTTCAGACAACTGTCTCAGCTTTAAGTAGTCCCAGGTAAGATGTCATCATCATAGGCAGTCCTTCAGAATCGAGGAAGACTTGCTGCCACTCCTGAAGTGAGTTCTTTGGTGGCTGAAGAGTCTAATACGAGAGCCACAAACTCTGTCACAGGTGGGACAGATAGCCGTTGAGGGAAGGGGTGGGTGGGACTGGTTTGCTGCACGTTCTTTCCGCTGTCTGCGCTTGATTTCTGCACGCCCTCGGTGTTGCGACTCGAGGTGCTCACCGCCCTCCCGGATCCACCTTGTACCTTGAGCTGGCCTTCTCCTGCCCGCCGGGTCTCGCTTAGGGCGGTGATGTTGATATCAAAGCGTCTAAGTTCCCGGGCAACTATGGCGGTGCGACATTTCGACCTGTCGCTGTTGGGGTTGTCCTTGAGGGTTCTGACGTTCCAGGTCCCGGACTCCATGCTAACGGAGTGGAAGATGCCTGTGCGTGAGTTCTTTTAACATGGGGTGGTTGTTGCGCACTGGCTACCACACGGGCTTAGCTGAGCAAGGTCTTGCTGTAGGGCATAGCTAGAGGCAGAGTAAAGCTGCTTCTGTTCTTCCCAGGAAATACCCTTAATTGTAACAGTGTGACATTGTTTCGATTTCTTACACCAAACTTCCTGCAGTCTCTCTGAAGGAGGTCAATTTAATCTTAAGGAAAAAGCAATGGGAGCTAATGTGCCGAAAAGTCTGGCCTCGCCGGATCCGTACGAAATGTGCACGGACCCAACGAGGCCTCGCAAAAGCCGGTTTTCGGGGCGCGATGCGCATGCTCCAAAAAACAGCTTTTCTAATCTGTCAAAATTTCTTGAAAGGGAATGGGCAAAAATTTGGCAGATGGAGTAGAAAGTGGGAAAGTGTGAGGTTATCCACTTCAGTAGGAAAAATAAAAAAGGAAATCATTATTTTAATGGCGAGAGATTGCAAAATGCTACAGTACAGAAGGACTTGGGGGTCCCTGTGCATGAAACACAAAAGGTTAGTATGCAGGTACAGCAAGTAAATAGAATGTTGACTTTTATTGCAAGGGGGATATAGTATAAAAGTACTATAGTCCTGCTACAACTGTACAGGGCGTTGGTAAGACCACACCTGGAGTACTGCGTACAGTTTTGGTCTCCTTATTTAAGGAAGGATATACTTGCATTGGAGGCAGTTCAGAAAAGATTTATGAGGTTGATTCCCGAGATGAAGGGGTGGTCATATGAAGAAAGGTTGAGCAGGTTTGGCCTATACTCATTGGAGTTTGGAAGACTGAGGTGATCTTATTGAAAGGTATAAGATTCTGAGGGGGCTTGATGCAGGGAGGATGTTTCCCCTCGTGGGGGAATCCAGAACTAAGGGACATAGTTTCAGAATAGGGGGTCGCCCATTTAAAACGGAAATGAGGGGAAATTTCTTCTCTCGGAGGGTCGTGAATCTCTGGAATTGTCTGCCCCAGAGAGCTGAGTCATTGAATATATTTAAGGTGGAGAGAGACAGATTTTTGAACGATAAGGGAGTGAAGGATTATGGGGAGCAGGGTGAGAAAGTGGAGTTGAGGCCAAGATCAAATCAGCCATGATCTTACTGAATGGCGGAGCAGGCTCGAGGGGCCAAATGGCCTACTCCTGCTCCTATTTCTTATGTTCTTATGGTGAAACTATGGGCCCAAGTTTCGAGCCGTGCCTAGAACGGCGCAGTCCCGACCTGGACGCCCGTTTTTCGTGCCACAAAGTGCGCCTAAAAAAAACTTCCAGATTCTCCAGCTCCCTGCTGGTCGTTTGCAGCTCGGCGCAGCGCAGCAGGAGCTGTAGGGGGCGAAGCCAGGTCCCTGCGCTGAAAACAGTGCTGGGAACTTTGCACATGCGCGCTACAGTGGGCGCGCATGTGCAGTAGCTCCAGGCGCCCAAAACTGTATGGGAGGGGCCGAGGCACGCAGCCCCTAGCCCTGGCCGAATGGCCTCACTGGGGCTGCGTGGATAAGGCTCCTCCCACGGCCAGCTCCTGCTTCCTCCCGGCCCATTCAGCCTCCCACTCCCATCTCCTTTCTCCCCCCCCCATCTCCTTTCCCCCCCCATCTCCTTTCCCCCCCATCTCCTTTCCCCCCCTCCTTTTCCGCCCCTCTACCTTTCCTCCCTCTTCTCCTCCCCCCCTTTTTCTTTCGCCCCCCCTTTTCCTCCTCCCCCCCTTCCCCCTCCTCCTCCTCCCCTTCCCCTCCTCCCCCCTTCCCCTTCTCCTCCTCCCCCCTTCTCCCCCCTTCTTCCCCCTTCTCCCCCATCCCTCCCTCTGCTCCCCCCCTCTCTCCCTCTACCCCCCTCCCCCCCTCCCCTCGCTGTCAGAAACACAGACACTGACAGACAGAGAATGAGAGACACACAGACAGACAGAGAGATAGAGACACTTACAGGACACACTGGGGGAGGGGGGCATCCCAGCACGCTGTTGGAGGGCTCCCGGTGCTGCAATCAGTAAGTAGAACATTTTTATTTATTGATTTAAAAAAAATATATTTCTTATTAATTTTTTTTGATTGATTTATTGGTTGATTTATTGATGTTTTCATCATTTATTATTGATGATGGCTCTTTATTTGTAAAACTGAAGTGTTTAATGTTTGTAAACTTCCTTTAACCCCCCCCCCCCCATTCCCTACGCCTGATTTGTAACCTACGCCTGATTTTCTAAAGTGTAGACAAAGTGTTTTCGAGCGTACAAAAATCTTCACTTACTCCATTCTAAGTTAGTTTGGAGTAGGTTTTCACTGACGAAACTTTGAAAACAGGTGTAAGTGGCCGGACATGCCCCCTTTTGAAAAAAAAATTCTGTTCCAAAGTGAAACTGTTCTAACTGACTAGAACTGAAGCAAACTAAATGGCGAAAATTCCGATTTCTAAGATACTCCGTTCTACACCAGTTGCTCCTAAAAATCAGGAGCAATCATGGCGAAACTTGGGGCCTATATATCATATCTCAAGAGCTGCTACGTGTAAGGACTGTAAAATGTTATACTGTCATACATGAAAATAGCAACCTAGTGGTGTTTGTCATATTGGGATATTTTTTAAGCTCAGGTACATAATCATGAGCGTGTTAAACTTATTATTGTGCCACATGAGCAATAAAAAAGTGACGACATATGTAAGTATTTCTGGATTTCCAGTATATTCTTTGTACACATCGCAACAAAGTAAATTTGATACACAGGCATCCTGTTTGTGTCCCTGTTTTGATGTCCTATATTGTACGGGAAAGTTAAATTCATTCATGCCATGCTGTTAGCAGGTTAAATCTCAGCAGGTGGAGGCAATTTCAGCAATCTTGTTACTATCATGCAGATTCAATGCATATAGTTATTCACAGTGGAAAGTTAACATTTCAACATCATTTTGTGCTATTACTCTTCAGCTGTGCCTCCTTATGTGCAGACAAACTGTACTGCGGAAACTTACCTGGCCTTAAATTAAATAGCAACACATCCTCTGGGTATCCACAAGAGGTGTTTCCAGTGTCCAATGCACTTTCTCATCTGGACAGTATTTGGTTTTCTGCTGGCTCTTTGACCCTCTGTCCTTGTTTGCAGCTTCCCCGTTATCCCACACGTTGCTTTTATCTGTCTCTGGTCACCTTTTGCATCTTCCTGCCGGCAGAAAACGACATACTGCCTAAATGAGAAGGACGCGACTGTTGCCAACGACGTAGAAGTAGTTGCGTATGCGCAGTTTGTGTTTTTTGGATTGTTTGCTAACTGAGAAGAAAATATTGTCACCATTACAAAGAAAACACTTCCAGAGAGAAAGGAGGGAAGGGGGTGGTGAAAAGAGATTGCGTTGGCAGCAGCTTCCAGTTCGTTGGTAGCAGCCACTCCATATTTCATATCCATCAATAATTTAAACTCACAATTCTAGTGAACTTTACCCAGTGAAGTAATTGGTTGGCAATGCCTATAATTAGTGCACTAGGATCAGAAATCATATGATCATAGTGACCAGTATGTATGTCGGACAATAATACTGCCATGTGTGTTACTGTATTTCTGTAATCTAGCACATGACTTGCATTCAGGAAAGTCTGTAGTAAGGTACATGGGGCCCAAAATTCCACATTGTAAAATCCCTCCATTTTTTGGTGTTAATTTCGATTAACGGCTGTTTTTTTAGTCTGAAATAATGGCAAAAAAAAGTCAGAAGTTTCACCAAAATTATTTGTCATTTTGGCGCAGCGCAGAAATACCTCTGGTTTTGAGGATGGAGCTAATCTTTAGCGCCGAAAATGTGAGGCCCCTTCTGCGCATGCGCAAAAAAAAATCTGCAATTTCTAAAGAGCATTGTAAGTCTGAGCAGATCTGAGAGTACTTTAAAATCGGAGCTGCAAAACTAAAATGGAGCATGAATCCGAAAGAAGAGGCAAGAAATGTTGCGAAGAGGACAATGAGGCTCTGGTAGACACCATTGAAAGACGATGTCAGCAGATTAGCAACAAGGGTCCCGGTAAACTGAAAGCCACACCACTGAGTAAAGTTTGGGACCGTGTTGCAGAGGAGTTTTCGGCTGTGGTGTTGATCCAGAGGGACGGCAAGCAGTGCCGCAAGAAGTGGCAGGACCTTGGCCAAGCAGTTTATGTAAGTAATATTTTTATTTATGCACTGCAATTACTAGAATTGTAAATCTGACTATCTGTGTGTACCACGACAGCAGAAGGCCTCTCTCTTTAAAAAGTTGTATTTTCATTTTTGCAGAAGAAGTTGTCACACAACAATTGAGAGCAAACAAAAACTGGTGGATGTGTGCCAAATATGTACCCACTTAACACCCTTAGAAATGAGGATTGCTGGTATGATTAGTGCTGGCTCCAAAAGATCAATCACCCTTGCACAAGCTGGGCCCAGCTTCTCGAGAGAGGGTAAGTCCTGCAAATTCCACAGCCTGGGTTGGCTAAATGTTAAGTATTGTGTGAGCTACGCTTCGGTTTATGGGATGTACTCTCCGTCTGCTGTGCTTCGGTTTATGCAGTGTGCTATCGTTCATCATAGTCCTTCAAATGAGCCTGCACTATGTGAGTCTACTCATGTCACCCTGCCCCCTCCCCTGCTGCTAACCATTTGTCTATTCTGTTATATTTTGCAGAGGTTGCACACACATCCATTAATGAAGGACAACCCCCCGCCACGGTACCACAACCAGAATTGGATGAGCCTGACAACCTCGTCCATATTCAAGATCTTCCACAGCATGATCAGGACGAGGATGAGGAGGAGAATCGGAGGAGCAGGAAGACGCTGATATAACTCAGACGGTACATTGTATTTGGAGGATGTGGTGCTGGACAGGTATGCACCAAGCCCTTTCGAGACCACTACGACCGACAGGACATTTCCTGGTTGTCCAGCCTCCGTGGTCGCAGCGGATCCCAGTAGGTTGCAGCACACCACAACCAGGGTACCGGTGAAGAGGGGAAGGTGACCTCAACAGCGCTCTTCTGAAATGCACGTTACACGGGAGGTGGTAGAGCTCCTGGGAATAAGTGGGGAGAGCATTGAGCTTACCAGATCGCTCATGGAGACCATGGATGCGATGAGGAGAGAATTAGCGGGACAGTCGGGACAAGTAGCAGCACTGTCTGGAGGAATGGCAACACTGTCGGGAGGAGTTGCAACATTGTTGGGAGAGATTAGGGAGGGAATATTGGAGATAGCTGCTGCAATACTGGAACACACCCAGGCTGACATTGCACAGCGTCAATTGATGGTATCCCACTCTCACTCCAATCCCCAGACCAACCTCAAGTACTGTGCAGGTTGATCCACAGGCCAAAGAGGCCCAAGCTGGACCTTCCAGATTGCCATCTCCTGGGTCTGTCCACCAAGAATTGCAGCGACATACCCGAGACAGTAACAATAGATTGGGCTCAACGGGAAGAGGGCTAAGGCTGCGCCAACGGGCAAGGGTAGTGACAAGTACAAGAGGGGTAAGGGTAAGGGTAAGGGTAAGAAAGGCATGTGGCACGGCGTTCTTTGAATCAGGGGGAGGAGAGGTGGCTGCAGCTAAAGTTTGTTTGCTGCTGTTGTTGTTTTTCTGTTCTTTTGTTCTTTTATTGTTATTTAAGTGATGTTAATTTAAAAGTTTAAAGTTTGATGCAAAATGTTTTTATTAAAGTTAAGTACAAGTATACAAATGTTTAATAAACTTCTTTTTTCAAGTAAACCAAAACCATGAACATTATTTTTTCAAGTAAACCAACATTTGGAATCTATATGGGTAGAGCTGCAGAACACCAAAGGGCAAAAAGCGTTAGTGGGAGTTGTGTACAGACCTCCAAACAGTAGTAGTGATGTTGGGGAGGGCATCAAACAGGAAATTAGGGGTGCATGCAATAAAGGTGCAGCAGTTATAATGGGTGACTTTAATATGCACATAGATTGGGCTAGCCAAACTGGAAGCAATACGGTGGAGGAGGATTTCCTGGAGTGCATAAGGGATGGTTTTCGAGACCAATATGTCGAGGAACCAACTAGGGGGGAGGCCATCTTAGACTGGGTGTTGTGTAATGAGAGAGGATTAATTAGCAATCTCATTGTGCGAGGCCCCTTGGGGAAGAGTGACCATAATATTGTGGAATTCTGCATTAGGATGGAGAATGAAACAGTTAATTCAGAGACCATGGTCCAGAACTTAAAGAAGGGTAACTTTGAAGGTATGAGGCGTAAATTGGCTAGGATAGATTGGCGAATGATACTTAAGGGGTTGACTGTGGATGGGCAATGGCAGACATTTAGAGACCGCATGGATGAACTACAACAATTGTACATTCCTGTCTGGCGTAAAAATAAAAAAGGGAAGGTGGCTCAACTGTGGCTATCAAGGGAAATCAGGGATAGTATTAAAGCCAAGGAAGTGGCATACAAATTGGCCAGAAATAGCAGCGAACCCGGGGACTGGGAGAAATTTAGAACTCAGCAGAGGAGGACAACGGGTTTGATTAGGGCAGGGAAAATGGAGTACGAGAAGAAGCTTGCAGGGAACATTAAGGCGGATTGCAAAAGTTTCTATAGGTATGTAAAGAGAAAAAGGTTAGTAAAGACAAACGTAGGTCCCCTGCAGTCAGAATCAGGGGAAGTCATCACGGGGAACAAAGAAATGGCAGACCAATTGAACAAGTACTTTGGTTCGGTATTCACTAAGGAGGACACAAACAACCTTCCGGATATAAAAGGGGTCAGAGGGTCTAGTAAGGAGGAGGAACTGAGGGAAATCTTTATTAGTTGGGAAATTGTGTTGGGGAAATTGATGGGATTGAAGGCCTATAAATGCCCAGGGCCTGATGGACTGCATCCCAGAGTACTTAAGGAGATGGCCTTAGAAATAGCGGATGCATTGACAGTCATTTTCCAACATTCCATTGACTCTGGATCAGTTCCTATGGAGTGGAGGGTAGCCAATGTAACCCCACTTTTTAAAAAAGGAGGGAGAGAGAAAACAGGGAATTATAAACCGGTCAGCCTGACATCGGTAATGGGTAAAATGATGGAATCAATTATTAAGGATGTCATAGCAGCGCATTTGAAAAGAGGTGACATGATAGGTCCAAATCAGCATGGATTTGTGAAAGGGAAATCATGCTTGACAAATCTTCTGGAATTTTTTGAGGATGTTTCCAGTAAAGTGGACAAAGGAGAACCAGTTGATGTGGTATATTTGGACTTTCAGAAGGCTTTCGACAAGGTCCCACACAAGAGATTAATGTGCAAAGTTAAAGTACATGGGATTGGGGGTAGTGTGCTGACGTGGATTGAGAACTGGTTGTCAGACAGGAAGCAAAGAGTAGGAGTAAATGGGTACTTTTCAGAATGGCAGGCAGTAACTAGTGGGGTACCGCAAGGTTCTGTGCTGGGGCCCCAGTTGTTTACATTGTACATTAATGATTTAGACGAGGGGATTAAATGTAGTATCTCCAAATTTGCGGATGACACCAAGTTGGGTGGCAGTGTGAGCTGCGAGGAGGATGCTATGAGGCTGCAGAGTGACTTGGATAGGTTAGGTGAGTGGGCAAATGCATGGCAGATGAAGTATAATGTGGATAAATGTGAGGTTGTTCACTTTGGTGGTAAAAACAGAGAGACAGACTATTATCTGAATGGTGACAGATTAGGAAAAGGGGAGATGCAACGAGACCTGGGTGTCATGGTACATCAATCATTGAAGGTTGGCATGCAGGTACAGCAGGCGGTTAAGAAAGCAAATGGCATGTTGGCCTTCATAGCGAGGGGATTTGAGTACAGGGGCAGGGAGGTGTTGCTACAGTTGTACAGGGCCTTGGTGAGGTCACACCTGGAGTATTGTGTACAGTTTTGGTCTCCTAACTTGAGGAAGGACATTCTTGCTATTGAGGGAGTGCAGCGAAGATTCACCAGACTGATTCCCGGGATGGTGGGACTGACCTATCAAGAAAGACTGGATCAACTGGGCTTGTATCCACTGGAGTTCAGAAGAATGAGAGGGGACCTCATAGAAACGTTTAAAATTCTGCACAATTTTGAATCGGCAGAGAATACGACAGAGAAAATCAACACTGGGGGCAAAATGTACAATTTAAATGTTTGCACCGAGCTGTTGACGTCCCGTGTCCACTGCTCACCGGACTCAAGGCACACAGGGGTTGGCGCACCGGCCGGCAGGATCGCTCCCTCGGCCGGACTCAGGAGCTTGGCGCTTGGCTTCAAAAGAAGCCCGGGGGGGAGGTGGAAGCCAAGCATCGAGCTCCTGTGTCCAGCCGAGGGAGTGATCCTGCCGGGCCGGTGCTCCGACCCTGTGTGTCTCGAACCCGGTGAGCAGCGGAGACGGGACGTCAACAGTTCGGTAGTGGAACTTAAGCACCTCTAGCAATTTCAGTTTTGAACTGCAATAAAGTTTGTCTTTTCCCTCCGCACAAACATTTTAAATTAGTTTGTATATAATATATGTTCGTTCCCTCCCTCCAAAAGCTATAACTCAGCTCCGTTTCCCAAGATAGTGTCGTTTACGTTGATTTCGATCTGACTCCGACTTCATAAGGCAAGGTTTCAAAAAGTGGTCCTTAGCGCTGTCTTTAAAAAAAAATCCTTATTGCTGAAACTCGCAAAAACAGAGTTATGAGTGAGTTTGACCCCGAGTGACGTCAGAAAAACGATACTTGAAAAAATCCTTATTGGCGAAACTCGCAAAAATGGCATTATGGGTGGGCTTGACCCCGAGTGAAGTCAGAAAAAGGCTACATAAAAAATACATTATCTGTTAAGGACGGTGTTATACCATTGGCGAAACTAGCAAAATTGCCTTAAATTAAGTTAGCTCCAAAAACACTTTTAACTCCAAAGAAATGGAGCTAAATGATGGTGAATTTTGGGACAATGGTCTGTAGAAAGCGTGGACTGGATGGGCGTACTTTTGATATATTTTTGTTCCATGCTCTTGTATTCTTGTGTGGCAAAAACAAATTATTTTTATTTTGCAACAAATTGTTTGTACAGTAGAGTGTAACATAATTGAAATGCAATTCAGCTCCGTTTGGTAAAAAGGTAGAAGTGGCAATAAGTTGTTTCATGTTGGTGGACCTGTAAGAGCTGCGGTACAAGTACCCTTACCATAATCCAGATAGACACGGCCAGACGGTATAACAGTTACCTGGGACTGGATTTTACCAAGCTCGGCAGGTCCGTGACGGGCAATATCAGTGGCGGGTCCGAATCCTACTTCTGTCTCCATCCTGGCCTCCCACAAGACTTTCCCCTGACTGGGCTTGTTAAACCCACCTAGCGAGGTTCCCGGCCAATTAAAAGGAAGCAGGTCTTAAAGGGACCATGGCCACATATATTTTGACAGTTGTGTTGTCAGTTTCTACAGCATTGAGGTGCTGCAAACACTGAAAAGCACTGCACAAAGTTGCAGGGCTGCACCTAGGCTCCCCCATGACTCCCTCCTGATGCTTATGGCACGCAGGTAGGTTCTCTTCCCTTCCAATGGGGGAAGAGACCTCCCCAGTTGACCAACGCAGCCTGGTTGCACATTGTACAGGAGGGCACAAGCAGGGATGTCGTCAGGAGGACCAGGCTGCAGTGGCGCAAACCTTTCAATGATCTCAGTGGATCACAAAACGTTACTGCAAAGCCACACTCAACCTCATCCTGCTGTGCCACTCATCACATCCCCATCACTCTGCCTTCTACTCCTGCACCAACATACTTTGCACTTCCACCCATTCCTCTTTATTTACATTATCACTTCCCCATCTCACTAGCCACCCCTCACACTCACCCTCATCCTAGGTCAATCAGACCAACTAACAATACACAAGGGTAGGCACTTGGGTGTTTATGCCAACTTTCACGGAGAGTTTCTGCTAATCTGTTGTCAAACATTGAAATCTTTATTTTCAATACTTTGTGTTCTTGGACAGAATTGTGTGAATCTTTGGATGTGGCTTAGTGAGTTCTAGTGAATGGAGAGACATAGGGGTATCCCCCGCAATGCTGATGAGTGTGAAAGGAATGGCTTGGACATTGTAGGGATGCTTTATGATGTTGATGTGGTATGGTGCCAACCTGGTGCATCATGTGGCAGCCAGGGTATACAACGTCAAGTGAAGTAAATCTGGCCATGGTGAGGCCATCACGGGCAGCAATGTGCTCGGCTGTTGATGCCCTCTGTCCTCTGCAACATCAGGTGATTGGGGAGAAGGTTGGTGGTATTGGTGCTGCTGGTGTGCCTGGTGATGCTGGTGTTGGGGTTCATCGTGTTCTGATTCTGAGGGCCAAGGTGAAAGAGTGTAAATGGTTTCCATCCTGATGGAGTAGATACCAGTTGAAGGTGAGATGACGGAAGCACCTTGTCAAAGGTGAGAGAGGTTGCTGCAATGATGTGAGCCTGGCTGGAGAGTTTACTACAAAGGCATGCAGCCGGCATAACGCACAGTCTGCCTTCCAAGGGGAGAAACCAAAGAATCTTTGGGTTTGGAAGGTGTTCAGGTGTAAATTGTGAAGGTTTATACAAGTTTTAACGCTGTCACCAATCATCTGCCTCAATGGCCACTCAACCTCCACCGTAGATGAACAGATGGGGTCCAGGAGCAGCGTGAAATCTGTGGGTGACCTGGTAAAGTTAAAAGGTGAGTAAAATATCACTGTAAAGGGCTTCTACCCAACCCAATAATTTGGCTCCATTGCCTCCCCCCGCTGCTGCCAGTCAGGTTTGCTCAGTGCAGGCAGACCTGACATTTGGCGGTGGGTTGACAGTGGGGTCCCGACCCGCTGCCAATCTTTGCCAATTTCCCGGCTAATCTGCCCCCAGTCCCGCCCAGTGAACGCCAACGAAATTGCGGCCCTGGTTTCTCAAGAAAAGTGTTCTTCTATCCGAAAGTTACGTACAGCAATGATTTGTTTAAATCAAACTTTACTTGAAAATTTGAAAAAATCCTGATGGTAACGTCTGGGTATAACATGATTTTGGGGCATTAAGTCCTTTTATATCATACTCTGTCAGTAACATTATTCATGGACTGGCCAAGCAGCAAGGTAACAATTTTTGCAAATCTCACTCTGAATTTACGAGAAAAATAGTCATCCAACCAGAAAATGTTGGTATTATTTCAAATTTACCACTTCACTGAAGCACATTACTGATAATGTATGTTAATGATGCTAAAAAATGCAAAAGTGCATATCACATGCTGCTGGCACTAATGGTAGAAAATAGTCCAGAATGACACAATGACTGCAAGCATCTTCGAGCCAGAATTATTTATTTATCTGGAACAATTTGCAAATACAAATCTCCGTATATATAATATACATTTTTTCTGCACCATTATGTATACAATCATCTTCTTGTTCGACTCTGAAATTGAAAGGATTGGGGAAAGATTGGAGGGTATAATAGAGACTGCAAAGGAGGGAGGGATCTGAAAGACCGGGGGGCGGCAGGGGAAGCTATGGAGGGGGGAGATCGTGGCTCGTGATGGAGGGACATCATGTCTCGGGCGAGGGTTGGTGGGGGGAGTCAGCGGGGAGAGCAGGTCATGGCTCGGGGGGAATCGTAGCTCAAGGGGAGATTGTGGCTCAGGTGAGATCATGGCTCGGGGGCGGGGGGTAGGTATGCTGGATCCAGCAGGTCATTTCTTCATTCAGAAGGTTGTGAATCTTTGGAATTATCTGCCCCAGAGCACTGTGGATGCTGAGTCTCTGAATATATTCAAGGCTGAGATAGATACATTTTTGGAGTCTAGAAGAATCAAGGGATATGGAGATCGGACGGGAAAATGGAGTTGAGATCGATGATCAACCATGATCTTATTCAATGGCGGAGAAGGCTCGAAAGGCCATATGGCCTACTCCTGCTCCTGTTTCTTATGTTCTTATGTAAGTGAAAAGACACTTACCTGTTGGATCCGGCGGTCCTCAGCTACCTTTAGCCACCGGGTTTCCTGATGCCTGGGAAACTCGGCTGGCCAGGATTAAATTGAAAATGGAGATCAGATCTGAGGCATGCACCCTCATTATAATATTTAAATTACAAACCTGTCTCCTGGGAGTGGGTTGGTTGCCCACCCAATCCCATTCTACCACCGTTAAAACCAGAAGTGGGCAGGTTGGAGGCGGTTTGGGTTTGAGATTTTTAACATTTTTTAAATCCCACCCAACCCAAACCCACCCGTTTTTGGGGGGTTAAACTTCCTTGCATTGTTGCAGCTACTTACCTGTTTAAATTGTGGTTTAATGACCTGTTAGTTTATTCTCGGCTGTTTTCAGTTCGAGTCTCTGGGAGTAGGAATTGAAAGGCTGTGGAAAGACTTTAACATCGACCAGGACTGGGAGATACCTGTGGAGTTGCAATTTTATGGTCAAAATCGGATGTTGATGTGGGTGGGGGCTGCGTTATCTTTCTGGCTTGTGTCCTGTATTGAGGAGACTGGGAGATTTGTTCAGCCAATGTTTTGGCCATATGTTGCATGCAGCTGGCATTCCGACTAAAGGGCCTCGAAATTCGTGGCCACCAGAAAAGCTGCAGGTGCCATCGTAGCCGGGGGTTAACAGCGCCAAAAATGGTGGCGCTGACAGGACCAAAAAACTGGTACTGGGGACCAATTAACATTAGCCCAGCGCTTACCTCGCCATAGAACGCTGTCCTGGTGGTGGTGGTCCCAGCAGGAGGCTCCAATGTGGCCTGGCCCAAGCATCATAGCTGCTCAAACAGCCTCTGAAAGCAAAGCTGACATTTCAGAAAGCATTGTTGTTTCCTTAAAGGGGTAATGACTTCTGAAATATTTTTTAAAAATCAAGTAAAAATATGCAGTTTTTAGTCTCTACAGCTCAACTCCCTTCTGAAAAAAAAAATCAACATGAAAAGAAATTCCCAAATCGGAGTCTTCATCTTTTAAAGCTAAATTCCCTTTCACACCTAAAATAAAAATGGGAAAAGTGCTTCAGCACTAACACAAATGGCTCAGCAAGCCAGGGAAGGGGCACCCAGGGTCTCGCACGCAGCGCTCCAGCTTTGTGCAGGAGGTCAACACTGCAAGAGAGGTCCTCTACCCACTGGGACCAGGCGGCCCTCCAGAAAGAATGATGCGGGAGTACATCAGCGAGGCGGTCACTGCCAGCGGTGTCACCCCCACCACTTGGCTCCAGTGCCTGAAGAAGTTTCATGACCTCAGACCACTGGTCAAGGTCAGTGAATGCATCTTTACAAGTCATCTCTGCACCACTAGCCTCAAACCCTTCTCAATGCACTCCTCCCCCTGCTCCCCAATCACTCACCTACCAACAATCTGCACCAAACAAGAGGCACACATCCCATTTCTAACTTCACCTCACCCCCATGGAGGAGACGGTGCTGGCTATTCTTGGCAGGGGCATGGCTGAGCCATTGGCCAGCGGCGGGCCTGAAAGGATACAAGATGCTGGTATCCTCATATGTTATCCTCCTTGTCGCATGCACATCTTGCTTTCCCGCCATCCCCTTACCACAACTGCACCCTTGTGCTTTCCCCATTTCACACACCCAAGAAAAGCAGCCTGGAAGAAGAAGAAATAGAAGAAGACTAGGATAGACAAAGGAACACACAAGACAATCACTAAGGAAATGCATAAGGATGATGTTGATTTCTTGATGACATATTGGATGAGTAGATGTATAAAGTTGGATTGGAAATTTTGCTTTGTGGTGTCTTTCTTTTATTTCAGCTTTATAACCAAGAGGATACTTTGTTCAGTAACAGACGGACGGTAAGGTGTGAGACAAATGTTGAAAGGGGAATTGGAGTTGTGGTTACTGGTACCAAAGGCGGATGATTCCATACTGTATATCCCGGCCAGAAAGGGGCTTCTGCATTGCATCCTTCCTTCTGCTTCTTCCTCTTATGCTTCTTCTCCTTCTGCATCTTGCTTTTCTGTGTCTTCCTCTTCCCTCTGCAAGCAGATGCTGTATATCCGAAATAAAAGCATAAAATGCTGGAAATACTCAGCGGGTCAGGCAGTATCTTGACCTGAGATGTGAACTCTGTTTCCCTTTTCACGGATGCTGCCTGACCTGCTGAGTATTTCCAGCATTTTCCAACTTCTCTGAGGCCTTTCTTTACAATCCGAGGCCTTGCAAGCATCCAGCAGCATTCTCTGCGCACTTAAAAACCTTTTAACATGCAGCTGGGTTTTCATGGCAAGTTTAGGACTCAGTGCTGAACTCCGGGCTAAAGTCGAAGTTTGCTGTGGTGACGTAAGTTGGCGTTGCACACCGAATAATGTCACCCTCTCGTAATTTATATTTCTAGAGCCAAAAATGCTATCGGCAGGGCTAAGGCCCTCACCAAAATGGCAGCCGCCAAGTCCTGCGCTAAAGAAGGGTGCTAGAGTGGCAGTTCCCATTTTTCGACTGGATCATGGTGATAACTTGTGGCAGTAAATGGCCCAATTTTTAGGCCAGGGTTACACTGTTTGGCTGCTCTCCATTTGATGGCAAAGTCAATCAGGAGAGTCAGAATGTGGGACAATGCGGACCTCGCCTGTCACCTTCCTGTGTTCGGGGTTGCAGGTTAGCAGACACTGTTGAGGGACAGACTGCACTGAGCCTTGCTTCTCGCCCTTCCTCAATCCCTGTGCATCACAGCTGCATTGTGCAACCATCCCACTGGGTGCTCCGAATCACTACCTTAGCTTCAGGGTGCTACCCGAGACTCAGAGCTTTAATATTTCTGGTTATAAAATTCAGGAAAGCTAGAGTAGGGAAAATGGGAGAAGAGGAGACGGTGTTAATCGAAGATTCCATTACAGCATTAGAACTCTGATGGAAATGTTGCTGTATCTGTTGTTTAGAGTTAAGGAATAAGAAGGAAATAGTTAATCTATTGGCAGAGTAGACTTCTGAACAATGGAAAGGAGATAGAGGAAGAGATATCTAGGCAAATTAAAGAAAAATGTGGGAACAGGACCATAATTATCCAATGATTTAATGGAGTAAGAGTTATGGAAATGGTGAAGTGTTGGAGAGATTTCTACAATGTGTCCAGCACTGCTTTCTAGATTAGTGCTGCCTTGCAATGCTGGGCCTCACGTGTCCCAGCTCTCTCGGGACCCTCGGATGTCATCATCAGCTGTTGAATCGCGGGAGCAGACTCCAACCAGGGGCCCAGGTTGGGATCATAGCCTCCATCCCTTAAGAAAGATTGAATTTTTAAAAATAATTTGAATGCAGCCCCATTTCAAAGATTCAGAGCTCTTTCAAGGAAGGATGCAGCCTTACAGGGGCGCTATACAGAGGGAAATTGGTGGTGTGATGTTAACACAGTTGTGCAGTGATGCCCATCTAAGTTTAAAATATTTTCAGTGGATGGGAAAATTAAGTGACCTTGAAATGAACACATTATAGCGTTCAGGCAGACTGTAATTATATTTTCAGTGAATAACACTGCCATAAATTGGAAATAATGATAAACAGTTTAACACTCAGGAGTTCAGAAATTCTCGGGAGAAAATAGTATTCTGAGCATTCTGAAATACTCTACATTTGTCGCATGCTCACACTTACATAAGTTATTCCAAATTTTTAATGTTTTATTGAATAAAAGTGTGTTCCCTATTGTGACAACAACAACAACTTGTATTTATGTAGCGCCTTTAACATAGTGAAACGTCCCAAGGTGCTTCACAGGAGTATTATGAGATAAAAAGTTTGACACTGAGCCACATAAGGAGAAATCAGGGCAGGTGATCAAAAGCTTGGCCAAAGAGGCAGGTTTTAAGGAGCACCTTGAAGGTGGAAAGAGAGGCGGAGAGGTTTAGATAAGGTATTCCAGAGATGAGGACCGAGGCAGCAAAGGCACGGCCACTAATAGTTGAGCGATTTATAATTGAGGGATGCTCAAGAGGGCAGAATTAGAGAAGCATAGACATCTCGGGGGGGGGGGGGGGATGGTTGTGGGGCTGGAGGAGATTACAGAGATGGGGCGGGGCGAGGCCATGGAAGGATTTGAAAACAAGATGAGAATTTTGAAATTGAGGCATTGCCGAACCGGGGACCAATGTAGGTCAGCGAGCACAGGGGTTAAATGTGCCATATAAATACAAGTTGTTGTTGATTGCTAAAGAGTAGATCACCACACAAATTATATGGATGACCATCCCCTGCCTTGCATGTCCCAGTAAGCACCATTGACCCACTAGACTACTAGATGCCTCTGTGCCTGGTCTGCCCTCAAAGCTTCCATAATTCCAGAACGGTCACTCGACCAGGAAATGCCAAAACTGGTTCGACGAGAACGACAAGGAGATCCAGGAGCTAATATGCTACAAGCGCAAGGCATTCTTGGACTGGAAACCGCAACACAACTCGAGGGCAAGAAAGCAGCTCTACAAACGTCTGAAGGCCAAGGTCCAACAGAAAACCTGCGACCTAAAGAACAGATGGTGGGTGGATAAAGCACAAGAAATGCAGCAGCTGGCCGACAACCATGACGTGTGAGGATTCTTTAGCGCAGTCAAGACAACCTACGGCCCAAGCACCCAAGGCCCTACCCCACTGCTGGCTAAGAATGGGGAGGTGCTCATTAAGGACAGAGAGGCAGTCAGTGCCCGCTGGAAGGAGCACTTCGAGGATCGCCTTAACCGAGACTCTGTCTTCGACGTGAGTGTCCTCGACTCCATTCCACAGCATGCCACCCGCCACCATCTTTGCACAACCCCAGGCCTGCATGAGGTTGAAAAGGCCATCCGTCAACTGAAGAACTACAAGGTATCAGGAGCAGATGGAATCCCCACCAAAGCACTAAAACATGGCAGAGAAACACTACTGGTGCGGATCCATGTCTTCATCTCTCTTATCTGGAAGGAGGTGATCATGCCAGGAGATCTCAGAGACGCTGTACTCGTGACCATCTTCAAGAAAGGTGACAAGTCCAATTGCGGTAACTACAGAGGAATCTTCCTGCTGTCAACCACCGGGAAAGTCATCGAAAGAATTCTCCTCAATCGCCTTCTCCCTGTGACTGAAGAGCTCCTCCCAGAGTCGCAATGCAGATTCCGCCCACTAAGGGGCACAACAGACACGATCTTCACCGCACAGCAGATACAAGAGAAATGCAGGGAGCAGCACCAACCCTTGTACATGGCCTTCTTTGAACTCACAAAAGCCTTCGACACTGTCAACTGTGAGGGATTACGGAGCGTCCTCCTCAGATTCGGCTGCCTTCATAAGTTTGTCATCATCTTCCGCCAGCTCCATGATGACGTGCAAGCCATGATCCTGACCAACGGATCTACCACAGACCCATTCCACGTTCGGACCAAACAAGGCTGTGTCATCACACCAATGCTCTTCTCGATCTTCCTTGCTGCAATGCTCCACCTCACCCTCAAAAAACTCCCTGCTGGAGTGGAACTAAATTATAGGACAAACGGGAATTTGTTCAATCTCCGTTGCCTCCAGGCCAGATCCAAGATTGTCTCATCCTCCGTCATCGAATTACAGTACGCAGACGACGCTTGCGCCTGCGCACACTTGGAGGCAGAGCTCCAAGCCATCGTCGACACCTTCATTGAGGCATACAAGAGCATGGGCCTGACACTAGACATCCGTAAGATAAAGGTCCTCTACCAACCTAACCCCGCCACACAGTACCGCCCCCCGGTTATCAAAATCCACAATGAGTCCTTGGACAACGTGGACCATTTTCTATACCTTGGGAGCCTACTGTCAACAAGGGCAGACATCGACGACGAGATCCAACACCGCCTTCAGTGTGCCAGTGCAGCCTTCGGTCGCCTGAGGAAGAGAGTGTTTGAAGACCAGGACTTCAAACCTGGCACCAAGCTCATGGTCTACAGAGCAGTAGTGGTACCTGCCCTCATATATGGTTCAGAGACATGGACTATGTACAGCAGGCACCTCAAAACACTGGAGAAATACCACCAATGTTGCCTCTGCAAGATCCTGCAAATCCATTGGCAGGATACGCGCACCAACATCAGTGTTCTCGCTCAGGCCAACATCCCCAGCATCGAAGCATTGACCATGCTCGATCAGCTCCGCTGGATGGGCCACATCGCCCGCATGCCTGACACCAGACTCCCAAAACAAGTGCTCTACTCGGAGCTCCAACATGGCAAGCGAGCCCCAGGTGGGAAGAGGAAATGCTTCGAGGACATCCTCAAAAGCCTCCTTGAAAAAGTGCAACATGCCCATCGACATCTGGGAATCCCTGGCCCAAGACCACCCAAAGTGGAGGAAAAGCATCCGGGAAGGTGCTGAACACATCGAGTCTCTTCGACGAGAGCAAGCTGAAGCCAAGCATCGACAGTGGAAGGAGCGCGCGGCAACCCAGGCACCCCAACATTCCACCCCTCCAAGCCCCACCTGTGACAGAGACTGTAGGTCCTGCATTGGACTCTTCAGTCACCTGAGAACTCCCTTTTATTGTGGAAGCAAGTCATCCTCGACTCTGAGGATTTACCTAAGAAGGAAGAAAATGACTCTTGCACTCAGCCACTTAGACCGCTACAGAAGTCTCAGGCCCTGAATTTAGTTGGGGGTTCTGTCAGACTCCTTCCATAACTCCATCAGCAGAACCATAGAAATGACAGGCATCCAGTTGCACTGGGTCTCCACTTTTCCCAGGATATTCTAGTCTGCCTTGAAAGAGGCGGAATCTCCACTCATCCCTTGCAGGGAAAATACTTTTAGGAGGGAGGGGAGGGTGGATCTGGTGTTGAATTTTCTGGCTACAAGGGGCAGGCAAGTACTTGAGGTGTGGCTGCAGTGGCACGGGTGTCCAGGTGCTCCATGCAAAATGGATGCCCTTCCATCGATCTGCATACTCCAGCGGGATCTGTGCTGGAAGGCGCCACTAGGATCGCAGCCTGTGGATGTTTTGGGGCCATAGTCACTAGACCATTCGTCATTGGGCCAACATAGAAGCCTCAGATACTTTAGCACCAGTACATCATAGAGTCACCAGACAGACATCTTGGCCACATAACTACTGAAACACCACAGAAGTCTTAGTTACACCGGAGCCGATTTCCTTCATCTAGGTGTATCAGATCTCTGCTCCATTAACACACGACCACATTTGCAACTAAGTAATGTGCCATGGGTGGACATTCTCTCCTGAACCAAACAGGTGCAGCATCATTATAGAGACTTCCTGCGCATGTACGTGATTTAATTCTTTGTCTAAAGCCTTTGAAATGAATGTCCATTATAACTGGGCCCTAAGATTTTTCATGTAACTGGACATCCAGCTACTCAACAGTGCAGCTAAGTAAATTTAAGGGTCACAGAAAAATGTCACTTCTTAATTCTTGGCTCATGTGTTGAGATGCTTTCTGAGCCTTTCTAAAGGCTTTCAGAATGTTGTCCACCCAGTATGATGCTTGCTTTTAATTGACCCTAAAGCTTTAAATTTCATTCACAAGCAACTTTCTGCTCCCACTACTAGTATACGCCCTACACTTAACTCATTCTGCACCTGTGAATAATGATACAGTGAGCCGATCCATGAAATTTGAGTGCTATTAATGCATTACCATTCAGGCTGGTTTCGTACCATTTCTTGCCTTTATAGACACGATTTGCAGCAGATGAGGAAAATCGGCCCCATCGTCATAGGAGCCTTGAGATCGCTGTTGGCAGAAGTAAAAGATGAATGCTTAATGCGTTATGTCATTCCATTACTTACTATTTGAACAAAGGAGTTATGTATCTGTTAAGTATTCATACATTAATATTGCCAACAGTAATTTCTAGGCTTAGGTCATTTTATAGGCCTTGAGTGCATAGCCACTGGACAGAAGCCTCAGCAACTTAGCCACTTGACCAACATGGAGTCCTATGGAACATAACCAGTGGACAGAAGTCTTGGCCAATAGCTAATAGGCCACCACAGTTTTCTGGATGCACAACCACCATAGAAATGAGATCAGTTAGACTCCAAAATAAATACAAGTAACACAGACATTTATACCTCTAGCCACTGCAATGAAAGCCCTGAAGGCCTGGCAACATGTAAATTTGTTACACCCTTAAAATAAAGGACGTGCTTATTTGTACTGCAAAAATGGCCACCATGCTCCACCCTTTGTCTATGATTGGTCCACTTGGAGGATAAGCCACAACTTGAAGTTTCACAAGAATGTGTAACTGGAACCACCCATCCCAAGGTCTCACTGACTTTGCAAATTGTAACTTGATCCACTTTGACTTCCTAAAGCGACAGAGGACAGAGCTCCCCAGAAGACAGCAAGGGCCAGCCAAAATCCTGTACCCCAGTACAAGTGCATGCCTCCTCCAAAGTGCCTTACCCCAGTCCAAGTACATGCCTCCCCCAGCCAAAGTGCCTTACCCAGCTGAAGTACATCCCTCCCCCAGCCAAAGTGCTTTACCCCAGTCCAAGTGCATGCCTCCCTGAGAGAATCCGGCCGGGGGGGGGAGGGGTGGGGAGGATGGTCGGGGGGGGGGGAAGAGAGTCTGGGAGAAGAGAGTTGGGGCCTCAGATCCTGCTTCTCGGCACCACATGGAGGGAATGAATCACTAAATTTATTCAAAAGGGAGTTAGATGAAGTCCTTACTACTAGGGGATCAAGGGGTATGGCGAGAAAGCAGGAAGGGGGTACTGAAGTTGCATGTTCAGCCATGAACTCATTGAATGGTGGTGTAGGCTTGAAGGGCTGAATGGCCTACTCCTGCATTTATTTTCTATGTTTCTATGTTTCTATGTTTCTATGATTCGGGACCGGGAGATGGTGGAGGTTGATAGGGGGCGGGGCTTGTCACATGTCTGTCAAAAAAAGTGCAGTATGGGCATGGGGGGCAGCGGGGGGACAGGGCTGGACAAACGCATGCCTGTCAAAAAAAGAGCAGTACAAAAAGTTACTACCTAAAATAAATGGTGCTGCCTTTGCACAAAATACACTAAAAGAAAGCAAACTGTTCCACTGCATGAACAGCATCATTCTCTTAAAAAGAACGTGCAACAAACTGGATCCAAATCTGAAAATTTGTGAATGAGTCCAAATTGGCCTCATTAAAATTCACTTAAATTCCAAAGTTGATTTGCATCTTCTCACTAATGGGTAGACAATTGGCTGTACCTCCCTAGGGCCTGCTAAATGGTCTCGGATTTACATCTGTGTCCCTCTGCGAATGAGGCACTTATCAACTGAATAAAATTCAGCAAGTAATTTCACAAAATGAATGAAGCAAATTTCAGTCGGATACAAGTAAAAGTGAACTTTAAATTTAAGTTAACAGTGACTGACAGGTGTGTGAAATGCAGCAGCAGTTTCCCCAAGCAGCACAGTGCACAGGGCAAGTGATTAAAACATTGAGAAAAACCAGTTGTAAACCTCAGGAACTCTTCTAACTGATTTTTTTCCAAAACACACAAGTGCTTTCCAATGATATCAGTAATGTCCTCCGGCAATTTATAAATTTAATGCATGCCAAAATATGTTAGTTTGTGCATGGTTGCCCATACATTTTCACTCAATTCCCTCAGTCGTTAGGATGCCTGGGCATTCATCTTTGTTCTAATTTTATACCCTTCTTGTATGGACTGATGATACTCATAAAATTATATTGCACTCATATCTTTCAGTCAATGATCAGAGTGAAAAATGAGTAATAGTACAGGTCTGCGTTAGTCTTGCTGGATATTGAAAAAAATAATTGTATTGCCACAAAGGAGGTCTGGAGCGAGAAAAGGCCTGACAAGCCCACTGCATCCAAAGTCTAAGTCTGATTGTTCGATTTTGGACTTCTCCCCATCATCTGTTTATCTTCTACTTGAAGAAATAATAGTTTCCTTCCCCTATCAATTCTGGAAAAAAATCAAGTCTGCTAATATTTCCATAACTCTCAACATATATTAATTTTTCTCTTTTTTAATGCTTAAAAAACATGTGAAAACAGATGATTTTCCAGAGGAAAATCCAGCCCCTTTGCTCTCAAAGGTACAGAGAAGGGCAATGAGATACAAAGGTAGACCTCATTCCTTGGATTTGGAATCGCTGTCGAGGCAGAGTCTTGGAGAGGATCTAATTCAGCTATTTAAAATTATTAAGAATATTGATAACGTGCAAGTAGATAGATTGTTTGAGGTGATAGGCTTAAATAGATTTAAGAGCCACCCACTTCAATTGAGAAAGTTGGACATGTGGGTGTTTTGTTTTTCTCAAAGGCTGATCAACCTTCCAGAGATTCCAGAGGTGGTAATGAGGACTGACTGCTTGAAGTCCTTCAAGAAGGTGTTACTGCTCTTGTTGAAAACATTGAACACACAGCAGAAGGAAAGTAAGACTCTGGGTAATCGTTAATGAGTTTGGGGCTTCCTGGGGTTTGCTTGATTGCCTTAGCGAGACTGGAAAGGACATTTTTAGGGAATTCCTAAATTGGTTACAGGTGCCTGTTTTATTTTGTCTCTCCCATGAGGGTGGGGGAAGGAAGACGGTGTGGTGACATGGGATTGAGTCCAGCAAGAAATGGGGTGAGCATGTATGGGCTTCATGGCCTTTTCTCATATGTATGAAATAGGGTGACCAAGCTTGCATGACATACTCCAGGATTGGTTTCCAATAATTTAGAATCCATGGAACCATTGAAGTTTATAACACAGAAGGAGGCCATTCAATCCATCATGTTTGTGTCAGCAATTTGGCAGAGCAATCCCAAGCTTATCCCATTACCATGCTCTCTCCCCATACACCTGCAACTTCCTATGCATCAAATATCATGTTTTTTCTATAAAAGATGCAGCAGTCTCTGCGTCAACCATTCCCTGTGATGAAGCATCCATGTTCCAACACTACTGCTTAAAGACATTTCTCTGACTTTCTTCACTCTGTTAGTAATAATTGTAAGTTACTGAAAATAGTGTTTCCCAATTCAATCTATAAAAACTGAACCTCTTAAAGGATTTATTCAGGGACTCTACTACAAATACCCCATTCTATATTATTCACAAATACTATCAACAGCAGAGTCCCATAACAAATCCTTGCAAAGCACCAGTTGCTACTTTTACCCAGGCAGAACATTTTCCTTTATTCCTATCTTCTGTCTTTATTGATCTAGCAATGTATTATCCGTTACAGGAGCATGACTGTGCCGTACCCCCTATTAGTTTCACATGATTAACTTCATCATAAGCCTTTTAAAAGCCCAAGCAAACTACATCTACTAGATGATTCTTGTCCACTGTCTTGGTTATCTCCTCATACGGTTCAAATAGGTTTGTAGGACCTGGCCCATTGGAGTAGATTATCAACTTGCTGCCTTGGGTGTAAAACTTTTGTGGTTTGGTTGCCTATTATAGAGACTGCCTGATTTTTATTTCCATTGAAATCAATGGAAATGAAAATTGGGTGGTTTCCATACCAGGTAGCTGACCCACAACACCAGTTTTATGCCCAGGTAGAAAATTGAAATTCTACCTCATTGCTGCCCATTATACCTGTGCTCTTTTTACATCTTCACTTAAAGCAACCTGCAGGATGTACTGAAGCATTTTCCCACTCTGGATGTTGGACTAACTGGCCTGTAATTTCTAGATGTATACCTTACTAGTCTTTTGCTTATTGGAACTGCTTTTACTACTGCAGTGAGATTATTTTGTATTAGTTAAATTTTTTTGTGGTATATAAGATTTTTCCAGTAATATGGTAAAAGTACAATATTGCCAGTCTACACTACCAGGTGATATATTCTTCAGTTTAAATGTCCTTTACCCGTGTCATATCCTTGTGGTTATATAATTGCCGTACATTTCACAGCTTTCCAAAACCTTCAGTATTGGTGCATTTTCTCGTAACTTTCTTAAGAACTACTTTGTTTCTGCTCTCTATCAAACCTGAGAATCCAGTGGGAGCTTACAGTGCAATGTTGGTGCCCCCTCCTGTTGCTGGGTGCTACAGAAAATTGGCGTGCCCTGTGCTTTATGATTATTAACAATAATTCCTACATAATTATTTTTTTAAATCAGGATGTGGCACCTGTGGTCAGCCAAATGATATTTTCAGTGAAGGTTTGGTCAGCTGAATGTTATTTTCAATGAAGGTTGAGTGCTGAAAGATCAGCCTAGCTCAAAGCAGAAGCAAGAAATGCCTCGACCGTTATACTCCCAGGTGCCCAGCTCTTTGGCTGAGCCTGAGAGTCAGTGGCTGAAGTATTGTTTTCCTCAGCAAGAACATCACTGTCAAAGAGATAGCTTCGGCACTTGATGAAAGGAGCTGGGGAACGAAAACAAAACGCTTGTGTATTTAAACAAGGAAATGTTATTGACTTTCGTTCGTGCCTTACAAACCTCACCTGCTTAATTAGAGGTGTGGTTGTATTACACCTTTATTAATTAGTGACATCACTGTAGTCAATGTGACAAAGAAAAGCATTGCACTGGAAGCAATACTGTAATTTTCTCTAAAGGAAGCTATACAAACCATTACTTATCAAATTATACTCATCTGAATATTTCCATTGAAACAAATACAGGTGCAGCGTCCCGAATCCGGAACCTTCAGGACCGAGGCCGTTCCGGATTTTGCGTTCTGCCGGATTTTGGAACGTCTTTCTGATGTCACGAATTTGGAAACACCCGAGCCCAGATTTGGGTATCTCTGGATTTCGAAATGTCAGCAGGGTGGTGTTCGCTAGGTGATGAGGTCGTCGGCCGGAGCCCCGCCGCCGGGGAAGAGTTTGGGCGGGACCCGCCGCCGACAAGTTGTTCGGGCGGGCCCCAGCCCCGAGGAGGTGTTCGGGCGGGCCCCAGCCCCGAGGAGGTGTTCGGGCGGGCCCCAGCCCCGAGGAGGTTTTCGGGCGGGCCCCGCCTCCGAGGAGGTGTTCGGGCGGGGCCTGCCACCGAGGAGGTGTTCGGACGGGGCCTGCCGCCCAGGAGGTGTTCGGGCGGGGCCTGCCACCGAGGAGGTGATGGGGTGGGGCCTGCCGCTGAGGAGGTGTTCGGGCGGGGCCTGCCACCCAGGAGGTGTTCGGGCGGGGCCTGCCCCCGAGGAGGTGTTCGGGCGGGCCCCAGCCCCGAGGAGGTTTTCGGGCGGGCCCCGCCTCCGAGGAGGTGTTCGGACGGGGCCTGCCGCCCAGGAGGTGTTCGGGCGGGGCCTGCCACCGAGGAGGTGTTCGGGCGGGGCCTGCCACCGAGGAGGTGATGGGGTGGGGCCTGCCGCTGAGGAGGTGTTCGGGCGGGGCCTGCCACCCAGGAGGTGTTCGGGCGGGGCCTGCCGCCGAGGAGGTGTTCGGGCGGGGCCTGCCACCGAGGAGGTGTTCGGGCGGGGCCTGCCACCGAGGAGGTGTTCGGGCGGGGCCCGCCGAAGAGCTGGTCAGGCGTCCCCATCGCGGAGAGGTGTTCAGGCGGGCCAGCGAGGAGGCCTTGAGGTAAGGGCAGTGGCGGCGAGGCGAAGCCCAAGGTCGGGCGGTGGCGAGGCGAGGCCCGGCAGCAGAAAGGCGAGGGACGATGAGGTGAGGCCCTAGGTCGGGCGGTGGTGTGACGAGGGAGGGCGAGGCGAGACCCGAGGTCAGGCAGTGGTGAGGCGAGGCCTGAGGTTAGGCAGCGGCAGGACCTCGAGGTCGGCAGGGTCGGCGGGTCCGGATTCCGGAACATTTTACGGATTCCGGTCGACCCTGCGACCAATCGGTCTGGAGTCCGGATTCCGCAACATTCCGGATTCCGGAACTCTAGATTTTGGACGCTTAATCTGTAGCACAATCGCAGTCTTCTCTAACGAAATAGATTGCCCTCTAAGATGGATACGTATGATCCACCATGTGAAATCTAAGAATGTTTACGACATGCTTTTATGGGGGCACATACAGATAGGGAAATAGTTGAGATATCAGCAGCTTTGCTATTGTCTCTACTTTCTGCACATGAGTCGGGAAGTCAACATACCCACAGTATGGAAATGGGTAGCTATGTATTCAAATCACAAATGAGCACATGGATGGAATCTTACTGTTGCTATGCATGTGAGAATAGGCCCAATAAACTGAGTTTGTCTCCCTCTGCTAAATTGTGAGATTACTGCTTATTATTTCCATCAAACATCCATGGCTGGAGTTTTGAAAAAAACAAAGGCACAGTATATTTTTATTTCTTATTTATCAATAATGTGTTATTTAATCAGCAGACAAAAGGTCTTGATTTCCATGACATTTTGAGTATACAAATAATTCTGGTGTTAGGGGAAAAAAAAGCAAATGCTAAAAATCAGAAATAAAAATGGACAATGCCCAAAAGTCACACCATCATCATAAAGAGAAAGATATGTAATAGTTCATGAATTACTCTTCATCAGAAAAGGGATGTAGGAAACTTTTCAATACAGAAAGGATGGCATGATTCCTATAGCTACAGTATTATTTCTATTTTATGCTCTGGAATAATAAAGGAGTGACTCTACACTGATGTGAATTCCACCAAAATATGGCGTCTGTAGTGCAGCATGGGATAACTGGTTCTCATGTAAATCAGTCCACTGCTTCCTCCAATTCCAGCACATTTGTAAGTCTGTGATGGCAAGGAGTTAAGAAAGAAGCAGCGCTAAGCCAGCAAAAGAGGAAGCAGCAAGTATATGTGCATTAACTGGGATGACTGACTGACTGTAAAGCAAAGGGAAAAATACCAGAAAGAAAAACACAGCAAAGAACTGAAAATCAAAGGTAGTTGAGACTTCTGTGTTTTTCCAAACCAATCTATATTTCCAGTCTTTTTGTACATTATCACTCAGTAAAGAAAGAAAGCCTTGCATTTATATAGCGCCTTTCACAACAACCGCATGTCTCAAAGTGCTGCCAATTAAATACTTTTGGAGTCTAGTCACTGTTGTAATGTGGGAAACGTGGCAGCCAACTTGCAGACAGCAACCTCCTACAAACAGCAATGTGATAATGACCAGATAATCTGTTTTGCTATGTTGATTGAGGATAAATATTGGCCAAGACACAGGCGATAACTCCCCTGCTCTTCTTCAAAATAGTGCCATGGGATCTTTTACAAGAGAACAGACGGGACCTCGGTTTAACATCTCATCGAAAGCTGGCACCTTCAACAGTGCAGCACTCCCCTGGAGTGTCAGTCTAGATTTTTTATGTGTTCAACTTCCTGGAGTGGAACTTGAACCCACAACCTTCTGACTTAGAGCCGAGTGTGCTACCCACTGAGCCACAGCTGACGCAGTAGAATGATTATGGGTTTTCATATCATCAACATCATCATAGGCAGTCCCTCGGAATCGAGGAAGACTTGCTTCCACTCCTGAAGTGAGTTATTTGGTGGCTGAACAGTCCAATACGAGAGCCACAGACTCTGTCGCAGGTGGGACAGATAGTTGTTGAGGGAAGAGGTGGGTGGGACTGGTTTACCACACGCTCTTTCTGCTGTCTGCGCTTCATTTCTGCATGCTCTCGGCGTTGAGACTCAAGGTGCTCAGCGTCCTCTCAGATGCACTTCCTCCACTTAGGGCGGTCTTGGGCCAGGGACTCCCAGGTGTCAGTGGGGATGTTGCACTTTATCAGGGAGGCTTTGAGGGTGTCCTTGTAGCGTTTCTGCTGCCCACCTTTGGCTTGTTTGCCATGAAGGAGCTCTGAGTAGAGCACTTGCTTTGGGAGTCTCGTGTCTGGCATGTGAACTTATGTGGCCTGTCCAGCGGAGCTGATCAAGTGTGGTCAGTGCTTCAATGCTGGGGATGTTAGCCTGAATGAGGATGCTGATGTTGGTGCGCCTGTCCTCCTAGGGGATTTGTAGGGTCTTGCAGAGACATCGTTGGTGATATTTCTCCAGCAACTTCAGGTATCTACTGTACATGGTCTTTCTGTACATACTGATTTATGTACATACTGATCTGTACATACTGATTTATGGGTTTTACCTTTATAACTGGAAATGGTACCATGATCCCTATGGCTGCAGAACTGCAATGTTGGTGCTATATTTTTTTGGCAAAATATTTTATTGTAGGGGAAGGTGGAAGACACAATATTCATGACAATCTGGCACATACATGCCATATTGGGATCATCTTGCCATTCATAATTATGATGTGATACATAAGTGACACAATGGAGCTGATCATGTAGCTAGTGGCATCCAAAGGGCTGTGGGTTTTGGGTGCTTGGGCCCTGTACTAGGCATTGAGATCTGATATGTACTCTGTCCCCAATGCGCTGTGTGTAGGACAATGCAGACAACAAGCACTTAGGGCTTGCGCATCAACTGTGTGTAAGGCTCATCAGGTTCCATTTACATACAAATGATTCCTGCTCCACAATCTGGTTGATAAGCTTCAGAAACACATCAGTTGCTTTGAGGCAATTGCAAATGCCGTGTATGGGAGGACTGCAGGAAGATTAATTACTTTCCTGAATGATTCTGACTTTATACAAGGGCCACTCAGTTTACCTACACCTGGACTGCTTTGCTTGGCTGTCAACCCCCTCTCCCCCCCAGTTCCCCCCACTACGAGAAGAAATGTTACTGTATATGAGCCAACAATTGGTTATATGCTATTGATGCAACACAGCATGCAAACTCAACACCTAAGGAGCAATGGCCTCAGTTGGCAACAGGACCGTATTATCGGCCTGAATATAGTTGTAATGCAGTTTGCACCATTTGCATTGTATTTTTCGTAAACAAAACTTTCACAAACTTGCTCTTTAGCCAAAATAGCAACTGTTAAAAGATGTGTATAAGTTGTTTGCTTATTTTTAACAGCTAATACATAAAACAATAATGAAATCACAAACCTTAGTCGAGAAGTGAATAAGTATACTTTCAAAGGAAATTATGTTCATAATCATTCCTTAGACAATGCATTGATTTGAATGCCAAACCAGAGCACAATGATACCATAAATACAAGGTTATATCTAACGGAAAAGAATGAACAGGCTGGGTCTCTTTTCTCTTGAAAAGAGAAGGCTGAGGTGACCTAATAAAGGTTTTGATAGATTAGGTACAGATAGTGTTTTCACTTGTGGGGAAGAGCAAAACCAGTTATCAAGAAATCAAATAGGGCATTCAGAAGAAAGTTCTTTACTCGCTACTACAGGGGGTGGTTGAAATGAATAGTATAGATGCATTTAAGAGGAGGCTAGATAAGCATATGAGGGAGAAAGGAATAGAGGATTATGCTGATAGTTAGTTGAGGAAAGGCAGAAGGAGGCTCGAGTGGAGCATAAACGCAGGCATGTACTGGTTGGGCCGAATGACCTGTTTCTGTGCTGTATATTCTATGTAATCCTATGTAACAATTCAAAAGTATTGTTAATGGTGGAGCAATAATTGTACATTTGTAACAAAAATTCCAGAGTACCTCAATCTAATGTCAGCTGGTCTGAAATTTTGAGTGTTACAACAACGGAAAGCAGCGTGCCTGATGTCATCATGTTGATGCAGTGTTGACACAGAGCTCAAAGGAGTGTGTTATTATTGGCCCAAGTTTCCACATGATTCGCGCCTGATTTTGTGGAGCAACTGGTGGAGAACGGACTATTTTAGAAATCGCAATTCTCCACATTTTTTTTTCTGCAGTTCTAGTCAGGTAGAACAGTTCTAGTTTAGAACAGAATTTTTTCTTCAAAAGGGGACGTGTCCGGCCACTGACACCTGATTTGAAAGTTTCCACAGTGAAAATGTACTCCAAACTAAAGTAGAATGGAGCCAGTGAAGATTTTTGTAGAACTGAAAAAACCTGTTCTACACATTAAAAAATCAGGCGCAGGTTACAAATTAGGCGTCCAGAACGAGGTGGGGGGGAGGAAGGGAACTCATTAAATTCGACAATAAATCCTTATTTATACTTCTACAAATATTATACAAATAAATCCAACCTGAATAAACATTTATAAGCCAAGAAAAGATTAAATAAACTATCTTCCTACCTGTGTGAAAGTGCTTCAGCCAGGGAGAATTCTGTGCCGTTCGTGCCGCTGAGCGGGAGGGGGAGGGGAGAAAGCCGTTCGTGTCGCTGAGCGGGAGGGAGAGAGAGAGAGAGAGAGAGAGGGGCGGGGGGGGGAGAGAGAGGGGGGGAGAGAGAGCGAGGGGGGGAGAGAGAGGGGAGTTGGGGAAGGGAGAGGTCAGGTCGGATCGGATCCAGTCCGGGAGTCAGGAGTCGGGTCCAGTGGGGGGGGGGGGTCGGGTCGGGGAACAGGAGCGCGGGTCGGGTCAGTCGAGGGTGGGGGGGGGAGCGGGTCTCGGGTCGGGGCGGGGGGGGAGCGGGTGTCGGGTCTGGTCGGCGGGGGTGGGGAGGGGGAGCGGGTGTCGGGTCGGGTCTGGTCGGCGGGGGGGCAGGTGTCGGGTCGGGTCTGGTCGGCGGGGGGGGGGGGGCGGGAGCGGGTGTCGGGTCTTGTCGGGGGCGGGGAGCAGGAGCTGGCCGTGGGAGGAGCCTTCTTCACGCAGCCCCAGTGAGGCCATTCAGCCAGGGCTAGGGGCTGCGTGCTTCGGGCCACTCCCACACAGTTCGGCGCCTGGAGCTACTGCACTTGCGTGCCCACTGTAGCGCGCATGTGCAGAGGTCCCGGCACTGTTTTCAGTGCAGGGACCTGGCTCCGCCCCCCCCCACAGCTCGTGCTGGCTGCGCCGAGGGCCAGAGGACCTGTAAGTAGGTGGAGAATACCGAGGATTTTTTTAGGCGCCGTTTTAGGCGCGAAAAACGGGCGCCCAGCTCGGAGGGGCACCCGTTTTTTTTCTTGTGGAAACTTGGGCCCTATGTTTCAATCCCAATGGGAGTTAAGGGGAGGAAATCATGGTCAATGTGGCTGAATTATGAATTATTTATCATCATGCAACATCCCCACCGACACCTGGGAGTCCCTGGCCAAAGATCGCCCTAAGTGGAGGAAGTGCATCTGGGAGGGCGCTGAGCACCTCGAGTCTTGTCACCGAGAGCATGCAGAAACATGCGCAGGCAGCGGAAAGTGTGTGCGGCAAACCTGCCCCACCCACCCCTTCCCTCAACGACTGTCTGTCGCACCTGTGATAGGGACTGTGGTTCTCGTATTGGACTGTTCAGTCACCTAAGAACTCATTTTTAGAGTGGAAGCAAGTCTTCTTCGATTCTGAGGGACTGCCTATGATGATGATGATTTATCATTCTGAAAGTTTGATATATATAAAAATTTTTAAAGAAAGGTTTACAGAAGCAGTAATTTAATGCAGTTCTTCATCACGTGTTAGTTGCAGAGACTAGCACTTTTGGAATATTGTGCATAATTTATCAACGTGTTTTACTGGAGCTGTGAAGCAATATTCTTTTAAAGAAAAACTCAGATGTATTTATTATGGTCAAGCAGAAGGATATTGATTGGCATTTACTCTTCTATTCAACTCTATTTATGCCCAGCTGCTGGCAGCAGAAATTGCAAACAGCTCACCCGGATTATTAAGGATTAGGATGCTTATTTCATTTTCTGCTCAGCACAATCCTACTCAAAATATCCTTAATCTAACAGATTTGTACATTAAGGATGCTATTTAAATGCAAGCGGTTGTTGTTTTCTTATTCATGTAAGTAATGTTGATGCTATTTGATTCTCTGAGATTAGACTTTGTTTTGATCCAATGGAGGAGACCACCATCATTCTATTGTGTCTCTCAAGAATCATAGAAGCTGGAAGCACTTTGTGATGCATTTCCTATCCTCAAGCTGGCCAAACAAAACTGTGGAAAGAGTGCTTGCAGTGAAAGAATATTAGGAATGCTAAGAGAGAGCATGAAAAATTCTTGGCTAGTAAATTAAGGAAAACCCAAAGATGTATAAATATATTAAGAGCAAGAGGGTAACTAAAGAAAGGGTAGGGCCGATTTGTTCATCAAGATCCATGACATGGCCCTGGACACGTGGACCATTTTCCTTACCTCGGGAGCCTCTTATCAACAAGAGCAGACATTGATGATGAAATTCAACACCGCCTCCAGTGCGCCAGTGCAGCCTTCGGCTGCCTGAAAAAGAGTGTTCGAAGACCAGGCCCTCAAATCTGCCACCAAGCTCATGGCCTACAGGGCTGTAGTAATACCCACCTTCCTGTATGGCTCAGAGACATGGACCATGTACAGTAGACACCTCAAGTCGCTGGAGAAATACCACCAACGATGTCGTTGCAAGATTCTGCAAATCCCCTGGGAGGACAGATGCACCAATGTTAACATCCTCGACCAGGCCAACATCCCCAGCATTGAAGCACTGACCACACTTGATCAGCTCCGCTGGGCAGGCCGCATTGTTCACATGCCAGACACGAGACTCCCAAAGCAAGCGCTCTACTCGGAACTCCTTCACAGCAAACGAACCAAAGGTGGGCAGAGGAAACGTTACAAGGACACCCTCAAAGCCTCCCTGATAAAATGCAACATCCCCACTGACACCTGGGAGACCCTGGTCAAAGACCGACCTAAATGGAGGAAGTGCATCCGGGAGGGCGCCGAGTACCTTGAGTCTCACCGCCGAGAGCATGCAGAAATCAAGTGCAGGCAGCGGAAAGAGCGTGCAGCAAACCAGTCCCACCCACCCTTTCCCTCAACGACTATCTGCCCCACCTGTGACAGGGACTGTGGTTCTCTTATTGAACTGTTCAGCCACCTAAGGACTCATGTTTAGAGTGGAAGCAAGCCTTCTCAATTCCAAGGAACTGCCTATGATGATGATGAATCTTTGTGTGGAGGCGGAAGCTGTTGGTATGGTTCTTAATGAATATTTTGCATCTGCTTTCACAAAGGAAAGGGGCAAAGCAGATACTGCTATCGAGGTGGAGTGTGATATTCTGGATGAAATAATGAGAGAGGAAGTATTAAGGGGTTTAGCAGCTTTGAAAGTAGATAAGTTCCCAGGCCCGGATGAAATGCATCCCAGGCTATTGAGCGAAGTAAAAGAAGAAATAGCAGAAGCCTTGACCGTCATTTTCCAGTCCTCTTTGGATTTGGGCATGGTGCCGGTGGCCTGGAGGACTGCTAATGTGCTCCCTCGTTTAAGAAGGGAGAAAGGGATAGGTCTAACCTCAGTGGTGGGAAAATGATTGGAAAAAATCCTGGAAGACAGGATGAATCTACATTTGGAAAGACAAGGATTAATTAGGGACAGTCAGCACGGATTTGTTAAGGGATCGTGTTTGACTAACCCGATTGAATTTTTTGAGGAGGTAACTAAGAGAGTCGATGAGGGTAGTGCATATGATGTAGTGTATATGGAATTTAGCAAAGCTTTTGATAAGGTCCCACATGGTAGACTGGTCATGAAGGTTAAAGCCCATGGGATCCAGGGCAAAGTGGCAAGTTGGATCCAAAATTGGCTTAGAGGTAGGAAGCAACGGGTAATGGTTGATGGATGTTTTTGTGACTGGAAGGATGTTTCCAGTGGGGTTCCGCAGGGCTCAGTACTGGGTCGCTTGCTTTTTGTGGTATACATCAATGATTTAGATTTGAATATAAGAAGTTTGCAGATGACACTAAAATTGGCTCAGTGGTTGATAATGAAGAGGAAAATCATGGGCTGCAGGAGGATATCAGTCGACTGGTCAGGTGGGCAGAGCAATGGCAAATGGAATTTAATTCAGAGATGTGTGAGGTAATGCACTTTGGGAGGGCTAATAAAGAAAGGGTATACACATTAAGCAGTAGGCCACTTAATAGTGTAGATGAACAAAGGGACCTTGGAGTGCTTGTCCACAGATCCCTGAAAGTAGCAGGCCAGGTGGATAAGGTGGTTAAGAAGGCATACAGAATGTTTGCCTTTATTGGCCGAGGCATAGAATACAAGAGCAGGGAGGTTATGCTTAAATTGTATAATACTCTGGTTAGGCCACAGCTGGAGTACTGCGTGCAGTTCTGGTCACCGTATTATAGGAAGGACGTGATTGCACTGGAGAGGGTGCAGAGGAGATTTACTAGGATGCTGCCTGGAATGGAGAATCTTAGTTATGAGGACAGATTGGATAGGCTGGGTTTATTCTCATTGGAACAGAGGAGGTTGAGAGGAGACCTCATTGAAGTGTACAAAATATTGAGGGGCCTGGACATAATGGATAGTAAGGACCTATTTCCATTGGTGGAGAAGTCTATTAGGAGGGGGCATAGTTTTAAGGTGGCTGGTGGAAGGTTCAGAGGGGATTTGAGGGGGTCTTCTTTAGGCAGAGTGTTGTGGGGATCTGGAACTCACTGCCTGGAAGTGTGGTGGATGCAAAAACCCTCACCACATTTCAAAGATGCTTGGATGAGCACTTAAAGTGTGGCAACCTGCAGGGTTGTGGACCTAGAGCTGGTAATTGGGATTAGACTGGATAACCTCTTGTTAACTGGCGCAGATATGATGGTAAGTACTACAGGGAATCGGATACGGCCAGGGTGATCTCCTGGACTAGTTTCGATCGCCTGGATGGGTCGGAGAGGAATTTTCCCAGATTTCTTTTTCCCAATTTGCCTGGGTTTTTATCTGGTTTTTGCTTCACCCAGGAGATCACATGGCTCCGATTGGGGTGGAGTATAGAATGTTTCAATATAAGGGGTGTCACAGTTGTGTGAGGTGGACTGGGTGCTCTTTGCCTTTCCGCCATTGTTCATTGTTCATAGGTTTATATGTAACCTTCAGGGCTGCTGACCGAGGGCCGTGCGGCTCTGTGTCGACCAGCGCAGATACTATGTTTCTATGTTTCTAAGTTTTTGCAGACTTAAAATCTCCCTTTTTGGTATTTGTGCATCTGAAAAATAGCATTTTGTTGCTATTACCTATAATAATTATGGGATGGGAACTGGGTGGCATAGTGGTTTAACACCCTGTCTTTTGTGCAACCTGTGCTCTAATCCAATCCTGGCTGTTGGGATGAAAGTCGTCCCTTCTCTCTTCTGGATGACAGGATCATATGTGAGATAGGGTTGGACCGTCTAAACCTAGCTACCGCCAGGTGTCAGCCCATAGCACACATTGCCTTTAATTTCACATTGATTGGTTATCACACTAAAATAAGGATAGCTGCTATATATGAATGTGAAAATGTCACACTGATGTAGAAGGGTGTGCTCTTCTGGGGCTGGGGCTACACCTGACTTGGGAATGCTTGATGCAGATGCTGGGTGAAAACCTATTCTCTTTCCCGGCACAGACATCATCACCTTGGTAACCAAAAAACGCATCCAGAACATTAAATTAAAAATAAGGGATGAGAGCACTTTAGTGCTCTGTGCAATCATTAGCAACAGTTCCACAGTACAGCTAGAAACAAACACCCAGTTAAACTGGGTAGGCGAGGAAAGGGGACTCGTTGCCATTCTAGCTCATCCAATATTCCAGTCACAATTCAAGTTTTTGCTGGCATTTCAATGTATTCTAAAGTGAATACCTTGACCTTGCTGCTTTGGGGGGGCGTCTTTTTCTACTTCGTTATGATAAATAAGGTTACTTTACATCTAATAATGTCATTTGTATACTCATGACATTAATTAAAATAAGATGCATTTGCTGCCTTTGACATTTTCCTTCTCGGTGGATAAGACTGGAGGAGTCTGGCAATTCATTGTAAAAATTATTACAAATAAATTACCTGGGGCAGTCCAATGCAGAATTAAAATAGCAACAGTGACCTTTTGCAGGCCTATAATGAGTAAAATTACCACTGACTGTACAAGGTTAGATTCCATTGTATATACAGAATTTAAAGGTGGACCTTTCACTGGTTAAATTCCAAGTTGTGAGTGATAGATGGGTTGCAATCTGCATTTCATTGTTTTGCTATTTTTTTGTGTGCAATATAAAAATAAATCTTTTTTTTAAAACTTGACACCATCCTTGATGTATTTTACGTTAGAAAAATAACAGAAATTCCTCTGGCATTGGCCTAACCTATGTTGGGATAGATTTTCACCTTCGCCACCGAGGTGGTAATCTGGCAGAGCGAATCACCTGCCAGTTATAGAACCTGCTAGCCTATTCTCAATAATTAGCAAAGTGATGGAAGAGGTCATCAACAGTTTCAGAAAGTGCTCACTACAATTTGCTCACTGAAAATCAGTTTGGGTTTCGCCAGGACCACTTAGCTCCAGATCTCTTTATTTATAGTCTTGATCCAAACATGGAAACGAGCTGAATGCCAGAGGTGAGGTGAAAGTGACTGCCCTCGGCATCAAGGCAGCATTGGACTGAGTGTGGCACCAAGCAGCCCAAGTAAAATTAAAGTCAGTGGGGATCAGGGGGAAAACTCTAGTGGTGGGCCTTGTTTGTGAGCCGCTGCAGTCTGTATTGCAATAGTTCAACAAGAAGGCTCACCACCACCTTCTCAAGTGCAATTTTGGATGGGCAATAAAATGCTGGCCTTGCTAGCGACATCCATATCCTGAGAATTAAAATCAAACAAGGCTATCTGCTGTTGCCTTGGCCTATGACCCCTCTGTGGCATACCCACACAACAGCCAAGCACAGGTATAATGAGGTGCTGCCTTTGTCAGATACATTATTCAGCACACCATTGACATGCTGAAGTAGTGCTTCTAGTGTCTTGATAGGTCTTGGGGCATCCTTCAGCATAACCCAGCCAAAATTTCCTAGACCATCTTGGTCTGCTTCCTTCTCCATAATCTCGCAATTCAAGGAGATACCTACATGCGACAGATGAAGCAAGAGCCCTGTGAAGAGTAACTTGGGGAGGTTACTGATGAGCCTGCGGAACTAGAGGAGGCAGCAGCAGAAGTAGCTTCTTCAGCAGCTGAAAAGGACATTCAGCAAACCTTGAACAAGGACACTTTCACCTTGACACCCAAAAAACAGCCCTCTCAGCATCTTTCATATTTCTTGCAATAAATCAACATCTGTAACATTTTCTTGCCAATCCTACTCCTCTGCCAGCCAGACCATATCTCTTCAATACATATTTGTTACACCAGACTCTCACAGAAAACCCTTCTTGCTATCAGTTGTGTGTGTTGTGCTCAACCATGGAATCTTGTCATTCTATTTAGTGCCAGCATTGTGATCGAAGAATGTGCGTTAGCTGCAGCTGGACATCAGTGCGGGAATTCTGGGTTTGAAGAAACTCTCAATCTCTGTGAGCACGGCCCCAAGTTGGGCCTGCTTGAGGCTGTTGCACTTCTGCAGGTGTGGAGACAGCCTGCCTCTGCCCATTTTCTGGAAGCTGTAAAATCATTGGAACTGGGTGGCAGGCTGGTGGGAATATGTTGCCATTGAGACTCATAGCACATCATCCATTGCCGGTACCAGTCAGCTCTTGTCTCCATTCAATCAGCGTGCCCATGGAAGGAGGGGATGACCTTGCCGTCCGTGCTTTTATGGTAGCAGTCTAGTATGATGGCCTCCACCATGAAGGACTGTGTCGCAGATGCCCCTGGTGCTACCTCTCACTCCAAACCTGTTTGCATGCTTTAGATGCTATGCATGAGAATCTCAAATCGCTGGAGAAATACTACCAATGATGTCTCCGCAAGATCCTGCAAATCCCCTGGGAGGACAGGCGCACCAACATTAGCGTCCTCGACCAGGCCAAAATCCCCAGCATCGAAGCACTGACCACACTCGACCAGCTCCACTGGGTGGGCCACATTGTTCGCATGCCTGATACAAGACTCCCAAAGCAAGCGCTCTACTCGGTACTCCTTCACAGCAAACGAGCCGCAGGTGGGCAGAGGAAACATTTCAAGGACACCCTCAAAGCCTCCTTGATAAAATGCAACATCCCCACCGACACCTGGGAGTCCCTGGCCGAAGACCGCCCTAAGTGGAGGAAGTGCATCCGGGAGGGCACTGAGCACCTAGAGTCTCATTGCTGAGAGCATGCAGAAACCAAGCGCAAGCAGCGGAAAGAGCGTGCGGTAAACCAGACTCCCCACCCACCCTTTCCTTCAACAATTGTCTGTCCCACCTGTGACAGAGAGTGTAATTCTCATATTGGACTGTTCAGTCACCTAAGAACTCATTTTTAGAGTGGAAGCAAGTCTTCCTCGATTCTGAGGGGCTGCCTATGATGATGATGGTGAGAACTCGATACTTATGGAATCCTCTGCTGGCTGCCGTTTGTTGCAAGGTCCCAGCTATATCTCCAATGACTCCTACAATCGCTCTTGTTCTGAAAGTGTACTTTTCTTAAAAGCTGGGCCCCAGAGGTCAGGATTCCTGGCCTCCTCAGCTGTGGATGAGCATTGTCATGTCACTCTCTGGCCAGTTGCTTCCTTCTGCTCCTGCAGAAGCTTTACCTGTTCTTGCTAACTTGTGCTCGGTCAATTACCCAGTGTGCTGCCCTCAAACTGAGTGAATAAATCTGCTGGGGTGGACAGATCGGTGCTGTGCAGAGTAAGAGTGAATAATGGAGCGCCAGGCAAAATTCTCGGCGAGTCCCGGTGCGATGGCCCTCAGCCAGCTTCTTCTGCCATGCATGGATGTATAGAAAAAGAAAAATTGTTTGGGGCATATCCTCATTGCAACTTACTGATGAGCAGACTTCACCTGCTGATGTATGCAAGCTTGCGTGTCAGTAATTGTGTGACTGAATAGGATAGACACTTAAGAAAGCGTAAATGATGTACAGACCCTGAGCTGGGGCCATGCTTCTTTCTTCTCTACCTCCTGTCTCCTTCTGCAAGCCCTGTCTCGGGATTCAGAGGGCCCACTCGTTGAATAGGGTCAGACATTGCAAGGAAGTGCAACAGTGCAGTGAAGGTCACATAAAGCCAACTACAATAATAATTAGTGTTCTAGCACACATCACTTTTGTTAGCAGAAGGCTGCGCAAGACAACCTACTGAATTCAAAGCACAGCCTCACCAAAACACCATAAAGCCCGACCATGGTGGTCTTAGACTTAATACACTGTTGATTTTGGCAACCTAGCTCAGCAGTCTGTTGTATACATTATAAATAGAAATGCAATTGACCATTATTTCAAAATCACCTTTTCTACCTTTGGAAATACGAATCAGTGTAAACACCATCTAAATGACTATCTGGAGACATTTCCACATGGCAATAAGTTGAAGTAATTAACAAGAATGTGAAAAACCAACTCTGATGTGTTCATGTGTGAAATAAAATTCAAGGTCTGTAGACAATTGTAAATATAGCTGCTGAATTTTTCAACATAAATTATTTAAAAAAAACCTGCACTTGAACAGAACAGCAAAAGCTGCTTGTATAAAAGCGTGGTTATCATTCCTTTTATTTGCATATACATTCTCTTATTGCCATTCAGGTGGGAGAGACTGGCAGGAGTGGTTAATAGATAACAGATGGTACCTAGTTATCAGAAACCATAGCAAAATGAAGAAAGAGAATTTGAAATAGAAAACAATCCCTTTATAATGTTGCTGTGTTACTCCACTAACATAACCAATGTCATTCAGGAAGCTGCAAGATGGCAAGAAAGCCGAAGTATTAAATTTAAAAGATCTTTATCCGAATGCATGTAGCATTTATAACAAAATAGATGAGTTGACGGCACAAATAGATACAAATGGGTATGATCTGATAGCCATTACAGAGACGTGGTTGCAAGGTGACTAGGACTGGGAACTAAATATTTAGGGGTATTTGACAATTTGGAATGACAGACAGAAAGGAAAAGGAGGTGGGGTAGCACTGTTAATAAAGGATGAAATCAGTGCGTTAATGAGAAAGAACATTGGCTCAGGAGATCAAGATGTTGAATCTGTTTGGGTGGAGATAAGGAATAATGGGAAAAAGTTGCTGGTGGACATAGTCTATAGGCCCCTAACAGTAGCTACACTGATGGACAGAGTATAAATCAAGAAATAATGGAGGCTTGTAGTAAAGGAACAGCAATAATCATAGGCGATTTTAACCTTCATATTGATTGGACAAAGCAAATTGGCCAGGGTAGCCTTGAGGAAGAGTTCATACAGTGTATCCGGGATAGTTTCCTTGAACAGTACATTGTGGAACCAACCAGGGAGCAGGCTACCTTAGATCTGGCACATGAAATTGTTGTGTATCTGTAAAGCATGCACTCCCATGTTCTGCCACCAGGGAGTGCATCCCCTGAAGTCCCAAGGGATCCCAGCATCCCTTGGGAGCACTGTATATAAGCCAGCCCCTAAGGCCTGTTCCTCACTCTGGAGTGTCTTAATAAAGACTGAGGTCACTGTTACTTTCATCTCCCTGTGTGCAGTCTCATCTGTGCCAGGAACACAACGGAAATGAGACAGGATTAATAAATTATCTTGTAGTAAAGGATCCTCGAGGAATGAATGACCATAACATGGTTGAATTTCAAATTCAGTTGGAGGGTGAGAAAATTGGTTCTTAAACCAGTGACCTAAGCTTAAATAAAGGAGATTACAAAGGTATGCGGGCAGAGTTGGCTAAAGTGGACTGGGAAAATATCTTAAAGTATGGGACGGTTGAGGAACAGTGGCAGACATTTAAGGAGATATTTCACAAATCGCAACGAAAATATATCCCAATGAGAAGGAAAGACTGTAAGAGAAGGGACAACCATCTGTAGCTAACTAAGGAAATAAGGGATGGTATCCAATTGAAAACAATGTGACCAAGACTAGTGGGAGGCCAGAGAATTGGGAAACTTTTAAAAGCCAGCAAAGGCTGACTCAAAAAATGATAAAGAAAAGGAAGATAGATTATGAAAGTAAACTAGCACGAAATATAAAAATAGATAGTAAGAGTTTCTGCAAGTACATAAAAAGGAAAAGACTGGCTAAAGTAAATGTTGATCCACTAGAGGATAAGACTGGGCAATTAATAATGAACAGGGAAATGGCAGGGATGTTGAACACATATTTTGTATCGGTCTTCATGGAAGAAGACACTAAAAACATCCCAATAGTGGATGATCAAGGGACTAGAGGGAGGGAGGAACTTAATACAATCACTATCACTAATGAAGTAGTACTCGGTAAAATAATGGGACTAAAGGCGGACAAGTCCCCTGGACCTGATGGCTTACATCCTTGGGTCTTAAAAGAAGTGGCTGCAGAGATAGTGGATGCATTGGTTGTAATCAACCAAAATTCCCTGGATTCTGGGGCGGTCCCAGCGGATTGGAAAACCTCAAATGTAATGCCCCTATTTAAAAAAGGAGGCAGACAGAAAGCAGGAAACTATAGACCAGTTAGCCTAACATCTGAATTTGGGAAAATGCTGGAGTCCATTATTAAGGAGGCAGTAGCAGGGCATTGAATTATGCTTTTCCAAATCAAGCAGAATCAGCATGGTTTTATGAAAGGGAGATCATGTTTGACAAATTTGCTGGTGTTCTTTGAGGATGTAACAAGCAGGTTGGACAAGGGGGAACCAGTGGATTTGGTGTATTTGGATTTCCAGAAGGCATTCAATAAGGTGCCACATAAAAGATTACAGCACAAGATAAAAGTTCATGGGGTTGGGGGTTATATATTAGAAAGGATAGAAGATTGACTAACTAACAGAAAACGGAGAGTCGGGATAAAAGGGTCATTTTTCGGTTGGCAAACAGTGACTAGTGGGGTGCCACAGGGATCGATGCTGGGTCCTCAACTATTTACAATCTATATTAGTGACTTGGATGAAGGGACTGAGTGTAATGTAGCCAAGTTTGCTGATGATACAAAGATGGGTGGGAAAGCAAATTGTGAGGAAGACACAAAAAAACTGCAAAGGAATATAGACAGGCTAAATGAGTGGGCAAAAATTTGGCAGATGGAGTATAATGTGGGAAAATGTGAGGTTATCCACTTTGACAGAAATAATGAAAATGGAGAAAAATTATAATTTAAACGGAGAAAAATTGCAAAATGCTGCAGTACAGAGGGACCTGGGGGTCCTTGTGCATGAAACACAAAAAGTTAGTATGCAGGTACAGCAATTAATCAGGAAGGCAAATGGAATGTTGCCATTTATTGCAAAGGGGTAGAGTATAAAAGCAGAGAAGTCCTGCTACAACTGTACAGGATATTGGTGAAGCCACACCTAGAGTGCAGTTTTGGTCTCCGTATTTAAGGAAGGATATACTTGCATTGGAGGCTGTTCAGAGAAGGTTCACTAGGTTAATTCCGGAGATGAGAGGGTTGACTTATGAAGCTAGGTTGAGTAAGTTGGGCCTATACACATTGGAGTTCAGAAGAATGAGAGGTGATCTTATTGAAACATGTAAGATAATGACGGGGCTTGACAAGGTGGATGCAGAGAGGATATTTCTACATAGGGGAAACTAAAACTAGGGGACATAGTGTCAGGAGAAGGGGCCGCCCATTTAAAACTGAGATGAGGAGAAATTTCTTCTGAGGATTGTAAATCTATGGAATTCTCTGTGCCAGAGAGCTGTGGAGGCTGGGTCACTGAATATATTTAAGGTAGAGATAGACAGATTTTTGAATGATAAGGGAATAAAGGGTTATGGGGAGCAGGCAGGGAAGTGGAACTGAGTCCATGATCAGATCAGCCATGATCTTATTAAATGTCGGAGCAGGCTCAAGGGGCCAAATGGCCTACTCCTGCTCCTATTATGTTCTTATGTTCAGTGAGAATCAATTGCTACAAATTAAATTTGAATTTTTTGTATGAAATGATGAATTAATATAATTTACTTGTTAATGGGCCTAAAAGATCCTAGTACTTACAAAGAGGGCAACAGTTAATGCCAGTTGGCAGGATTTTGGACTTTCTTGGGCTGAGTTCCAGTGTCTCTGAGCAGGAGCTTTTGAATGTTACAGAGAGCTGGTGTTGACAATATTATGCTGCTATGTGTTGCATTGTGTAGTTATTGTAGATGCCGCTTTCAGTCATTTGTCACTCATTTCTGGAGGCCTGAATTTGAATCCAGTCACAAAACAAAAGAGCATGAAAGTTTTATTTCAATGCTAGTTGTACTCATTTCTTTAGACCAATAGAGTAATATTGGACAAAAGCCCAATGTCAGCAGAATCCCAATGTCAGCAGGTGCCCAAACTCCTGAAGTAGGGCCCCACTAATACATGATGAGCAGCCTATTCAAATTAAAAGTGCATGCAGTTAATATTAAATAACAATTTGGTTGTCACTGTCAGTGAGCTAGGTGATATCCTACAGTGGCCACTGATCACTGCATGTTTGTGTTTCAGGGAATGTTGGCACTAGGGATTGGAATATCAGCAAGCAGTCAGAGAGATCCTTTCTGGAAATCCTACCAATCCTGGCTGATTAACAATGGGGCATAAATATTGCAGTGCTATTTAAATGTGAAGTTTAGGGAAAACTGAAGTTTTAAAAAATCAATGTGCATGAGACACCTGCAGCTGGCAGTGCGTCAAGAAAATTAAGTTTATGTCAATGGGTCAAAAATTGCGGTCGGAGGCTTCCCGCGCGGGCAGATGTCTCTGAAAACTTTTTGACGAAAGTACTGGAGGTCCCTTAGGAATTAACATTTCCAGTTCAATGCCTCGATGCGCTGCCCAGCACAGAGGCCCATGCCTCCCAGGTACGTAAGCGCAACCTGGCATCACATGGGCCTGGACGACCAATCACAATGTAATATTCTCATTACTATCAAGAATACCCCCCAAAACACAGAATCACAACACAATAAATAAAAAAAAACCTTACATAGTTAAAATTAATTGAAATTAAATTAAATTATGTTTTAGGTTAAAAAAATATTTTTTTGAAAATGTTTTATTAATGTTTTAATAGGGTTAAAAATAAACTTACCTTAATGGACAGGGTTTTTAAAATAAAAATTAGTAATAAAAGTTAATTTTTCAATCTTTTAAAACTCTTACGCTGGTAAAAGCATTTTAAGGACATTCACTGGGCAAGAGTTGGGCAAATAACCCAAATCTCCGCCCGTGAAGTCACTTCCCCCAGGGGTGCGCGTGATCTGTCATAAAAAATGTTACAGTTCGCATGTGCTAGATTTCGGCGCATGTGCAGTGCGTGCCTGAACCCGAAACTTGCGTGGCCTCTTCGGACGCATACGCACCTAGAGAGGCCGCAATTTCAGGGCCATTATGTCAGCCTGTGCAACACTTCTTGCCTATTTCTGAGATGGGAAATGATTTTCTGTTTTCAGCCTTATTTCCAAGTTCTGACAGATGCAAAGCTTACACAGGACATGGCAAAATAATGTCCAAACATGTAAACTGCATATCCCGGGGGACTTTGTCTACCTGGGTTTCTTATGACATTATGGAGGTGGGGTTGACTGATTCCACAATTTTTCATGGTTTACACACTTGTGAGAAAAGAACAACTTGAGCATATGGCAAGTAAACTGGAGGCAAAAAATATCCATTTGATGTCCTTTAGGATAATTTATTTTCTGAATTGCTGCTTGCCTGCAGCATGTGTGATACTGATGATTTGCTCAGTTCATTTTAGTAATTGGTGCCTCAGTGCTTGCAAACAAATGTAAGTTCTTTCTCACTCCCACGTGTACAGGTTGGAGGAAAAATAATAATGCTCTTGCCTTGAGGGACAGAAATAGATAAGAAAATATTTTTTCCATTCTGAACTGAAAGTTGGGGACATGAATAGAGAGTTAATGTCTTCTGAATATATTATTTATTTTGGCAGTTTTTACCTTTCTATAATCGCGTACAAAATGGTAATGCTCATTGGTGGAGCATGTGGAGTATGGCTCTTCTGAGAATAGAATTTAGGTTGAATTGTTGATAGCAGCATTGTATGGGCCTTGCTTTCTCCTCACAATAGAAATTGGTTTCCTATGTAAGAATTGGTGCAAACCAACAGGAATATTGAGGTCCCCCATATTGTCTCCTTTATGTAACCTACTCCATTGGCTCAGAACATTACCTCGACTTCACATGACAATATTTATATTTTTTCCATTTGATCCTCGTAAAGAATATATTTCGAGAAGAGATTGCAGATTTGGTCAGTTTTGTGCGATTAAATATTGGGAACTACCTTGAGCTGTGGTAAAAGATTTGCCTTTTCTTACTCTATGCTTTCTTGTGTTCTTTTCCAGCCATTTCATTTGTGGCAATTAATAACTCTTTCAGTAACTGAAATGCAGCTTTAGTATATTATATGTGTACTGTACCAATGCATGTAAATGAGGTTTGAGTTTATGATGTTTGTTTATACTTTGTTCTTTTCTGTGTGCTATCTTCACTTCCAGTTATGGTCTGAGTGCAATCAGCAAGGAGAGCAGGATTAAGAGAGTGAAATCATTGCAGGGTTTGTTTGTGCTTTGCATTGGGTTGGTTTAGTTTGGAGGATGTAACTATGCTATTCTTAAAAAGCTTCACTACACTGGATTTCCTATCCTGTGCCATTAATAAGCCCCGAGGGCATTACCGATGCAGACCCGCCCCTGTCTGGGCCTTGCATCGGAAAGCATGGCAGGAAACAGGAAAATAACCATAACAGAGCTCCTGGCCATTGGCATTGAAGCCTTCCGCTGCTGATGGTCCCAAGGCTCAAAAATCATCCAGCGCAGTGTTGGGAGGCGGGGGGTGGGGAGGTGGAGATGGGGGGCGGTGGGGGATGTGGGGCGGAGGCGGGGGGGTGGGGAGGTGGGGGGGATCTCTTACCTACAGTGACCTACTATCTTCAGGCTGTCCCTTGAATTCTCATGGGTCCCTTGGTCCATGGGAGGGAGGGAGGGGTTACTGGAACTTGGCCTACCATCTTTGGATGCTTGTAAAAAAAATACACGGGAGGCAGGAGATTGGGAATGCCCTCTCTTATCTGATTTCCATGAGACCATTGGACCTATGTCTACTGCAGATTAGCTCTGATCTGTAGTAGACATAGGTCCAATGGTCTCACTCAAAGAAATGATTTTCCAGCTTAACTCGATACATTATTATGATGATTAATTGGCGTATTCATGGTCATTTACTTCAGGGAGGAATCAAGACACCCAATTCAAAACAGCAGGTTGTGTGATTTGTTCAGAACTGTGTCTGATTGATAGCTTTCTGAATCTAACTGATAAATTCTGTTTGGCTCTGGTTACTGTTTCAGAGGAATTTATTATCAGCCTGCTTTTTTGAAATCAGTGAGGCTGTCTGTGGCTTTTGAAGAGGCAAGAGGCTATCTCTAGTCTTCAAAGTCTAAACAAGTGAAAAGCGTTAACTAAATCAGAGACCTGTAGTTGGTGAGAGAAATGAAAGAAAAAGTACAACCAGATATAAAAATTAAAACTGATATATGGCTTAGCATAGAAATTGTCAACTAATTATTTCCCCTCACCATGAAGGAGCGAGCTAAACTCAACAAATTCTGTGAAATGAATGATGTTTTACTGCGGCTATTCATTTGTTGTGTTATTGTTTAATAAATCTGTTTGGCAATTAAATCCTAAAACAAGATCTGTTGTTCAGTCGCATTTTAAAGAAAAGGAACAACATGTGGAGGCTCAGGATTCAAGTAGTAGCTGAAGTAATCTAAAAAAAAATTTTTGTTTGGTATCCCAATGGATGTAGAAAACTAGAGCTTACTTGTGGGAGTAATCTGAAACATGAAAGTCAAAAATATTTGGAGTAGAAAGGGTAGAAGAAACCCAAAAACATAACCGTCTGCTTCTGCAGTACTTTCACGGTACATTTAAGAACATAAAAAATAGGAACTGGAGTAGGCCATACGTCCCCTCGAGCCTGCTCCGCCATTCAATAAGATCATGGCTGATCTGATCATGGACTCAGCTCCACTTCCCTGCCCGCTCCCCATAACTCCTTATCCCCTTATCATTTAAGAAACTGTCTATATCTGTCTTAAATTTATTCAATGTCCCAGCTTCCACAGCTCTCTGAGGCAGTGAATTCCACAGATTTACAAGAAATTTCTCCTCATCTCTGTTTTAAATGGGCGGCCCCTTATTCTAAGATCGTGCCCTCTAGTTCTAGTCTCCCCCATCAGAGGAAACATCCTCACTGTATCCACCTTGTCAAGCCCCCTCATAATCTTATATGTTTCGATAAGATCACCTCTCATTCTTCTGAATCCAATGAGTAGAGGCCCAACCTATTCAACCTTTCCTCATAAGTCAACCCCCTCATCCCCGGAATCAACCTAGTGAACCTTCGCTGAACTGCCTCCAAAGCAAGTATATTCTTTCGTAAATATGGAAACCAAAACTGCACGCAGTATTGCAGGTGTGGGCTCACCCATACCTTGTACAGCTGTAGCAAGACTTCCCTGCTTTTATACTCCATCCCCTTTGCAATAAAGGCCAAGATTCCATTGGCCTCCTGATCACTTGCTGTACCTGCATACTATCCTTTTGTGTTTCATGCACAAGTACCCCCAGGTCCCACTGTACGGCAGCACTTTGCAATCTTTTTCCATTTAAATAATAACTTGCTCTTTCATTTTGCATGACCTCACACTTTCCAACATTATACTCCATCTGCCAAATTTTTGCCCACTCACTTAGCCTGTCCATGTCCTTTTGCAGATTTTTTGTGTCCTCCTCACACATTGCTTTTCCTGCCATCCTTGTATCATCAGCAAACTTGGCTACATTACACTCAGTCCCTTCTTTCAAGTCGTTAATATAGATTGTAAATAGTTGGGGTCCCAGCACTGATCCTGCGGCACCCCATGAGTTACTGGTTGCCAACCAGAGAATGAACCATTTATCCCGACTGTTTTCTGTTAGTCAATCCTCTTTGTCTGAGCACCCTGTGGTCCTGGACATCTCAAGGGACACATGATATGGTTGGTGATGGTTTGATTACATTTCCCTGATGATTTGGAGAGGGGAGTCAACTACAATTCCTAGACAGTCCATGAGGCATATATCAGAATTCCCTCATGATTTACTGAGGAAACACATCAGAGTTCCCTGATGGTCTAGTGGGAGATGCATGAGAAATCCCTGGTGATACAGCAATGTTACATCGAGAGTTCCCTGGTTATTCATTTTGAGGGGAAATCAAAATTTCTAGATAGTCAACAACAGATGTGTCAGATTTTCCTGATATTTCATGGGAAGGGGTAGGAGTGTCATAATTCCTTAAGTGTCAGTAGATGGTGCATTAGAGTTCCCTGTTGATTCAGTGAGATGATGCATCAGAGGTTGATGGTGGTATATAGGGATACCTTCATTTCTTGGCAGTCAAGAGAGCATCTTTCTGACCTTGTCTGATTTGGAAGGTTGCACTCGATCTATAATTTTAGTTTGCAGATCAGTTCAGAAAATTCAAAAAGTGGACCTCTCCCTCCCCCACCGCCCCCCCCCCCCCCACCACCACCATAATGTTAAGTCTGTAATTTCTCTCTTAATCACAAGATAATTCTGGATGAGGAAGGTCATTCAGCCCATCTTAGTTCATCCATTAGCAAGATACTAACCACCCCTCCCCCATATAGGGCCCAAGTTTCCACATGATTTGCGCCTGATTTTTAGGAGCAGCTGGTGGAGAACGGACTATCTTAGAAATTGCAATTCTCCACATTTTTTTTTCTGCAGTTCTAGTCAGGTAGAACAGTTCTACTTTGGAACAGAATCTTTTCTTCAAAAGGGGGCGTGTCCGGCCACTGACGCCTGATTTGAAAGTTTCCACAGTGAAAACGTACTCCAAACTAAAGTAGAATGGAGCCAGTAAAGATTTTTGTAGAACTGAAAAAACCTGTTCTACACATTAAAAAATCAGGCGCAGGTTACAAATTAGGTGCCCAGGACGAGGTGGGGAGGGAGGGGAGTGGAAGGGAACTCATTAAATTCTACAATAAATCCTTATTTATACTTCTACAAATATTATACAAATAAATCCAACCTGAATAAACATTTATAAGCCAAGAAAAGATTAAATAAACCATCTTCCTACCTGTGTGAAAGTGCTTCAGCCAGGGAGAATTCTGCAGCCGTTCGTGCCGCTGAGCGGGAGGGGGAGAGAGAGAGAGAGAGAGAGAGAGGGGGAGGGAGGGAGGGAGAGGGAGAGAGAGAGAGAGGGGGAGGGAGGGAGAGAGAGAGAGAGAGGGGGAGAGAGAGAGAGGGAGAGAGGGAGAGAGAGAGAGAGAGGGGGAGGGAGGGAGAGAGAGAGAGAGAGAGAGAGGGGCAGGGAGAGAGCGGGGGGGAGCGCGGGTCGGGTCTGGTCGGCGGGTGGGGGGGGGGGGAGCGGGTGTCGGGTCTGGTCCGGAGGCAGGGGGGAGCGGGTGTCGGGTCCGGTCGGGGGCGGGGGGGAAGCAGGAGCTGGCCGTGGGAGGAGCCTCATTCACGCAGCCCCAGTGAGGCCATTCAGCCAGGGCTAGGGACTGCGTGCTTTGGGCCCCTCCCACACAGTTCGGCGCCTGGAGCTACTGCACTTGCGTGCCCACTGTAGCGCGCATGTGCAGAGGTCCCGGCACTGTTTTCAGCGCAGGGACCTGGCTCCGCCCCCCCACAGCTCGTGCTGGCTGCGCCGAGAGCCAGAGGACCTGCGTAGGTGGAGAATACCGAGGATTTTTTTAGGCGCCGTTTTAGGCGCGAAAAACGGGCGCCCAGCTCGGAGGGGCGCCCGTTTTTTTTTGTGGAAACTTGGGCCCATTGTGATTTCAGAATTTTGACTCCGCTACTCTATCTTAGAATTTATTCCGGACATTGATCATTCTTTATGTGAGAATGACATAAATTAATTAATAGCTTTTCATGTGGAATTTTATGAAAGATCTTTTGGAATTCCAGTTTCATAGAGTTAATCACAGCCCACTTCAGCTGTCACTTCTTCGACAGGCAGGAACTTCCACCTCTGAATCCATGTTAATTGCTGTTAACTAGATTCTTATTGTACAAAATTCTTATTTTACTTCTGATAATTGATTCCATTATGTTACAAGGAATGGAATTAAGACTAATGGTTTTGTATTTACCTGTGTCTGTTTTGTCACCTCCCCATTGTCCACTAACCTCCTCATAACAATTGTCAGTGCTTCACACATCTCCTTGCAAGTCTGTCTCAGCACTTTAGGGTAAATAAGATCTAGCCCTGGGGATTTATTTGTTGTGAGTCCAATTTCACCTCCAGAGAGTCAAAGGGCAGTTTTTCAGAGTGGTTGCAAATGGATAAAGCTGTCCCACAGGGATCAACTTTGGGACCACTTCTGTTCACTGTGTATGTCAGTTATTAGGATATAGCCCCAGAGGGAGTGATTTTGAAATTTGCAGACGATAGCAAAATAGGAGATGTGGTTAATTCTTTAGAAGACCAAAGGAAGCTGCGAAGGGATATTGATAAGATAGGGAAATTGGCAAAAAAATTGCAGATGGCATTTGATGTCGATAAGTGCAAGGTGATACAATGTAGTAAAATAACAGCAGTAATTATACTGTGAATGGGCTCGGTGTTGGGGAGAGCAGAAGGATTTGGTGGGTACAAGTTCACAGTACATTAATGGTGGCACTTCCGATTGATAAGGCTGTAAAAACAAGTATTAAGAGTTCTAGGATTTGGAGGCATTTTTTCATGAGAACAATGCAGATTATGAGGCAATAGGATAGAAGTGTTCAAAACACTCTTTCCGGTAGTTGAGGGATCAAGAATGAGGAACCGTAGATGGAAGATTAAATGTAAAAGAATTAGAACAGAGGGGAGGAAAATCTTCTTAAGACAGAGAGTGATGAGGATGTGGCATTAACTGCCAGGGTCAGTGGTTGAGTTAGAAACTATATCAAAATTCAAGGTCAAGTTGGATATGTGGATGAAAAAAAGGGGTTGAAGGGATATGGAACAGGGTGAATGAAACTATTTAATTACATGGAAGGTAAATGGGAACATGGACTAGTTGGGCTCAATGGCCTATTTCTGTGATGTAACTTCTATACATTTCAATGTACATGGTGGGCTAACTGAGTAAGTAGATGTTGGGGTAAGAATTCCTTTGGTCAGCATAGATAACAACATTATAAGTGAGTTTGAGAAGATTTTCTCTGTTGCTCGCTGGCCCCAAAATCTGTGGACCTTTCAGTAAGTCGGGTAAGAGTGTGGTGGAAGGCCTGTGAATTAGGCCAGGACTGAGATGTGCCAGGATCTGGCCTGCGCTGAAAGTATTGTTTGGGATGGAACTTGGTATGTTGCCTCCCTGGTGCTAGGGTCAAGGATGTCTCAGAGCGGCTGCAGAGTATTCTGGAGCGGGAGGGTGAAAAGCCAGTGTCGTGGTACATGTAGGTACCAACGATATAGGTAAGAAGCGGGAAGAGGTCCTACAAGCTGAATTTAGGGAGCTAGGAGTTAAATTAAAAAGTAGGACCTCAAAGGTAGTAATCTCTGGATTGCTACCAGTGCCATGTGCTAATCAGAGTAGAGGGAGCAGGATAGTTAGAATAAATATGTGGCTTGAGCAGTGGTGCAAGAGGGAGGGATTCAAATTCCTGGGACATTGGAACCAGTTCTGGGGGAAGTGGGACCTGTACAAAAGGGACGGTCTGCGCTTGGGCAGGACTGGAACTGATGTCCTGGGGGTAACATTTGCTAATGCAGTTCGGGAGTGTTTAAATTAATATGGCAGAGGGATGGGAACCTATGCAATGAGACAGGGTGAAGTAATATGGAGTTAGAAACAGATGGTAGAAAGGTAAAAAGCAATAGTGGAAGACCGAGTAAACAAAGGCAAGAAACAAAAAGGGCCACACTACATCATAATTCTAAAAGGACAAAGGGTGTTAAAAAAACAAGCCTGAAGGCTTTGTGTCTTAATGCAAGGAGTAACTGTAATAAGGTGGATAAATTAACTGTGCAAATAGATGTTAACAGATATGATGTGATTGGGATTACAGAGACGTGGCTCCAGGATGATCAGGGCTGGGAACTCAACATCCAAGGGTATTCAACATTCAGGAAGGATAGAATAAAAGGAAAAGGAGGTGGGGTAGCATTGCTGGTTAAAGAGGAGATTAATGCAATAGTTAGACAAGACATTAGCTTGGATGATGTGGAATCTATATGGGTAGAGCTGCAGAACACCAAAGGGCAAAAAACGTTAGTGGGAGTTGTGTACAGACCTCCAAACAGTAGTAGTGATGTTGGGGAGGGCATCAAACAGGAAATTAGGGGTGCATGCAATAAAGGTGCAGCAGTTATAATGGGTGACTTTAATATGCACATAGATTGGGCTAGCCAAACTGGAAGCAATACGGTGGAGGAGGATTTCCTGCAGTGCATAAGGGATGGTTTTCTAGACCAATATGTCGAGGAACCAACTAGGGGGGAGGCCATCTTAGACTGGGTGTTGTGTAATGAGAGAGGATTAATTAGCAATCTCATTGTGCGAGGCCCCTTGGGGAAGAGTGACCATAATATGGTGGAATTCTACATTAGGATGGAGAATGAAACAGTTAATTCAGAGACCATGGTCCAGAACTTAAAGAAGGGTAACTTTGAAGGTATGAGGCGTAAATTGGCTAGGATAGATTGGCGAATGATACTTAAGGGGTTGACAGTGGATGGGCAATGGCAGACATTTAGAGACCGCATGGATGAACTACAACAATTGTACATTCCTGTCTGGCTTAAAAATAAAAAAGGGAAGGTGGCTCAACCGTGGCTATCAAGGGAAATCAGGGATAGTATTAAAGCCAAGGAAGTGGCATACAAATTGGCCAGAAATAGCAGCGAACCCGGGGACTGGGAGAAATTTAGAACTCAGCAGAGGAGGACAAAGGGTTTGATTAGGGCAGGGAAAATAGAGTACAAGAGGAAGCTTGCAGGGAACATTAAGATGGACTGCAAAAGCTTCTATAGATATGTAAAGAGAAAAAGGTTAGTAAAGACAAACGTAGGTCCCCTGCAGTCAGAATCAGGGGAAGTCATAACGGGGAACAAAGAAATGGCAGACCAATTGAACAAGTACTTTGGTTTGGTATTCACTAAGGAGGACACAAACAACCTTCCGGATATAAAAGGGGTCAGAGGGTCTAGTAAGGAGGAAGAACTGAGGGAAATCCTTATTAGTCGGGAAATTGTGTTGGGAAAATTGATGGGATTGAAGGCCTATAAATGCCCAGGGCCTGATGGTCTGCATCCCAGAGTACTTAAGGAGGTGGCCATGGAAATAGCGGATGCATTGACGGTCATTTTCCAACATTCCATAGACTCTGGATCAGTTCCTATGGAGTGGAGGGTAGCTAATGTAACCCCACTTTTTAAAAAAGGAGGGAGAGAAAAAACAGGGAATTATAGACCGGTCAGCCTGACATCGGTAGTGGTAAAATGATGGAAACAATTATTAAGGATGTCATAGCAGCGCATTTGGAAAGAGGTGACATGATAGGTCCAAGTCAGCATGGATTTGTGAAAGGGAAATCATGCTTGACAAATCTTCTGGAATTTTTTGAGGATGTTTCCAGTAGAGTGGACAAGGAAGAACCAGTTGATGTGGTATATTTGCACTTTCTGAAGGCTTTCGACAAGGTCCCACACAAGACTTTAATGTGCAAAGTTAAAGCACATGGGATTGGGGGTAGTGTGCTGACGTGGATTGAGAACTGGTTGGCAGACAGGAAGCAAAGAGTAGGAGTAAATGGGTATGTTTCAGAATGGCAGGCTGTGACTCGTGAGGTACCGCAAGGTTCTGTGCTGGGGCCCCAGCTGTTTACATTGTATATTAATGATTTAGACGAGGGGATTAAATGTAGTATCTCCAAATTTGTGGATGATACTAAGTTGGGTGGCAGTATGAGCTGCGAGGAGGATGCTATGAGGCTGCAGAGTGACTTGGATAGGTTAGGTGAGTGGGTAAATGCATGGCAGATGAAGTATAATGTGGATAAATGTGTGGTTATCCACTTTGGTGGTAAAAACAGAGAGACAGACTATTATCTGAATGGTGACAGATTAGGAAAAGGGGAGGTGCAACGAGACCTGGGAAGGTTGGCATGCAGGTACAGCAGGTGGTTAAGAAAACAAATGGCATGTTGGCCTTCATAGTGAGGGGATTTGAGTACAGGGGCAGGGAGGTGTTACTACAGTTGTACAGGGCCTTGGTGAGGCCACACCTGGAGTATTGTGTACAGTTTTGGTTTTCTAACTTGAGGAAGGACATTCTTGCTATTGAGGGAGTGCAGCGAAAGGTTCACCAGACTGATTCCTGGGATGGCATATCAAGAAAGACTGGATCAACTGGGCTTGTATTCACTGGAGTTCAGAAGAATGAGAGGGGATCTCATAGAAACGTTTAAAATTCTGACGGGTTTAGACAAGTTAGATGCAGGAAGAATGTTCCCAATGTTGGGGAAGTCCAGAACCAGGGGTCACGGTCTAACGATAAGGGGTAAGCCATTTAGGACCGAGATGAGGAGAAACTTCTTCACCCAGAGAGTGGTGAACCTGTGGAATTCTCTACCACAGAAAGTTGTTGAGGCCAATTCATTAAATGTATTCAAAAAAGGAATTAGTTGCAGTCCTTACTACTAGGGGGATCAAGGGGTATGGCGAGAAAGCAGGAATGGGGTACTGAAGTTGCATATTCAGCCATGAATTCATTGAATGGCGATGCAGGCTCGAAGGGCCGAATGGCCTACTCCCGCACCTATTTTCTATGTTTTCTATGTAACTTCCTCTGCTCCAAATATGGTTCCCCTGCATGGCCGTTGGACAGTATGTTTCCTCAGCCATGGGTTGAGATCTGCAGTTGGTACACCAAATCAAATGGGGGTATTCTGCTCTCCCAGTCAGTGGAGGTGAGGCTCACCAGAAAAAGGTAACTTGGGCAACCTTCCCCCTGACCCCAGAAAGTCTGGCAGGGTTAGCGACAGAGGTTCCCAGTGGACACATCTTGGCACTTATGCCAGGATTGTGGATCTGTGCTCTTTTGGCTCCACTATATCTAGTGAAATTGTAAACATGTTATTAAAAAAACACATTGAGGTTTCACTAGAAATAATGAGCAGGGAAAATCTTCACAAAAGCATTCACAATGAATGTTGCTATACATAGTGACCAAAGCAATTCTTATCCCAGGATGGGATATAGGTGAAATTGTACCAAACATGACAGTGTTTATTGCATAATAATTAGTCGAATAATTATTTATATTTTCTAGCTAATTATCAGAAAATATACCATACATTTTGAATATACCTCTTCTATGTCAAAACTGTTTCATGTTTGGGTTCTGCTATGTTCTACTCTGACAGTTTGTTGCCATTAAATGCAATCAAACACGACAGGCAATTATCGGGTTCATTTTAACTGATCGCTAAAGGAACTTTATCTTCCAGAAAAGGTATTCAGCAAAGCCCTCATCATTTGTTTGCAATCACATGCCATGATGACATAATTATTCATAATTATTTCACAGTGCATGACAAAAATTAAATTGCTTTTCAGACTCTCTTCCCTCTACAAACACAAGGGATTTGACAAAGTATTTTTATGTACCGGTAAATACTTTCCCTTTAACTCGCTGCATATGTGAGGTCCGTACCAACTAATTTTTGGATAATAGTTTCATCAGAATACAGAGCTGCCACAGAATCGAGTGGTACACACATTGCTGCTAGCATAAATACTGCCCAGGCGCCTTACCAAACATTCCAATTATTGAGAGAGCTGGATTGTAGCTGTTGAGCATTTTGCGCTTGGGGGCCACAGGGCAAAGTCTCAATGTCCCAAATGCTAGCTGATATTTCAATCTGTCCATCCACAGCTGTGATTTTGCAACAATTTTCAGCCTGCCAATAAACACAAGTGGATCATTTCACCTTAGGACATAATTAAACTTTCCACACGATAAGCGAGGCTTCGGAACACAAACCTGCATTGGCATCTGTGGTCATGGAAATGGACGCGACCTCCATCTGTCCTGCCCCACAACGGATGTGTAGAGGCAAGTGGCCTCCAAGAGCAAGAAAAAGAGGACATGAGGAAAAAATTTAAATCAAACTGACATATTGAGTAATTGTCGTAGTGTAACCATTAAGATGATCACTTTCTGCTACTGTGCTTGTACGAATGAATTTGGTGCAAATCATAAACCAGCGTGAACAACCTTTTGTGAGTATGCTAAAACCAGTATTCGATTTGGTAAAAGAATGGTGACTCCTGCTAGTATCTGAGAATTCACAGGATCCGTTACTGCAAACTCCTGCTGGTATCTGAAGACATGCAGGGTCCGTTACTCCAAACTCCTGCTAATTGGCCTCATGGCTGAAAGCAGCAGATCACATTCAGGACATTTGGCTAATTTGAAATGTCAGCTCAATTTGGGACCCCGCTGTCAACCTGCCGTCACAGGCCTTTACCAATGATTTGTCAGCACTGAGCAGACCCGACACGCAGCGGCGGGGGACCCAATTAAACTGATTATTGCCTTGTTGACAGATCATTAATAATACTTTTAACCTTCCCTTTTCTCTAACTGCTCGCCCACAGGGGATCACATCTGTAAATCTGAGGTGGGAGTTGAGTGGTCATTGAATCAGCTGATTAATTGAGAGCTTGAAATGTGCTATAAAAGCTCCCACCTCACAGCTGTTCACTTTCCAAGCTCACAAGCTGTTGCTTACTCCATTTGGAACACAGATTGAGTTTTATGCAGGGCTGCAAATATTTGGAGCAAACTCTCCATCCTGTGTGACTTCATTGGACTAACCTCTCTCACCATTGACAGATCGCTTCAGTCATCTCAACTTCACCTGTCATCTATTCTATCAGCATGGGTACCATTTAGACTGTCATACCTTGGTCCTCAGAATCTGACCACGATCAGCCCCAACACCAGCAGCACCAGGCACACCAGCAGCACCAGCAACACCAACCTTCTCTGCAATCACCTGATGCTACACAAGACAGAGGGCATCAGCACCCGACCACATTGCTGCCTGGGAGGCCAGGAATGGCCTCACCATGGCCAGATTTACTTCATTTGACACTGTACACCCTGGCTGTCACATAATGCACCATGTTGACCCCACCCCACACCAACATCATAAAGCATTCCATCAATGTCCAAGCCATTCCTTTCACACTCACCACCATTGTGCGGGGGTACCGTTATGTCTTACCATTCACTGCAACTCACTAAGCCACTTCCAAAGGTGCACACAGATCTGTCCATGAATGCAAAGTGTTGAAAATAAAGGTTTCAATATTTGACAGCACTTTCACAGAAATGTTAAATGAATATTGGAAAAAAACACCCAAGTGCCTACCCTTGTGTGTTGTTAGTTGGTATGATTGGACAAGGATGAGGGTGAGTGTGAGGGCTGGCTAGTGAGAAGAGGTTATGATAATGTAGATAGCGAGAGTGTCATAGGTGGAGTTAAGTTGGTGAGTAAGGATATGCAGGAGTAGTGTAGGGAAGGCAGAGTGATGGGGATGTGATGAGTGGCACAGCAGGATGAGGTTGAGTGTGGCTTTGTACTAACATTTTGTGATCTACTGAGATCATTGAAAGGTTTGCGCCATTGCACCCAGGTTCTCCTGACCACATCCCTGCTTGTGCCCTCCTCTGCAATGTGCAACCAGGCTGCATTGCTCTCCTGGGAGATCTATTTTTCCCATTGGAAGGGAACAGAAGCACCCTGCGTGGAGGGAGTCATGGAACAGCCTGGGTGCAGTTGTGCACCTCTGTGCAGTAATTGTCGGTGTTTGCAGCACCTCAATGCTGTAGAACACTGACAGCACAAATGTCAAATAACTTAGGACATGGTCTCTTTAAAGAAAGTGGCTGATGTCGCGCTTCCTCTAATTGGCCATGGAAATGCGGTGGGCAGGCTTAACAAACCATATCAACGGAATTCATTTCACACTGCGCAATGGAGTCGGCAGCAGGACTATGGCATCACCCGCCACGGACCGCCAAGATAAGTAAAATCGCGACCAATATCAGAATAAACCAAGAAACAAGAAAAGGCCATTCTGCTGTTGAGCTCATTCTTTCCACAGACTGTGTACAATTTACCCTATGGAAAACCCGACCCAATTTGTGTAATATCATGAAGGGAACTTATGCATAATTTCTCTCTGACCTCCAAAGCTAATACACAATCCTTCTGTGTTTCTGTAATTAAAATGGTGACAGACTTCTTTTCATTCAGGATGGCAGAGGGTCTAATAATGGCAGCCTGTAGTTTTGAATTTTTCTGATGATTTGTTTTAAATCTGTGAAGTGTTTGAATATTTGAAAGAGAATGGGTGCGGTGATAGTGCAGAGATTATAAAAAGACTGCGGCGATTGAGGATTGGTGATCTTTGCATCTCCTGGTGGACTGTATTTAACTGAAGCTGCATTCAAGTGCTCTGAATCAAACTGAAATGGAAAGCAGCAGCATAATGTTAGCTGGACTCCAAGGGCTGACCTAGTTTCCTTTCAGTAACTAATCTACAGATTCAGTTCACAAGAGGTCAAAAGAATAGCAGATAATGCAGAATCCAAATGTAAATTAAATTAGAATGTAGAAACTATTATTCAGAGTGTGACTTCATAAACTGTGTAATCTGTAAGCAATATTAAATAAATATTTCTGGTTACTCTTTTTCAGCTCCTTTTAGCTGTAGTCAGGAACCCGACTTTAGAAGGAGTGAAAAGGCGTTATTTGAGTAGGACCATAGAAATTGAATAAAAGTATAATTAGTCGTATATTGTAACCTAGTATAGTATAGGTTACAATAACCTGGAGAATTGTGTTTGTTTATAATTCTCAAGGTTCTTAGAGTGCTAACTTTCAGGAGTATTAAAATGTAAAATGCTACTTTGTGGGATCAGAAAAATGTGTTATTCCTAATCATTACATTCAGGATATGAAGAAAACATTCAGTTTTGTCATTGGAGTTGTCTTGTCATCTGAGTTGTCCTGTCCCAGTTCAAGGAAAGTCAAGAGCAGATCTTTCAGTAACAACAGCTACCTGTTTCAGTATAAGGGAATCATTTAGGAGTGAACACAAGGTTTAGCATGTGCTTCACAGAAGCCATAGCAGGACATCATGATAAATACATTAACTGAACCCCACATTACACAACTAAATGGGATCTGCATCACTGCACCAATGGTGGCTATCAGGGCTGGATTAAGGGACTGATGGGCCAGGGGCAAACTAATCCAAATGGGCCTATAGTTATGTTTGTTCATGTTCATTACATTACGTATATGATTCTGATTCTGAGTATGAAAACATAGGCCAGTATATGAAATCATAAAATCTGTATAAAGAAAGTATATATTCTGCTACAAAAGCAAAATACTGCGGATGCGGAATAAAAACAGAAATTGCTGGAAATCTCAGCGGGTCAAGCAGCATCTGTGGAGAGAAAGCAGAGTTAACGTTTCAGGTCGATGACCCTTCGTCAGAACTGGAGAGTGTTCGGAAAGAACAGATTCTTAACAAGCACTGAAAGAGGGAGGGAAGAAAGAACAAAAGGGAAGGTCTGTGATAGGGTGGCAGGCAGGAGAGATTGGAGAGACAAAAGGGATGATGGGCCGAATTGAAATGGTAATGCCAGGAGTTAGGAAAACATTAGTCAAGATAGGGTGTGAATGGTATATATTCTGGTACTGGTAACATTGCATTACTAGATTCTTGTACATGTATGTAAATTTCTCTCAATAATATGTGAAATAAAACAGGCTAGTACATATTCTGTTCTGTATATAGGTACATTAATGTATATAATGTACACTATATACACTAATATACCTATATACAGAACAGAATATGTATATAGGTATTCTGTATATAGGTATAAACAAGTGAATAATTTTCCTCGTTCTTGTTTTTCCTCTTATTGTCTATTCTATTCAGCCTATTTGGGAGGCCTTATATTTTTTTCCTACATTTATTTGGTGGGCCTATGTTCCTTGGTGGGCCTGGGGCTGCAGCCCCATCTGCTCCATGGTTAAACCGCCCCTGGTGGTCATGCCTTCAGCTGCCTTGGTCCTAAGCTCTGGAATTCCCTCCCTAAATCACTCTGCCTCTCTCTCCCCCCCTCTCTAGCTCTCTCTTTTCCCCTCTACCTCTCTCTAATCCTCTCTGTCTCTCTCTCTTCCTTTAAGTTGCTTCTTAAAACCTACCTCTTTGACCAAGCTTTTGGTCATCTGTCTGAAAACGCTCCTGTGAAGCGCCTGGGGACATTTTACTATGTTAAAGACGCTATATAAATGCAAGTTGTTGTTGTTATGACTTATTTGCATTTGGTAAATTCTAGGCCTCAGCATTACAATGTACTAAATGTAGCCAGGGCAACATTTAAAGACATTGTTTGGGTGCTAAGTAGGCAAGCATGATGGGGGTCGGGCATGTGATGAAACTGCTCCAGGTGGGAAGGGGCGGTACGCAGTAGCATCTCTAAACCAGAGAGCAGAAATTACTGACATCCTTCCTTGCCAGGAAGCATGCTGGAGTTTTGGAAATCTTTATCACAGTTCCAGCAGACCTCACTACCTTTTGCAATCCAATGGCTTTGCATATCTTCTGAGATATTGTCTTCCCACATTGTCTCCTCACTCGTAAGTTGCACCTCTTTCAGCTCAGTATGCGCCAGTTGGTTTTCATCTTCAACTTTTTGGACTTAGGAACATGGAAATAGGAGCAGGAGTAGGCCATTTGTCCCCTCGAGCCTGCTCTGCCATTTAATAAGATCATGACTGATCTGATCTTGGGCTCAGCTCCACTTCCCTGCCCGCTCCCCATAACCCTTTATTTCCTTATCTTTCAAAAATTTGTCTATCTCCGCCTTAAATATATTCAATGACCCAGCCTCCACAGCTCTCCGGGGCAGAGAATTCCACAGATTTACAACCCGCTGAGACCCAACTCGGCCAACTCCGGGTCTAGTGCCACTAGTGGCTTTGTTTTGAAGTTGACTGCACAGCGTCGTCTTGGCCTTCAACTTCATGTTCTTGAGTTTTTAGTTGGAGAAAATTATCTATTTTAAGCAGTTTAATTACTTCTCATCTCATTTGCTCCTCGTGTAGCTGGTGCTCTTTCCTTTTTTCTTCTTTTCTTGCCCCCGTTTTGTGTTGAGAATGCATCTCTAGAAACAGGGCATCTAGTGTCTGTTTATATCAAGTCGAGAATAACATGCACTTGAGCCTTTGCGGCTTCACTCCGCTCTTGATACGTCAGTTATGTCAATACTTTTTACCCTTACCCTTAATTGGACTGTGTATGGGCCCCATTCTGGGCTTGGGTCCCAGGCAACTGCCCCACCATCTGCCTGCCCCCCTTAATCTGTCCCTGCTTCAGGGACTATCCTCGCTGAGATCTGTGCACCGTTGGACCAGTTCTGCACTGGAATGGAGGCTTGCATGATGACAGTACAGCATAACTCTTGTCACCCAGAAGCCACTCTTCCATCTGCAATGAAAAGAAGGAGCACACAGGATTGTTGTAAAATGAGAATTTAGATATCAAAATGGATTTAAATTAGGTTTCTCAATGACTGCGGGCCGGATATTCGCCAGATTTGCGACCGGGTTTTTGCTGCGATTTGACCCTTCGCGGCAAAAACCGTTCGGCGGGTTCCTTGGGTACCTGTTTGCGGTGGTGCTTCCATGTATCCCCAGGGAGAGGTGCGCCGATGTGCAACGATGCAGATTGCGTTTGCGCCGTACTTTCGGCACTCTCCAGACCTTTTTACCGACAGGTCAAACCGAACCTGCCAGCAGCGGTAAGTATGAAGACCTGCAAAAAAGGTAGTTAAAGTTTTTATTTTTAAATTATTTTTCAGTGATTTAGTAGGTAAGGGCTTTGTGAATGTTTTGTGAATGTTTTGTGAATTTTTTTTGCAATTTTTTGTGTTTTGTTTTTCCCCCTTCCCAAGGCTACTCTCGCAGTGCTAGCGGCCCCGGACTAAAGTTGCTGAAACTTGTGGTGTAATGCTGACTCAAACTTAAAGGCCGAAAGTCAGGCCTAAAAATGGTAGCGCAGCGAAAATGGTAATTTTGCCATAAAACTACCGTTTTTGCTGAAAAATGAAAATCTAGCCCGCTGTTCAAGATGGTGCCTATTTAAGTGACATCAAAAGTAATTTGAATGCAGTGGGAGAGATGAAAGAATTGTTGAAGTAAACAACTCTCAGAGACCAATGAGCAGATCATGTAACAAACCTTTCAACCGAGCACACATCAGGAGACTGACTGATGTTACAAAATTAGCCCCAATTTTCCACTATATACATATTCCTGTTTAGATGCATGCAGCATCTGTCACATCTGAAGAATGACACTGCACAATTTCAAATAAGCCACTCAGTGTTTTCAGTAAACATTTTAGGTGTAAGTTATTGAGAATCCATTAAGATAAAAGCAGCATGTGCGTAATGGCCTTTTAAGTGTTTTTACAGGCTGCATGGAAACAATAGGTGAATTTGTGTTGGTGTGAGATGACAGCTAAGTTATCGTCAAGCTGATGGTCATTATACTTTTCTTGCTTTTTTGCTAGTTATCTCTAAGGTCCATTTGGAGAATTTAATGATGATGTTTAAATCCTTTTTTAAAAAAAAGTACATTTAAGCAAAGTGAATTAATTTCAAATCACTTAAAGGCAACAGTATTTACAAATCATATTTGAAACTATAATTCAACTAATCTGCATATGATTGCCTTTTTTAACTAGAGTCCATTTTATTTAAGGTTTATGTGAGCCCAGCAAGTTAACCTTCTGAGCATTAAATACCCCCAGCCCTGCACATAACAGGAATGTCTGCTCATTAACATAAAGGATATCAGTACTGGGACGTGGATACTTCTCCCAGTCTTGTCGCCGAGTGTCAGTATCAACACTCCTTGGGCAGGAATAAGCACAGCTAGAAGTAGAATAAAGGTCCTTTTAATTTCCACTCTCAGAAGAGCACCAAAAATTCACCACTATACATTCTTCCACTATTCGCACTACCCATCCTTGGCCTGACTATTAACAGGGGCGGGTTAAGTAGGTGGGGGATGGACAGAGTTTCGGACAGGAAACCCGGAAGTCTAGGATTCGGGCATGCTGTTCAGTTTTAACTCCACAGCATGCATCTTTTGGTCTTGATGAGCTTGGCTTCCGGGCAGGGAGTAGGATCAGGTAGGTCCGATCCACCATCTGGGTGGAGCGGGGGGGGAGGTTACAATCCCCGACCCCGGGGGCCTTTGCATGGGCGGAGGTGTCTGGTGGGGGGAGCTTGGTGGCCGGGGTGGTGGGAAGCGCTCTTGTTCCTCCTGACCCATGAGCAGTGCTGTGAAAGCACTTATCTTCTCCATGAAGCTGTCCTCACCTAATTTCAGCTACCATGTTTCCCCAGGTCTGGGAAACCTGCCTGCCCATTTTAAAACCTACAGAGCAGTTTAAATCAAAGGCTGCCAGCCTCATTAACATATTTAAATAGCCAACCCGCCTCCTGGGAACGGGTTGGCTGCCCATCCCTTGTCCCGCCTCCATATAACCCAAAGTTGCCGGGTTGGAATCGGTTTCCCGACGCGCTTGGTAGTTTTCCCGATTTAACCACCGCACCCCGCCGCCCCCACTCGCATCCAATCCCACACTCTCACCCATGTTAAAATTCCGCCCTTTGTGTCTTCTCCAAGTGAGCCCACAAGGATTTAGCCCAAAGTTTGGGGTTTTGTATTTGGACCCAAATCATTTCACATTGGATGCTTCCAGCCAGCCGAGAAAGAAGCTTTCATTCCATCAATTTGGCTGGATTAATAGTTTGGTTAACAATGAGACTGTTCATTACAAATTTAATGCAGGTAAACTTGCAGGAAAGAAAATCACTTTTGTTGCTGCAGCAATGGTCTCCTGGCCCAAATATATAGAAACTACTATAATTACTGGCAAATAATACTGCAGCAATGCCAAATCTCGCGAATTAAATGCGAGACGTGATTTTTCATGAAACTTTAACTCAACTCGCAATCTTGCGTTTTTTTTCTCGGGAAATGACACAATGACGCTGGGCCCGAGTTGAACAGCATGACAGTGCTCCAGTTGGTTAAGGCGGCTGTCTGACATAGATGGTTGCTCCTATTGGCCTCAATGCCTTCTCGGAGGGCAGCACGCTGAAAGGCGAGCGGATCCTCGGGGCCAGCGAGCCTTTGCACATGAATTTCAGATCAGCACAAATGGTGAGAATATTTATGTGCATTTTCTGAACACCCACCTATTTCTGGGCTGGTGTATTCTGTGCCGATGGAAAGTCTCTCAGCAGCAACAACGTTATGGCTTCTATCCTGAGAGACGTGAGTGGCACAGACAGAAGACGAGGGCCTGTGTGTTTTCTTTCTTGAGTTAGAGCGGCTGTAAATGATGGAACGGATGATGGAGCAGCTGAACTGACTTACCTACTCCAAGACAGGCTTGAACAGCAGAGCTACCTGAAGGTGAGCCGCGAGGGCAAGGCCCAAGGGGGTCGGGCTGCTTCTGTTGACTCTTGGCTCGGCCCGAACTGTCTCCTGCTCATTGCCCGCCCATCCACCCAACTTGCTCCAAGATTCATGTGCCTTGTTATATTTCATAGAAGTATAGCAGAATGAGGGGCCGCCCATTTAAAACTGAGATGAGGATTGTAAGTCTATGGAATTCTCTGCCCCAGAGAGCTGTGAAGGTTGGGTCGTTGAATAATTTTAAGGCAGAGATAGACAGATTTTTGAGCTATAGGGAAATAAAAGGTTATGGGGAGCGGGCAGGGAAGTGGAACTGAGTCCATGATCAGATCAGCTATGATCTTATTGAATGGAGGAGCACGCTCGAGAGGCCAAATGGCCGACACCTGCTCCTATTTCTTATGTTGCTTATCAATTTCAGATTAGTTTTTCTTAGCAAGGGAAGTTTGCAAATTGATGGAGCTAGAATTTTACAAGTACCTTGTGATCTGTGAAATTCCGAAACTAATGGCAGTTTACCTGCAATTGTCCTCTGGGCTCATTGCACCACATCTCCACAGGGAATATCTGGGCACTGAGTAAAGGACAAGTCATTTTAGCAGCTTAACAATTCTGCTGTAGACCCCAGAAAACACGTGAGCAACATCAAGGTGTGTCGGGTAGTATTTAAGTGGATTGATAGAAACATAGTACACTATACATCCATAAGACAAAGGTCCTCCACCAAACTGACCCCGCCACGCAGCACTGCCCCCAAGTCATCAAGATCCACGGCGCAGCCCTGGAAAATGTAGACCAGTTTCCATACCTCGGGAGCCTATTATCAGCAAGGAAAGACATCGACAAAGAGGTTCAACACAGCCTTCAGCCACCTGAGGAAGAGAGTTTTTGAAGATCAGGCCCTCAAATCTGGCACCAAGCTTATGGTCTACAGGGCTGTGGTGCTAGCCGCCCACCTGTATGGCTCAGAGACATGGACCATATACAGTAGACACCTCAAATCGCTGCAAAAATACCACCAACGATGTCTCCGCAAGATCCTGCAAATCCCCTGGGAGGACAGACACACCAACGTCAGTGTCCTCGATCAGGCCAACATCCCTAGCATCGAAGCACTGACCACACTCAACCAGCTCTGTTGGGCGGGCCACATTGTTCACATGCCTGGCACAAGACTCCCAAAGCAAGAGCTCTACTCAGAACTCCTACATGGCAAGCGAGCCCCAGGTGGGCAGAGGAAACGTTTCAAGGACACCCTCAAAACCTCCTTGATAAAATGCAACATCCCCACCGACACCTGGGAGTCCCTGGCCACTGACTGCCCTAAGTGGAGGAAGAGTATCCAGGAGGGCGCTGAGCACCTCGAGCCTCTTCGCTGAGAGCATGCAGAAATCAAGTGCAGGCAGCGGAAGAAGCGTGTGGTAAACCAGACTCCCCACCCACCCTTTCCTTCAACGACTGACTGTCCTACCTGTGACAGAGACTGTAATTCCCATATTGGACTGTTCAGTCACTTAAGAACTCACTTTTAAAGTGGCAGCAAGTCTTCCTCGATTTCGAGGGACTGCCTATGATGATGAGAAATGTGCAGGACTGAAAAGGTATCATTCCAGTTCATCTGGTTGATTCCAGAGTTCAAACACAAAATACAGTTCACCCCTTTCATCCCTCAGTTTATTTCTCCTTGCCAAATGCCTGTCCACCCTTCAAAAACTATTTCTTGGAGGCTGGACTCAATCGTCAATACCAAGTCAAATCTATAAAACTCACATTTTGATGATCAGCAATAAAATGTAAATGGCAATCAGTTCAGGCAAATCCAAAGTTTTTCACTCCGAGCGTCACACAAAACTGTCAAATGTTTGCAGTATATTTGGCAAGTATAAAACACGGGTCAAAATTGGACTTCTGTGCACCTGCCATTGGCGCTAACGGGGCGCAAATGCGTTTCCGCCCGGAAGAACAGTGCACCCCGTGAAATTGGGCTCAGGTTTTGTGGAGGCTCCTGCCAGTAGCGCCTTGCTCGGCTGCGCCCAGCGATGATGAGATCATCGTCGTGCGCAGTGCCCCATTACTGCCCCGGAAGAGCAATTTGGCCGTGTCCCTTCACTTACCACCTGGCGCTGACAATGACAGCTTCCGCTGTTGAGTTGCAGTCGGGAGTCGGCTGGAGAGGCGCTTTTTAAAGGCGCCAGGGCCAAAATTCAGACTCCAGAAAAGGCCTCTTACCGCCGGAGCATGGTGGCCAAGCGGTGGAGTTGAATGGCCGCCGATTTGCGGTCGAATGGCCCCCGCCAGTGAAATTCTCCTTGGTAGTTTTTCCGGCGGTCATCACTTCCTCCCTGCTGCTGCCAATTCCTCATAAGTGCGTAATGAAAGCGTACACTACTGCACATAGTTGAGTACAAATACAGAGTCATTTACTTCAATATCGCGTGACAAGTTTGCGCGATCATGGTACATGCTTTAATGATGCCGTCTGCCCGCGACGTGATCATGGAGATCAGGGTGGACAAGACAGAGCCTTGTTTTGGGCGCCCTTTCATGAGCAGCTCGGCTGGGGGAACCCCGGTGAGCGAGTGGGGTCTGGTGCGGTAGCTGAGCAGGACTTGGGACAGGCGGGTCTGCAGGGAGCCTTCCAACACACGTTTCAAGCTTTGCTTGGTTTGGACTGCCCATTCTGCCTGGCCATTGGATGCGGGCTTGAACGGGGCAGATATGACGTGCTTGATCCCATTGCGGGTTATGAATTCCTTAAATTCAGCACTGGTGAAGCACAGCCCATTGTCATTGACAAGGACATTGGGCAGGCTGTGCATGGCGAACATGGTTCATAGGCTTTCGATGGTGGCAGTGGACGTGCTTACAGATATTATTACACATTCAATCCATTTTTAATAAGCATCCACAACAACCAAAAACATTTTGCTTAGAAACGGGCTCGCAAAGTCGATATGGATCCAAGACCACGGTTTGGAGGGTCATGACCACAAACTTAGCGGTGTCTCTTTGGGTGCATTGCTCAGTTGAGAGCAAGTGTTGCATTGGCGCATGCACGACTCTAAGTCTGAGTCGATGCTGGGCCACCACACATGAGATCTGGCTATAGCTTTCATCATTACTATGCCTGGGTGGGTACTGTGTAGGTCGTATATGAACGTTTCCCTGCCTTAGGCAAAACCACGTGATTACCCCACAAAAGACAGTCTGCCTGTATGGACATTTTGTCTCTGCGCCACTGGAACAGCTTGATCTCTTCATGCATCTCAACTGGGACGCTGGACCAGCTCCCATGGAGGACACAGTTTTTTTTTACAAGGGACATTAAAGGATCCTGGCTGCTCCAGGTCCTGATCTGGCCGGCCGTAACAGGTGACATTTTGTTTTCAAATGCATCCATCACCAAGAGCAAGTCTGCAGGCTGTGCCATTTCCACCCCGGTGGTGGGCAATGGTAGCCGACTGAGAGCATTAGCGCAGTTCTCTTTGCCTGGTCTGTGGTGAATTACATAATTGTATGCAGACAGCGTGAGCATCCATCTTTGGATGCGGACAGAGGCATTGGTATTAATCCCTTTGCTCTCTGAGAATAGCAATATGAGCGGCTTATGGTCAGTTTCTAACTCAAACTTGAGACCAAACCGAGAGTGGTGTATTTTTTTCACCCTGTAAACATAATAAGAACATAAGAACATAAGAATTAGGAACAGGAGTAGGCCATCGAGCCCCTCGAGCCTGCTCCACCATTCAACAAGATCATGACTGATCTGGCCGTGGACTCAGCTCCACTTACCCGCCCGCTCCCCGTAACCCTTAATTACCTTATTGGTTAAAAATCTATCTATCTGTGATTTGAATACATTCAATGAGCTCGCCTCAACTGCTTCCTTGGGCAGAGAATTCCAGAGATTCACAACCCTCTGGGAGAGGAAATTCCTTCTCAACTCGGTTTTAAATTGGCTCCCCCGTATTTTGAGGCTGTGCCCCCTAGTTCTAGTCTCCCCGACCAGTGGAAACAACCTCACTGCCTCTATCTCGTCTATCCCTTTCATTATTTTAAATGTTTCTATAAGATCACCCCTCATCCTTCTGAACTCCAACGAGTAAAGACCCAGTCTACTCAATCTATCATCATAAGGTAAACCCCTCATCTCCGGAATCAGCCTAGTGAATCGTCTCTGTACCCCTTCCAAAGCTAGTATATCCTTCCTTAAGTAAGGTGACCAAAACTGCATGCAGTATTCCAGGTGTGGCCTCACCAATATCACAGTTGCAGCACGACCTTCCTGCTTTTGTTCTCCATCCCTCTCGCAATGAAGGCCAACATTCCATTCGCCTTCCTGATTACCTGTTGCACCTGCAAACTAACTTTTTGGGATTCATGCACAAGGACCCCCAGGTCCCTCTGCACCGCAGCATGTTGTAATTTCTCCCCATTCAAACAATATTCCCTTTTACTGTTTTTTTTTCCCAAGGTGGATGACCTCATATTTTCCGACATTGTATTCCATCTGCCAAACCTTAGCCATTCACTTAGCCTATCGAAATTCTTTTTCATCAGGACCAGGGGACTTGTCTACCTTGAGTCCCATTAGCCTGTCCAGCACTACCCCCCTAGTGATAGTGATTGTCTCCAGGTCCTCCCTTCCCACATTCCTGTGACCAGCAATTTTTGGCATGGTTTTTGTGTCTTCCACTGTGAAGACGGAAGCAAAATAATTGTTTAAGGTCTCAGCTATTTCCACATTTCCCATTATTAAATCCCCCTTCTCATCTTCTAAGGGACCAACATTTACTTTAGTCACTCTTTTCCGTTTTATATATCGGTAAAAGCTTTTACTATCTGTTTTTATGTTTTGTGCAAGTTTACTTTCGTAATCTACCTTTCCTTTACTGCTTTCTTAGTCATTCTTTGCTGTCGTTTAAAATTTTCCCAATCTTCTAGTTTCCCACTAACCTTGGCCACCTTATACGCATTGGTTTTTAATTTGATACTCTCCTTTATTTCCTTGGTTATCCACAGCTGGTTATCCCTTCTCTTACCGCCCTTTTTCACTGGAATATATTTTTGTTGAGCACTATGAAAGAACTCCTTAAAAGTCCTCCACTGTTCCTCAATTGTGCCACCATTTAGTCTGTGTTTCCAGTCTACTTTAGCCAACTCTACCCTCATCCCACTGTAGTCCCCTTTGTTTAAGCATAGTACGCTCGTTTGAGACACTACTTCCTCACCCTCAATCTGTATTACAAATTCAACCATACTGTGATCATTCATTCCGAGAGGATCTTTTACGAGAAGATCGTTTATTATTCCTGTCTCATTACACAGGACCAGATCTAAGATAGCTTGTTCCCTTGTAGATTCTGTAACATACTGTTCTAAGAAACAATCCCACATGCATTCTATGAATTCCTCCTCCAGGCTACCCCATGCGATTTGATTTGACCAATCGATATGTAGGTTAAAATCCCCCATGATTACTGCCGTTCCTTTTTCACATGCCTCCATTATTCCCTTGATTATTGCCCGCCCCACCATGAAGTTATTATTTGGGGGCCTATAAACTATGCCCACCAGTGACTTTTTCCCCTTACTATCTCTAATCTCCACCCACAATGATTCAACATTTTGTTCACTAGAGCCAATATCGTCTCTCACAACTGCCCTGATATCATCCTTTGTTAACAGAGCTACTCCACCTCCTTTCCCTTCTTGTCTATCTTTCCGAATTGTCAGATACCCCTGTATGTTTAATTCCCAGTCTTGGCCACCCTGCAACCACGTTTCTGTAATGGCCACCAAATCATACCCATTTGTAATGATTTGTGCCGTCAACTCATTTACTTTATTTCGAATTCTGCGCGCGTTTAGGTAGAGTGTTTTTATACTAGTTTTTAAATGATTTTTAGTTTTGACCCCTCCTGCAGCCCTTTTATATTCATACATATTGTCCCTTCCGATCACCTTGTGGTTTACACTTACCCCAGTGCTACTCTGCTCTGTTGCCTCCTACCTTTTGCATTCTTTCTTGGGGTCCTGTTCATCTGAGCTCTCACCCACTCTAACTAGCTCAGAGCCCTCTCCTGGGTTAGGAATACTCCTTGCATTGAGGCCCCGAGCTTTCATGCTTGCCTTTTTAATTACACTTTGACCCTTTAGAATTTTGCTGTACAGTGGCCCTTTTTGTTTTTTGCCTTGGGTTTCTTGCCCTCCACTTTTACTCATCTCCTTTCTGTCTTTTGCTTCTGTCTCCATTTTGTTTCCCTCTGGCTCCCTGCATTGGTTCCCATCCCCCTGCAATATTAGTTAAACACATCCCCAACAGCACTAGCAAACACTCCCCCTAGGACATTGGTTCCGGTCCTGCCCGGGTGCAGACCGTCCAGTTTGTACTGGTCTCACCTCCCCCAGAACCGGTTCCAATGCCCCAGAATTTGAATCCCTCCCTGCTGCACCACTGCTCAAGCCACGTGTTCATCTGAGCTATCCTGCGAATCCTACTCTGACTAGCACGTGGCACTGGTAGCAATCCCGAGATTACTACTTTTGAGGTCCTACGTTTTAATTTAGCTCCTAGCTCCTTAAATTCGTCTCGTAGGATCTCATTCCTTTTTTTACCTATATCGTTGATATCAATGTGCACCACAACAACTGGCTGTTCACCCTCCTTTTTCAGAATGTCCTGCACCCGTTCCGAGACATCCTTGACCCTTGCACCAGGGAGGCAACATACCATCCTGGAGTCTCAGTTGCTGCCGCAGAAACGCCTATCTATTCCCCTTACCATTGAATCCCCTATCACTATCGCTTTCCCACTCTTTTTCCTGCCCTCCTGTGCAGCAGAGATAGCCACAGTGCCATGAACTTGGCTGCTGCTGCCCTCCCCTGATGAGTCATCCCCCTCAACAGTACTCAAAGCGGTGTATCTGTTTTGCAGGGGGATGACCGCAGGGGACCCCTGCACTACCTTTCTTGCACTGCTCTTCCTGCTGGTCTTCCATTCCCTATCTGACTGTGGACCCTTCACCTGCGGTAAGACCAACTCGCTACACGTGCTACTCACGTCATTCTCAGCATCATGGATGCTCCAGAGTAAATCCACCCTCAGCTCCAATTCCGCAACGCGGACCGTCAGGAGCTGGAGGCGGATACACTTTCCGCACACATAGAGTCCCTGAGTTCCCACATGGTACAGGAGGAGCATATCACGTGACCGAGCTCTCCTGCCATGACTTAACCCTTAGATACACTTAAATTGGCAACAACAATGTTAAAGTTTACTCACTGTTATAGAAGAGAAAAAAGAAAAACTATTCGCCAATCACTTACCTCCTTGGCTGTGACGTCACATTTGTTTCTTTCAACTTTTTTGCCTTCTCCCTGTACCTGCACAAGCACGCCTTTTTAGGCCTCTCGCCGATCCCCGGAACTCCCGCCGAACTCGTGCTGCTCCTGGTCTCACTGGCCTTTTTAGGCCTCTCGCCGGCCCCGGAACTCCCGCCGAACTCACGCTGCTCCTGTTCTCACTGGCCTTTTTAGGCCTCTCGCCGATCCCCGGAACTCCCGCCGAACTCACGCTGCTCCTGGTCTCACTGGCCTTTTTAGGCCTCTCGCTGATCCCCGGAACTCCCGCCGAACTCGCGCTGCTCCTGGTCTCAATGGCCTTTATAGACCTCTCGCCGACCCCGGAACTCCCGCCGAACTCTGAAACGCATGCCAGAGCTTCTTTTTCAATCATGCTGTAGGCCCTTTCGGCCTTGGATAAACTCCTGGATGCATAGGCGACCGGTTACAATGTTCCCGATTCGTTAGCTTGTTGTAACACACACCTGACCCCGTATGAAGATGCATCGCAAGCTAGCACTAAACATTTACATGGGTTATACAAGACAAGCAGTTTGTTGGAACATAACAGATTTCTGGCTTTCTGGCTCTCTTGTGATTTCCCCCAAACCCAGTTGTCTCCCTTGCGTAGCAGCACATGTAGGGGTTCTAGCAAGGTGCTTAACCCGGGTACGAAATTACCAAAATAGTTGAGGCGTCCCAGGAACGACCGCATCTCCGTCACGTTCTGTGGTCTCGACGCGTTCTTGATGGCCTCCGTCTTTGTGTTGGTGGGTCTGATGCCGTCTGCCGTGATTTTTCTCCCTAAGAACTCGACCTTTGGCACCAGGAAAACACACTTCGAGGGTTTCAACCTGAGTCCCACGCGATCCAGCCGACTTAGAACCTCTTCCAGATTCTTCAAGTGTTCGATGATGTCCCGACCTGTGACCAGTATGTTGTCCTGGAAAACCACGGTGCACGGAACCGACTTTAGCAGGCTCTCCATGTCCATTTGGAAAATTGCAGCGGCTGATCGAATTCTAAATGAGTATCTATTGTAGATGAACAGACCTTTGTGCGTGTTGATGCAGGTGAGGCCTTTCGAAGATTCCTCCAGCTACTGTGTCATGTAGGCCGAGGTCAGGTCCAACTTGGTGAACGTCTTTCCGTCAGCCAGGGTCGCAAATAGGTCATCTGCCTTGGGTAGCTGGTACTGGTCCTGAAGCGAAAAACGGTTAATTGTTACTTTATAGTCACCACAAATTCTGACCATGCCGTCGCCTTTGAGAACCGGAACAATCTGAATGGCCCACTCGTTGAACTCCACCGGTGTGATGATGCCTTGTCGCTGCAGCCTGTCCAGCTCAATTTGACTTTCTCTCCCATCATATATGGCACCGCCCGTGCCTTGTGGTATACCGGGAACCATGTGGATCCGCACCTTTGCCCCCGAGGAACTTCCGATGCCTGACTCAAACAACGACGGGAACTTGCTCAGAACCTAGGCACATGATGCGTCGTTGACAGATGAGAGCGCTCGGATTCAGCGGGTTTTTCCCAGCCAGCTTCTGCCGAACAGTGTGGGGCCATCTCCTGGTACAATCCATAGTGGGAGTTCGTGCACTGCTCCATCATAGGAGACTTTTACTGCTGCGCTGCCAATTACAGGGATCAGCTCTTTAGTGTAAGTTTTTAGCTCGGTATGAATGGGGCTAGCTTGGGCCTGTGTGCCTTGTTGCACCACAGCCTGTCGAAGACCTTTTTGCTCATGATAGACTGACTTGCACCCATGTCCAGTTCCATGGATACTGGAATTCCATCCAGTCGACTTTTAGCATGATCGGTGGACATTTCATGGTGAAGGTGTGTACCCCGTACACTTCTGCCTCCTCGGTTCGAGTCTCGAGTTAGCCTGATCCACCATGGATCGATCCTCCTCTGCAGCATGGTGGTTTGCAGCTCGTCTGCACATTCATTGGAGGTGTCCCAATGAATTTGGACACATAGTGTTTGAAGCGGCATTGATGGGCTCGATGATCACCTCCACAGCGCCAACAAGGTGTTAACTGCCTTGCATTAACGATTGATGGCAGACTCTGGGTCATCTGAGGTCGTGCAGTTGCCGGCGTGTTCGTTCTGCCATATGCATTCCTGCCTGAAAACGATATTACTTTGTGTACAGTACTGGCCGAAACCTCTCTATGCTGTGAAATTTGTTTGGTGTTATCGCTGGTGGACATAAATGCCTGGGCTATCGTTTTGGCTTTGCTCAGATTCGGTGTTTCAACAATCAATGTGAAGGATAACCTCATGGCCAATGCCAAGCACAAAAAAGTCTCTTTGCATTTGCTCAAGGAATCCATCGAATTCGCAATGTCCTGCAAGGCACCTTAGTTCGACGGAGTAGCTCGCCACTTCCTGGCCTTCAGACCATTGACACATGTAGAATCGATACCTTGCCATCAGAATGCTTTCCTTCGGAATTAGGTGCTCCCAGACCAGCGTACACAATTCTTCATACGATTTTGTTGTTGGTTTCACCGGAGCTAGAAGATTCTTCATGAGGCCATAGGTTGTTGCCCCACAGACTGTGAGGAGGATCGCCCTTCATTTGGCAGTGTTCTCGTCCCCTTCTAGCTCGTTGGCCACGAAGTATTGGTCGAGTCGCTCCACGAAAGCCTTCCAATCATCCCCTTCTGAGAATTTCTCCAGGATACCAACAGTTCTCTGCATTTTCGTGTGGTTGTTCATTTTCTCATCGCCAGTTGTGAAGCTCATAATAATGCAACTGAGTACTGTAGACAGTGAGCAAGTGTGACCTTAGCTCCTTTATTCAGACTCAAGTGGTGGTACAGCATGGGAGGCCTGCTTATATACAGTGCTCCCAAGGGATGCTGGAATCCTTTGGGACGCCAACAGATAGGCCCTCTGGTGGCAGTATTATACAGGTTGCCTACGGTTGCATACGTAACAATTTCCTTCCCCTTGACCAGAGAGAAGCAGCACGAGCGTGCATGTGGATTGGTCAGGATAGCGACCTTCGCCATGGTGCAGGACGCCATTGACTGCACCCATGTCACTTTGTGGGTAACGGATAACAATCCTGAGGTATTCTGTAACCGCAAAGGCTACCATTCACTGTGCAGCTGGTGTGTGACCACACACGCCAAATCCTCCCCATCAATGCCCGCTATCCTGGCAGCAGCCACGATGACTTCATCCTGTGTCAGACCGATGTGCTAGATCACTTCCAGCCACCACATCGAGCTCGTGGCTGGCTGCTCTAAGACAAGGGCTATCTGCTCTCCACCTGGCTCATGACTTACCCCAACAACCCCAACACTCCTGCCCAGCATTCATACACAGAAACATAGAAATTTACAGTGCAGAAGAAGGCCATTTCGGCCCATTGTGTCCGCGCTGGCCGACAAAGAGTCGCACGGCCCCTGGTCAGCAGCCCTGAATGTTACACATAAACCAATGAAGAATGGCGGAAAGGTAGAGTACCCAGTCCAACCAGTCCACCCCACACAACTGCGACACCCCTTGCACTGAAACATTCCACACTCCACCCCAACCGGAGCCATGTGATCTCATACAATGAGAGCCATGCCACCACCGGGAACATCATTGCCTTGACCACTCAGGAGGAGTCCTTCAGTACTTGCCTGAGTGGATATCCCTATTTGTCGTCATCTGCTGCATGCTGCACAACGTGGCCATCATGAGGGCACAGCCATTGCCACCAGGCATAGCCACATCACCTGAGGAGGTGGAGGACGAGGATGAGGAACAGCAACAACTGTGATGGAGGAGGTAGCGAGTCAATCGCGATTCTGCAAGGGCGGCCCGTGACCGTTTCATCAGACTTCAGTTCCAATGAATTCCATCATACTTCCCGGTTCCTGCCCTTCAATTTGCCCTTCTATACCAAAGCCCCAAAACTGAAATGAGAGACAAAGTCAAAGATGAAAAATTCCAATCAAAATTTATATAACAGTAAATGGTATCATAATGTATTTAAGAATCACCCTTGTGCATTTCCATATATCACCTCTTTGCTTTACCTATTCTCATACTCCTCCGCAGTGCGACCCTATGGCTGCAGCACGGCTGGTGGAAGGATGCTGTGTGTCAGGGCCAGAGACTACAGATGACCTTTTAGGACGCCCTCGACCAGCTGTGGGCCTGGAAGGCCCGGCTGTAGACTGCACCACCTCAGGCTGAGTGACAGCAGTCTGGACTGGCTGGGTGACGGGCAGCGACAAGTGCAGTGTGGCAATGGTGGGCTCAGGAATGCTGTGATTGTGAGAGAGGACAACAGGTTCCTCCTCCACTGACCCACTGCCTCTTCCCCAGGCCTGCACCTCAGCATCCCCACCAATCTGCTGGAGCACAGTCTGCTGGGCTGCTGCGACACTGTGAAATCCCTGGTGGACTGTTGTGGACCCAGCGGCGATGGCAGCAGTCACAGCACGCGTGGCATCCAACTGAGACTGTATGAGTGCGGTCTGAGACTCGATGGCACCAACCATGCTCTGCATCACAGCATCAGGACATTGCATTGCTTCTGCCTGTGCTGCAATGGAAGTTGTGACATTGCCCATGACAAGCGTCAGGAGGTCTGGGTCCATGGTGGTCTCTCTGAGAGACCACCATGGTCTGTAGACTGGCAATGATGGGCTTCATGGTGTGCGCAGAGCTCTGTGCAATACTGGAGTGGACTCCTCCACGCTCCTTACCATTGCTGAGAGGCTTTCGGGCACCCTTGCCATTGCATCTGTGATGTCAGAGGGCATGACCTTCACCCTTTGTGTGAATACCTCCCCATCGAGATCCTCATCTGAGTCCTGTGCAGCAGAACTCGAGCGCGAAATTGCCCTCCGGGGAGATGGCTCCCGAGGTTCCCTTTTCCCTTGGCCTTGCTGCAGCCCGCTAGGCCCTGGTGCATCACCCAGTGCAGACTCCTCTACTAAGCTAACCTCTAACGAACACGTAGTGCCAGTATCTGAGCTGGTGCATTCGGGTGACAGAAGTAATGAGGTAGTGCTCGGCTCCTGCTCTTCCTCCTCTTCCTCCTTCTTGACTGTTGTGGTTGGGGACGGGGGGGGCTGCTGCTCAGGTGCAGGCTCCTCATCTGCTGCCTGGTTATCTGAAGGCATAAATGGCACAAAGCTCGCATTAAGGTGAGGGCAGTGGGGCAGGAATGGAGCAAGGAATGCAGACCGTATCAGGAGCTGTAAAGTGATAAAGCCTTCAGGTGTGAGGGGGAAGTGGGATGAGAAAAGAAGAGGGGTTAAAGATACCATTGCCCCCACTGCGGGCCATTGAGCCACAAGACTCGCTCCCCAAGGTCACTCAGCTCACACAGTTCTGGTTCCCCTCCTCCAGTCCACTGTTGTTCCCTCCTGTTATTTGCCATCTTGGCCTGCAAAAGAAAGGAACTTTTGTGAATAAGAGTCCAGCTATGTATGTGGAAGATATGCCTGCCGTGGTTGAATAGCTGTGAACGTAGGCAAGGCGCAAGATGAGGGTGTGAGTAGCTGCAGATGCGTCATGGCTGAGTGATGGGAAAGTGCTGCTTTGCACAGTGTGTACAGACTGAGGTTCAGAGGCTGGTATGCAGGAGGTGTGGAAGCATGTACGCACCTTCACCACCCGACTGAGGTCGTTGAATTTCTTTCGGCCTGCCACATGGCCCTGATAACCTGTGGAGATGGCTTCCTTCCAGATGGAGGGAACAGTGACTCCCTCCCTCCTTTCCACTGCCCCCACCAATGTCTCCAGCGCCACATCATTAAACCACGTGGCCCTCTCCCTTGAAGCGGGATTCGCAGCAGCCATTGCACAAAAAGGTGTCTCAGTTGCTGAGATGTCTGACTCAAGTGCAGCAATGCTGAAAATGAGCAGCAGTAGGTTGAAATTACCTCTGCTTTAAGAGCTAGATCTAGCTGGAAGCAAGGATTGAAGTCTAATTGCTGAATGCAAGTCAACTGAAATTGGGTAACTCTCTGTGAATGGTGCCCCTGCAGCGTCCAAATGAGGATATCAGAACCTCATTTATTGCCCCCCCTTCACTCCTGGGGCAAAAACGTCCAATTTCCCACAATTTTGCAAGCCAATTTGCCAGACACTACATTTTGTAAAAGTTAAAAGTTACAGTCTCAAATGGGGCACGACTGAATTTTCAGTTCCAAAGTGTTCAGCTGTTCTTACATTATCAGTGGTTGGAAATAGAAGCAGGAAATTCAAAAAAAAAATGAAGAGGTACTGTGTACAAATAAAATTTGTTCGCTTTCTGCAAAAATGATGCAATGGTTATTTAATGTACGCTTTTTTGCAAAGAACCACGTCATCCACTGGGACCTGAAACCTGACAACATTTCGGAGAAGTTGGGAGTCCCCAATCTCAAAGTGGATGATTTAGGCTTCAAAAAAGTTCTTGAACTAGTGGCCATAGTCTCACGATAAGGGGTCGGTCATTTAGGACTGGGATGAGGAGAAATCTCTTCACTCAGTGAGTTGTGAATCTTTGGAATTCTCTGCCTCAGAGGGCTGTGGATGCTGAATCATTGACTATATTCAAGGCTGAGATAGATCGATTTTTGAACGCTAAGGGAATCAAAGGATATGAATGCGCTTCCTGGAGCAAAGGTCAGCCAGGGGTTGGGTCAGGAAAAAAATAGCAATTCATGATTTCTATACCAGATTTCATGATTTTTTAGAGTTTGTCTCCTGATTAATGAGGCAGTGGGGTTGGCAATACTGTAATAGTGAAAATCTGAGTATTAATCAAGCCTAATCCTGCCCTTGATGTATACACTCATATTTAACTCCCACCACCTGGTGGAAACAGTGGAGTTAAAATGGAGGCTATTCTATTACTTACCTATTCCCACTTACTATTCTATTACTTACTATTCTATATTTACACCTTTTCCCGCTCCACCACTACTTTTCCCGAGGCCTTTTGCTGGGTGTCCGAGCTACCCGCCTGACTTAGTTATTGACACTTTAGACAATAAATTTAATTTATTGGTAGGTACTAGTCAATTATTTCTAAATCAGTACCTGTTTAAATTTCATTAGTTAAACATCATCCTCAAAAAAGAACAATATTCTATACCTAAACTTATGTTTGGCTTTATTAAGATGTGGCTTTTTCCTTTATTTGGAAAACTGTGTACTGTTTTGAACAACTTTCTTTCATAAGGACCTTGATGCATTGGTAAAGCAATTGAGAAGAGAGACAAGGATGATTCTGGGATATAGAGCTCTAATTTAAGAGATTCACATTTATTAGAAAAAAAAGATTAAGAGGAGACAAAATTAAGAAGCCACAGAGTACTAGATGTGTGTCCGATTGTCTCATTTGATAGCACTCTCTCCTCCGAGTCAGAAGGTCATAGACTTAAGCCACATTCCAGGACTTGCATAGATAATGGGCCGTAATTTGCGGCCCCTACTGGTGCATACAAGGTGCGTATACGCCCATAAGGGCTGCACAAGTTCCGGGTTTAGTCAGGTGGGAAATCCCGGAACTTGCGATCTGTCAGATCCTCCGCATCCCCGTGAAAAGGGCCTCCGTGGGTGAAGAGTTGGGGCCCAACTTCTGCCCAGTGAATGCCCGTGAAATTCTTATGCCCGGTAAAAGCAGGCCTGCATTGATAATAACGGGAGCTCCGTTTATGCGAGCTGCCATTACTTTCAATGAGAATACCCCCCCAAAACACAGAAACACAACACAATAAGTTTTTTAAAAAACTCACGTATTTAAAATTACTTTAAATTGAATTTAATTAAATGTTTCAGAAAAAACATTTTGAAATTTTTAAAAATATGTTTTAATAGGGTTAAAAATAAACTTATCGTAATGGACAGGGTTTTTAATATAAAAAATAGTGACAACATTTAATTTTTCTATGTTTTAAAACTCTTACACTGTAAAAGTAGGCTATACGCCTGCTTTTACCAGCCGTAATAATTTTGAAAGACATTCGTTGGGCAAATAGCCCAAATCTTCGCCGACGAATGTCCTTCTCCCGAGGATATGTGTGAGCTGTCAAAAGGCATTTTGATAGATTGCAAAAGCCGGCATTTGCGAGGCCTCTTCGGGTGTGTACGCACCTGGAGAGGCTGCAGTTTTCCGGCCATTAACACATATACAGTAAGGTTATTTTAGCCCCTTTAAAACATTTACATTTATTTTTCAAAAAATTGTATTTTTGTTTTAAATGTTTAAGTATATTGTATTTTAATTAATTTTAAATATATTATGTTTTTAAAAATGTATTTGTTATGTTAAATGTATTTTTATGTGATCCTCATTCATACTTATGGGGATTCCATAAGTACGGAATCCCCATAACTATGAATGGGGATCCCCTTCTTTGATTGGTTGGGCTGGCCCAATTGATCTCAGGGACGCTTGCGAACCTCTTGCGCCTGTGGGATACGTGCACCTCTACGCAGGCATACGCATAGAGGCCCAGGAGTCTCCGTGGATTCCGTGGCAAAAGTTAAGTTCGTAGATTTTTTGCTGGTTGGAAGCATCCACCCACGGGAAGGCTCCGACCACAAATTCAGCCCCAACATCTAGGCTGATACTTCAGTGCAGGAGTGCTCCAATGTTGGAGGTGCTGTTTTTCAAATGAAATGTTGAACCAAGGCCAAGTCTACCTATTTGACATAAAAGTTCCTACAGCACTATTCAAAGACGAGCAGGGAGTAGTGCGAGTGTCCTGGCCAACATTCACCACTAAATTAACATCACCAAAACACGGGTGTGGGAATTGGGAACATGAGGGCCAAATTGGGCGGTGATCTGTTTGAGGTCCGGGAAATTTTAACTCCTGAGTCTCATCTGAATGTCCCAGCACTGACTCTCACCCGAAGCCAGTGGGAATTGCATTGATGCCGGTGGGCGGGCAGGAGTGGAAAGTTGTGGGTGGAAATGGTCCCCGGCAAGGCAGGTGAGGAAGGGGGCACACATGCTCCTCTTGCCGTCCAAGTCTGCATAAAAGTTATTTTTCCAAACTTACCCTGGCTTCTTCTGGCCACTCCGCAGACTCCTGCCTTGGTTGATGTGTCGGGGTTGGCTCCATGCCCACCTCCCGAATGTGGAGGTTAAAATGCTGTTATGCGCCAATAACTTCATTGGTCTGCGACTTATAGATTTAAATTTGGGGGAAGGGGCAGGAAGAAACTTTGCAGAGATTAAATGAGATAGATGGGACATCATGATTGTGTATGAAACAAAAAAAACAGAAATTGCTGGAAAGTCAGCATTTGTAAAGACAAGAAACAAGTTTGGCCTCCTTCTGTGGCATAAACTTCTATGATTCTATGAAGTAGTTGAATTGGATGTATACTCTTCATCGAGATGATATAATCCATGATGCTAGGATAGATAATATATGGACTGTAGAAGGAGGGTCTTGACATGACATGCATATTCTCATTTCCTCATTCCATATTCTTTTAACATGTCAATAGATTATTTTTTTCAAAATGTTTATGCTTACATGTCATTAGCACAACAATATATATATTTTAAAATCTGTTGTTGCTAGTAGCTGTTGATTTTATCTGTTCTGGACTGCAGTCTCTGAAATTAATCTACATAGAAACCTGGAACCAAAATTTCCAGCTGCTTGAAGGAATGCAATAAATGTGCAGTGACGCATTGATCAAGACTGAAAAGAGCAATTAAAATGGCAGTCCTGGGATACTGAGAGATCATTAGCCACATTTCTTGGAACTTATTTTTGTTGTTCTGCATTTATCAACTCATAACTTCTTATTAAATCGCTCACATTTCCAATATTGTTTGGAATTATTCTAGTTTAACTTGATGAGTATGTACTGTCTAATTTAACAGTTATATCCACCAGTGCTTTATGATACTGCTGTAAATATCTTTTGCCATCATGTCAAAAGCTAACAGATCCAAAAAATATATATTTTGGTTGATATTTTCAAAAATATTTTTAGATTTGCTCAAGCATTGCAGACATATTAATTGTCTTAACTGAACGATAAGTGCACTGCAATATTTGGAAGGCCATTCATCTTTGATTGGAATATAATATAGATTTGAGAGCTTGCCTCTGGTTTAACAACAAATCCTGAATCTCAATATGAATGAAGGATTAGGCCTCAAACCCTTTACTTAGTATGCTGAATAGTAACTTTTTGTTATTCTTGCCTGATTGGCAAGCTGCTATGCCATGGTGATTGTTTTCTCCATCATAAATAATTCATAGTGCATCCAGAAAAGCAAGCAATTTTCCCTCTGCTTCAGAGAATGACGTCAAGTGTGAGGCAGTTGATCAGTACTGCAGATGGAAAGGTGATGCTCAGCTGTGATTGCTGCATTAAACTGCCACTCCGAAGGCTGCAAGTGAATTCACCCTCATTGCACCTTTTCATGCGGATAACAAATTTCTGTTTAAAATGTAAAATGATAAACAAGATAAATCACACAGCTGTGACAAATTATAGCTGTTTCTGGTAATATATAATTGCAGATGATTTTTATTCCAAACCCTAACAGACCTCAAGGTTAAAGTCCAATCCCAGCTTCTACTGATTAATTAAGTAAAATGATTAAAAAATATTACCAATCAGTGCCTTCATCTACCAGAAAATAACAAGGAGTTTCAGTGAGGCTCTGAGCTTTCAGCATCATCATGAATTTATTTTCTAAGCTCTGAATTGTTTGATGCTTGAGGCTGCAGTTTGACATAGTTTATGAAAGAAAAAATTATTCAATTTTGCAAGTTGAGGCAGCTTTTTTTAAACTCTTTGCCCTTCTAGAGCAATCATATAGATAACAAATATATGAACCCAAACAAAGACTGATTAACTGAGTTTTCCTTTCTATTTGCTGTCAAACATTTGTTAGCTGCAACCTTTAAAGAAAGTAAATTGTAAATATTGTGACAACATCCTAGCTTGTTATGGCAACAATATTATTGTTGCAGCATGTAATATTACACCAGTATTATTATAAGACCTGATACCATTTTGTAATACAGATTGTATCGCATGTTTATCAATTTAATGTAGCTAGCCGACAACTTTGTTAGGGCCACAAGGTGCCTTTAAGAACGTATTCATTTTCTAGGTTTACCTGCAGTCTCTCTATTACTGACTTGTATGCAAACAGTAAATCTTAAACACTGTTACCATTACAAATTTAATTTAACTGGATGGTGGACCCGATTTTCACTGACAGTTCCATAACTTCTGGGCCTGGATTTTTCTTTGCTATCCTGCTTCAAATCATGTTGGATGGGGCACAAACAATGAGGCCTCCTGCTGCCTCCCCACCCGATCTTAATTTCCCTTTGACCGTTCCCCACCTGCTGCTGCAAAAGCAGGAGGTGTGGGGCACATGTTTGGGACCTTTTTCTCGCCCATTTAACCCTCTTACTTAGTTATCAAGACAGGTTAAAAGAGTTGGGACTCTTTACCTTAGAGTAGCGTAGACTGAAAGGAATAGACAGTGTTCCAGCTGACCGTTTATTTCAACCAAATAGGCTAGGCAGGACCAGGGGGGCACAAATTTAAGTTGTATAAGGCTGGATCTAGGTTAAATGTCAGGAGATGGTTCTTTTCACAGAGAATAGTAGACCTCTGGAACAAGCTGCCCTCTCATGTGGTGGACACAAACTGAATTCCTTCAAGCAAAAACTGGATTTGTTTCTAGCTGCGGTGCAGATTAACTCTTACAGAAGGTAAGTACTGCAGGGAATTTAACGGCCAGAGTGATCTCCTGGACTAGTTTCGATCGCCTAGATGGGTCGAAGAGGAATTTCCCAGATTTTTTTTTTCCCCAATTGGCCTGGGTTTTTTATCTCTTTTTTTGCCTCTCCCAGGAGACCACATGGTTTCGGGTGGAGTGGAGTGTATAAGTTGTGATACACAAGGTATTGCAAGTGGGTGGGACAGCTTGATGGACCAGCTGGTCTTTACCTGTCCGTCATTGTTTGTACTGTAATTCTCGCGGTCCACCAGCTGCTGAGAAGCCCCTGAAGTCCCTTGATGGAGCGAGAGGAGTGGGTCTTTGAGCCTAATCTTTTACCTGTTGTCGGGCTCGGTCATTCAATAAAAAAAATTGCTGAATTCTTCAGGGCTTCTCGATCCTTTTTAAGTGGCTCTGAAAGTGTGTGATGGGACAGTCTAGAGAGGTTTACTCTGTATCTAACCTGTGCCTTACCTGTCCTGGGAGTTTCAGTGTAGAGGGAGCCTGATCTCAAAATAGAGGATACTCAGAAGAGTGCCTCACTACTCCAGCAGTGTGACAGTTTTTCCACACAAGCTATCCTGTGGCCTCCCTGACTGAAATTGCAAATTTGGTAGTAAACTCGGGACAATTTTGTGCAAAGGTCGTGGAATCACTCGGAACAGGGTTTAGGCTGCCCAATCTCATTTTGCAGATGATTCTTATAGCTAGTCTAATTAAGGGCATTCTCATCCCGTCAGCCTGAGGTGACAGGTTCTGCAACTAACCCACGGTACCATCCGGTCACTTTTTATGGTGAAAATATTAACAGAAAACTGAACTGTAATGAAAATCACCTCTCCCAAAGAAAAGGGGAATGAAGTGATCCTTCCAGCTGTGACTGCTCTTTGCAGATAGCTTGAACCCGTCCTAAGTATGTGTCCAAATCAAATCATTTAAGGGCCTGCTTGAGCATATATCCACACAACCTTGTTGAAAATGACATCAAAGAAGACCAGTTCTGTTGAAGGCCCCTGAGATTTTCCCACAAACAGTAAGGATTATTGCAATATTGCTCAGAAGACCTGTTCGCCATCTAAATGCTAGATGCTAAAATTCTTGGTTCTGAACATTTTTCATTTGTTTCTTATTTCATAATGCTAGATCACTTATCTCCTTGATGGCCTTATTTTTTGGAATAGGCTTTCCCTCAATGCTTAAAATAAATGGTTTCAACAATTTACAAGTAAGCTGAAGCACATTAGCCATTTTCTACAATTCAATTTTTTTCACTTTTAAATTGAGGTTAGGAGTAGAGGGTGACAAGCATACTTCAAGTCATAGTCTAGATTGTCATCAATGAGCGAATTTCATAAACTCTGATTATTAGGTGGAGCATCATTACAGCAAAGCACCACACCTCACAGGTGTGGAGAAGCTGGTGAGACTGGTTTTGCCCTGTAGAAACGTAGCTCCTACTACTACTACAAAAGCAAAAGACTGCAGATGCTGGAATCTGAAATAAAAACGAAGTGTTGGAAATACTCAGCAGGTCAGGCAGCATCTGTGGAGAGAAACAGAGTTAACGTTTTGGGTCTGTGACCCTTAGTCAGAACTGGAAAAGTTCAAAATGTAACAGATTATTAAGGAAGTGCAGGGGCACTGAAAGGAGGCGGGAGGAAAGAACAAAAGGGAAGGTCCGATAGGGTGGAAGGCAGAAATGATTTCAGAGACAAAGGCATGATGGTCAAAAATTAGATGGTAATGGCACAAGTTAGGAAACAACAGATGAGTGTAGAATGGGGTATGAACGGCAGAATATTCACTAGCTGCCATGAGAAAGAGAGAAAAAATAAAAAGGGGGGAGTTTGTTTTTAAAAAAAAAAAGCAGGAAAGGTAACAAAATAACGGCAGAGGTTATGGTCTGAAATTGTTGAACCAATGTTGAGTCCAGAAAGCTGTAAAGTGTCTAAACATAAAATGAGATGCTGTTCCTCAAGCTTGCATTCAGCTTCATTGGAACAGTGCAGGAGGCCAAAGACGGAGAGGTCAGAGTGGGAGTGGAGTGGAGAATTAAAGTGACAGACGACCGGAAGCTCGGTGTCACGTTTACGCAATGAACGAAAGGGTGTTCTGCAAAGCGGTCACCCAATCTACGCTTGGTCTCCCCAATGTAGAGGAGACCACATTGTGAGCAGCGAATACAGTATACTAAATTGATAGAAGTACAAGTAAATCGCTGTTTCACCTGGAAGGAGTGTTTGGGGCCCTGAAGAGGGGAAAGGAGGAGGTAAAAGGGCAGGTGTTGCATCTCCTGCACTTGCACGGGAAGGTGCCATGGGAAGGGGATGGGGGTGCTGGGGATGATTGTGGAATGGACCAGGATGTCATGGAGGGAGCGGTCCTTTCAGAATTCTGAGAGGGGAGGGGAGGGGAAGATGTGGTTGGTTGTGGGATCACGCTGGAGGTGGCGAAAATGACAGAGGATGATCCGTTGAACGTGGAGGCTGGTGGGGTGAAATTTGAGGACAAGGGGAACCCTGTTGTGGTTCTGGGAGGGAGGGGAAGGGGTGAGAGCAGAGGTGCAGGAAATAGAACGGACACGGTCGAGGGCCATGTTAACTACGGTGGAGGGGAAGCCTCGGTTGAGGAAAAAGGAAGACATGTCAGAGGCACTAATGTGGAAGGTGGCATTGTCAGAACAGATATGACGGAGACAGAGAAACTGGGAGAATGGAATGGAGTCTTTACAGGATGCGGGGTGGGAGGAAGTGTAGCCCAGGTAGCTGTGGGAGTCAGTGGGTGTATAGTCAATGTTTGTCAGTAGCTCCTACCACTGATACTCCATTTATAGACTTTAAATTGGCGACGCCAATGGAGACATTTATAATCCCAGTAGTTTGAAACAATGGAAATCTAATGCCACTTTGCACGAGCAAATTTTGTCTGTATCTTACTAGGAAATATGTTAGCAAAAACTACACAACTATTCTGCAAAGATTATGGCATACAGTACTTGTATAGACTTTTTTTAAAACGGGGTGATATAACGCGGTATGTTTTAGGTAGGTGAAGACCACCCCTCTACCCTACCAAACCACCATCATTGGCAGACGAATTGAACAAGTACTTTGGTTCGGTATTCACTAAAGAGGACACCAACAACCTTCCGGATATAAAAGGGGTCAGAGGGTCTAGTAAGGAGGAGGAACTGAGGGAAATCTTTATTAGTCGGGAAATTGTGTTGGGGAAATTGATGGGATTGAAGGCCGATAAATCCCCAGGGCCTGATGGACTGCATCCCAGAGTACTTAAGGAGGTGGCCTTGGAAATAGTGGATGCATCGACAGTCATTTTCCAACATTCCATTGACTCTGGATCAGTTCCTATCAAGTGGAGGGTAGCCAATGTAACCCCACTTTTTAAAAAAGGAGGGAGAGAGAAAACAGGGAATTATAGACTGGTCAGCCTGACCTCAGTAGTGGGTAAAATGATGGAATCAATTATTAAGGATGTCATAGCAGTGCATTTGGAAAATGGTGACATGATAAGTCCAAGTCAGCATGGATTTGTGAAAGGGAAATCATGCTTGACAAACCACCTGGAATTTTTTGAGGATGTTTCCAGTAAAGTGGACAAGGGAGAACCAGTTGATGTGGTATATTTGGACTTTCAGAAGGCTTTCGACAAGGTCCCACACAAGAGATTAATGTGCAAAGTTAAAGCACATGGGATTGGGGGTAGTGTACTGACGTGGATTGAGAACTGGTTGTCAGACAGGAAGCAAAGAGTAGGAGTAAATGGGTACTTTTCAGAATGGCAGGCAGTGACTAGTGGGGTACCGCAAGGTTCTGTGCTGGGGCCCCAGCTGTTTACATTGTACATTAATGATTTAGACGAGGGGATTAAATGTAGTATCTCCAAATTTGCGGATGACACTAAGTTGGGTGGCAGTATGAGCTGCGAGGAGGATGCTATGAGGCTGCAGAGTGACTTGGATAGGTTAGGTGAGTGGGCAAATGCATGGCAGATGAAGTATAATGTGGATAAATGTGAGGTTATCCACTTTGGTGGTAAAAACAGAGAGACAGACTATTATCTGAATGGTGACAGATTAGGAAAAGGGGAGGTGCAACGAGACCTGGGTGTCATGGTACATCAGTCATTGAAGGTTGGCATGCAGGTACAGCAGGTGGTTAAGAAAGCAAATGGCATGTTGGCCTTCATAGCGAGGGGATTTGAGTACAGGGGCAGGGAGGTGTTGCTACAGTTGTACAGGGCCTTGGTAAGGCCACACCTGGAGTATTGTGTACAGTTTTGGTCTCCTAACTTGAGGAAGGACATTCTTGCTATTGAGAGAGTGCAGTGAAGATTCACCAGACTGATTTCCGGGATGGTGGGACTGACCTATAAGAAAGACTGGATCAACTGGGCTTGTATTCACTGGAGTTCAGAAGAATGAGAGGGGACCTCATAGAAACGTTTAAAATTCTGACGGGTTTAGACAGGTTAGATGCAGGAAGAATGTTCCCAATGTTGGGGAAGTCCAGAACCAGGGGTCACAGTCTAAGGATAAGGGGTAAGCCATTTAGGACCGAGATGAGGAGAAACTTCTTCACCCAGAGAGTGGTGAACCTGTGGAATTCTCTACCACAGAAAGTAGTTGAGGCCAATTCACTAAATATATTCAAAAGGGAGTTAGATGAAGTCCTTACTACTCGGGGGATCAAGGGGTATGGCGAGAAAGCAGGAATGGGGTACTGAAGTTGCATGTTCAGCCATGAACTCATTGAATGGCGGTGCAGGCTAGAAGGGCTGAATGGCCTACTCCTGCACCTATTTTCTATGTTTCTATGTTTCTATTATTCTGAAACTAATAGCCCTGTATCCTCTTTCCTAAAAGGAATTCATCCACTCCTTATTTTAAAACCTATCTTGATTTCCTGTTCCACTACTGCTAATGGTGATCTGTTCCATAATTCTATCACCCTCTTACAAAAAACGGCACCCAAATTTCCTATTTTCTTTTGACCCCCTTCATTTCAAACAGTATTCCCTGAACTCTGGGCTCAACAGAAGAACCTCCCTCGACCCAAACTTTTCCAGTCTGGTTATGGCAGATGAGCGGGAGAACTCCCACTGAAATTGAACCCCTATTATTGTTTAGGGAAGATGGATTTTATCAACGACTATGATTAATTTCTTCTTTAGCATTAAACAATGGTTGTTTTGAAGAAGGAACTAAAAACTTCTGAACACTAATCAAGTTTGAGTATTCAGGCAAGCTCATGATGCACTCCTTATCATGGAGTAGCACGTAGGCTAATAATGGAATGAATTGTGACCAGTGTACTGTGACTGCAGATGCAGTCCTCTTTAATAATGAATCTAAACATTTTTACTGCAAGTCATTCTGTAAATCAGAATTTGAACCAACAGGTTTGGAGCAGTTAACTTTCTTTGACAAGTTGACATTGTCTATTTTGACTTAAGACAAGAGCACCTGAGTAATCAAATCAAATTTAAAGAAGTCTTGCATGTAATTAGAGCTCTTCCTGCTTCAAAGGCTGCTGGCCAAATTAATTCATTCACTTTTTTTGTATTCTTTTCATGATTTGTACTAACTTATGCTATACTGCCAATGTAAGAAGCTATTTAAAAAAAAAACTTTGTTACATATAGAGTCATACAGAGTTTACAGCACAGAAGGAGGCCATTTGGCCCATTGTACCGCTGCCAACTCTCTGAAAGAGCTACCCAATTAGTTCCATTTCATAACTTTCTCTTGTAAATTTTACTTGTTCAAATATTTATTGAATTCACTTTTAAAAGCTATTATTATGTATTTTGCTGCCACCACTGTTTCTACTAAGGCATTCCATGTTCTAACAACCCTCTGTATAAAAAAAAATCCTAAGCTTTCCCTTTGTCTTTTCAGTAATGATTTTAAATTTATGTCCTATTGTTACCAATTCATTGAGCAGTAGGAATAATTTTTTCCAATTTACTTTATCAAAAGCTCTCAAAGTTTTGAACACCTCTATCAGATTTCCTCTCAACATTTTTATTCTAATGAGAAGAGCTGCAGTTATTCAAGTCTCTTTTCTGAACTGGGTGGATAAGGGGAAACCAGTGGATGTGGTGTATTTGGAGTTCCAGAAGGCATTCGATAAGGTGCCACATAAAAGGTTACTGCATAAAATAAAATTTCATGGGGTTGGGGGTAATATATTAGCATGGATAGAGGATTGGCTAACTAACAGAAAACAGAGAGTCAGGATAAATGGGTCATTTTTCAGTTGGCAAACAGTAATTAGTGAGGTGCCGCAGGGATTGATGCTGGGTCCTCAACTATTTACAATCTATATTAATGACTTGGATGAAGGGACCGAGTGTAATGTAGCCAAGTTTGCTGATGATACAAAGATGGGTAGGAAAGCATAAGAACATAAGAATTAGGAACAGGAGTAGGCCATCTAGTCCCTTGAGCCTGCTCCGCCACTCAACAAGATCATGGCTGATCTGGCCGTGGACTCAGCTCCACTTACCCGCCCGCTCCCCATAACCCTTAATTCCCTTATTGGTTAAAAATCTATCTATCTGTGATTTGAATACATTCAATGAGCTAGCCTCAACTGCTTCCCTGGGCAGAGAATTCCACAGATTCACAACCCTCTGGGAGAAGAAATTCCTTCTCAACTCGGTTTTAAATTGGCTCCCCCGTATTTTGAGGCTGTGCCTCCTAGTTCTAGTCTCCCCAACCAGTGGAAACAATCTCTCTGCCTCTATCTTGTCTATCTCTTTCATTATTTTAAATGTTTCTATAAGATTACCCCTCATCCTTCTGAACTCCAACGAGTAAAGACCCAGTCTACTCAATCTATCATCATAAGGTAACCCTCTCATCTCCGGAATCAGCCGAGTGAATCGTCTCTGTACCCCTTCCAAAGCCAGTATATCCTTCCTTAAGTAAGGTGACCAAAACTGCACGCAGTACTCCAGGTGCGGCCTCACCAATACCCTGTACAGTTGCAGCAGGACCTTCCTGCTTTTGTACTCCATCCCTCTCGCAATGAAGGCCAACATTCCATTTGCCTTCCTGATTACCTGCTGCACTTGCAAACTAACCTTTTGGGATTCATGCACAAGGACCCCCAGGTCCCTCTGCACCACAGCATGTTGTAATTTCTCCCCATTCAAATAATATTCCCTTTTACTGTTTTTTTTTCCAAGGTGGATGACCTCACATTTTCCGACATTGTATTCCATCTGCCAAACCTTAGCCCATTCGCTTAACCTATCTAAATCTCTTTGCAGCCTCTCTGTGTCCTCTACACAACCCATTTTCCCACTAATCTTTGTGTCATCTGTAAATTTTGTTACACTACACTCTGTCCCCTCTTCCAGGTCATCTATGTATATTGTAAACAGTTGTGGTCCCAGCACCGATCCCTGTGGCACACCACTAACCACCGATTTCCAACCCAAAAAGGACCCATTTATCCCGACTTTCTGCTTTCTGTTAGCCAGCCAATTCTCGATCCATGCTAATACATTTCCTCTGACTCCGCGAACCTTTATTTTCTGCAGTAACCTTTTGTGTGGCACCTTATCGAATGCCTTTTAGAAATCTAAATACACCACATCCATCGGTACACCTCTATCCACCATGCTCGTTATATCCTCAAAGAATTCTAGTAAATTGGTTCAACATGATTTCCCCTTCATGAATCCATGCTGCGTTTGCTTGATTGCACTATTCCTATCTAGATGTCCCGCTATTTCTTCCTTAATGATAGTTTCAAGCATTTTCCCCACTACAGATGTTAAACTAACCGGCCTATAGTTACCTGCCTTTTGTATGCCCCCTTTTTTAAACAGAGGCGTTACATTAGCTGCTTTCCAATCCGCTGGTACCTCCCCAGAGTCCAGAGAATTTTGGTAGATTATAACGAATGCATCTGCTATAGCTTCCGCCATCTCTTTTAATACCCTGGGATGCATTTCATCAGGACCAGGGGACTTGTCTACCTTGAGTCCCATTAGCCTGTCCAGCACTACCCCCCTAGTGATAGTGATTGTCTCAAGGTCCTCCCTTCCCACATTCCCGTGACCAGCAATTTTTGGCATGGTTTTTGTGTACAGAGGGACCTGGGGTCCTTATGCTTGAAACACAAAAAGTTAGTATGCAGGAAGGCAAATGTAATGTTGGCCTTTATTGCAAGGGGGATAGAGTATAAAAGCAGAGAAGTCCTGTTACAACTGTACAGAGTATTGCTGAGGCTATACCTAGAGTACTGCGTACAGTTTTGGTCTCCGTATTTAAGGAAGGATATACCTACATTGTACTGCAGCACTTTGCAATTTTTCTCCATTTAAATTATAATTTGCTTTTCTGTTTTTTCTGCTAAGTGGATAACCTCACATTTTCCCACATTATATTCCATCTGCCAAATGTTTGCCCACTCACTTAGCCTGTCTATATCCCTTTGCAGATTGTTTGTGTCCTCCTCACAACCTCTTCACTCCTCACAAAGGAGACTACAGTGGGATGAGGGCAGAGTTGGCTAAACTGGACTGGGAACACAGACTAAACGGTGGCACAATTGAGGAACAGTGGAGGACTTTTAAGGAGCTCTTTCATAGTGCTCAACAAAAATATATTCCAGTGAAAAAGAAGGGCGGTAAGAGAAGGCATAACCAGCCGTGGATAACCAAGGAACATAAGAACATAAGAATTAGGAACAGGAGTAGGCCATCTAGCCAGGATACTAAAAGTTTTTTGGTGCCCTTTCCAGCGCACAAAGTCAGCGCATAAAGTCAGTGTGCCAAAAAAACGCGTTGGCCAAAATTGGGCCCATAGTCTCAGAATAAGAGGCCACCCATTTAAAACTGAGATGAGGAGGAATTTCTTCTCTGAAGGTTGTAAATCTATGGAATTCTCTGCCCTAGAGAGCTGTGCAGGCTGGGTCTTTGAATATATTTAAGGCGGAGATAAACAGATTTTTGAGCGATAAGGGAATAAAGGGTTATGGGGTGCAGGCAGGGAAGTGGAGCTGAGTCCATGATCAGATCAGCCATGATCTTATTGAATGTCGGAGCAGACTCGAGGAGCCAAATGGCCTATTCCTACTCCTATTTCTTATGTTCTTATGAACTAAAGCCTCTGATCCCTGGTATCATCTTATTGAATCTCTTCTCCACTCTCTCCATGGCCTTAGCATCTTTCCTAAAGTAGGGCATCCAGAACTGAACACAATATTCCAACTGCAGCCTAACCAATAATTTAGCATTACCTCTGCTTTTGTTTACTGTGCCCCTGTCTATAAAACCTTGGATCCCATATGCTTTTTTAAAAGCTTTATCAACTAGGTTTCTCTGCTCCTCCATTTTGTCATTTATTGTATGGAGCAGATTTTCCTGTGTCTGTGCCTGGGGCCATGAACACAGGAAAATTGGGTGGACTGCCTTGAAGCTGTGAGCTTATCGCCTGCCCCTCCAATGTTGCTATATTTGCTGTGTGTTGTGTATGCAGATTATGGATGTACTCTATGTGCAGTCACTGTATAGTTGCATAAGATGGAGACTTGTTTACCTGATGTACTATCGATAAGGTTTACACTGTGTGTATATATGCTGGCACCACTAGACCTGGGGTTTCCTGCCCTGGTGGCAGGGCCCAGTATAAAAGGCTGCACACCATGCTTGTCTCTCACTCTGGAGTTTGGAATAAAGGACCAAGGTCACTACAGTTTGAGTACAACACATTGCCTCGTGGAGTCATTCATAAGTACATTACAAACATAATACTGTGCTCAGGCAATCCAATGGGCCCAGGTGTAGTAACAAAGTTTGGCCTTGCACGTCCTCTCCTTCTCCCTCCCAAACTGCATCACCTCACATTTCTCGACCTTAAATTTCATCTGACCTCAATCTATCAACCTGCCTACATTCTCCTAAAGGCACTTACGGTCGTCTTCACCCTGCTCCCTATTTTGGTGTTGTCTTCAAATGTTGATATTGTGCTCACCATACCTAAATCAAGATCATTAATATATATTGAGATGAACAATATATTTATCAAAACACTGACCCCTGGGAAACACCATTTGTATCCCTCCAGTTAGAAAACGATCATGAACCACTTCTCTTCCTTCCTTTAACCAAGGAGCACTACTGCTCCTCCTGGCTCCACAGGAAGGTATTTGTACAAACTGGCTTTAAAAAGTCTTCAGTTTAGCTGACAGCTGCAGCGGCCGATGAAGAATCCTGAGCAGGGCAGACCTAGCACCCTCCTTGCTCATTGCTGCCCAATTTCAAACAGGGGACTTATGACAGACATTAGGCCCCTCATTTACATATGTAATAGATGTAACGCCTGTTTTAGAATACCGGCAGAGCCCTCATCAAAAATCGTTTGACCCAATTACAGGTGGGCCATCTTTCAGGCGTCCTCAGGATGGCAAATTTCGGGGACTTCTGTCCTGTGCACCTGAGGTCACCTGAAAGACATCTGATCTGAAATTGGATCCGACAATTTTACAAGATCCCCCTGGCAGCTGCCCAAAATGGGCGTTAGGCCCCTTACATATGCAAATGAGGGTCCTAACCAATTTTAGGATCCCTTTGCCAAATTTACCTGCATGGATTTTTCAGCGGTCACTGTGGCTGCCACGACAAGTCACTAAAAAACCCCAAAAAGAATTGAAAAGAACGTTACCATGAATCCAGGAGGAGCAAGGCTGCTACACTGATTTTACAGTATCCCGATCACCACACCTCTCAGGATTTACCTTCGGCTCACTGCTGGCAAGAAATTCATCTATTTCAAATGGGTGAGCTTCCTGTGGAGATGCAATAGGCACTGACATTTCATCGAAATAATGAATGAGGCTTGAAGTACAATTTCTGAATGGCCTTGGCTCTCTTGGTTGTGGCGCCTGCTCCATGAGTGGCCTTCATTTTAGGCCTACAGACAGGGTCAAAGCAATTCTACCCCTCTGTTTTTTCATGTTGAATACAGACCTGCCAATGTTTTATTGGATAAGTCTGCTGGGTCTGGCAATAGTATGTATTCAGAGTTCTACCAGGGCCTCTTGGATTCTGTAACTAAAGTGGAAGTCTGCACCTAATTGTACTGCACAAAAAACAAGATTCTGGATTATTAAAAGTAGCTGTTCAGTGGAATGAAAATCAGGTGAGTTCTATAACGGGTGGGTGATTGGCTCCACCAGATTACTGTCCCGGCAATGAAGAGAAAATTTACCCAAACATGTTAATCAAATCCATTGTATTTTTAAACCTAAGAAAGAAAACAGAGACAATATTTTTACTAACAGAAGTGATAATATTTTCACTGTGTCTCAACTAAGTGCCATTTATACCAAGTCTCAACATAACAGGAACCAGCTGTGTATGTCTAACTCATTTAAACAAATTTGATCTTGAGATGTGGGCAAAAGCCACATTTTTGTTGCCCCTCCCTAGTTGTCCTGAGAATTTGATGATTGGCTTCTATTTGAATGGCTGCAGTCCTTGTGCTGATGCTGCTCCCACAATGGTGTTGGGTAAGGAGTTTCAGGATTTTAACTAAATTGTGCTGAAAGGATGTCTTGAGGATGTCTTACTTCCCGATGCGCTGGGAGCAGGGAGATCCAGTAGCGCACGTGAAACCCGGAAGTCTGAGTTTCCCCGCACACTGTGGAGCAGGCTGCAGGACCAGGAGGATCCGATCCCTGACCCCGGGAGTTGTCTGATCCCAAGGAGGGTCCAATCATCGACCCAGGTGGGGGGAGGTGTGTCCAATCCCAAGGAGGGCCTGATCCCTAAACCCGGGGGGTATGGGGGTCCAATCCTCCCTGCAGCCTAGCCGGCCCGAGTAAATTAGACACATCCAACCTCATTAACATATTTAAAATGCCAACCTGCCTCTTGGGAGCGGGTTGGCTGCCCACCCCTTGTTTCACCTCAGTAAAACCCGGAAGTCGGCGTGTTAGAGCCGGCTTCCTGATGTGCTTTGATCTTTTTGCCCATTTAATCCCTCCACTCGCATTCGCTCACCCATGCTAACCCACCCCCCCCCCCCCCCCCGTATGTGCTGAGACAAAATGATTTTTAGACACTTGGGTGCCACAATTCACCTGTTCTGCCTCCGGGGCAGTGGGGGGCGCTACCGGTTCCCGTGAAATTGCATGGGAGTTAGTGGAGGCGCGAAAACGGTAGCGCCCGGAGCCGCTGCAATCTGGCGATAACGTCATTGCCGTGCGAGGTGCCCCCTTTTCATCCCGCACAGAAATTGGCCAGTGCCCCGTGAGGCCGCGGTGGCAATGCCCCCGCCAGCCAGATGGGATATCTCAGGCGATGCCTGCGCCAGCATCGCAGGTCACGAAATGGCCCGCCCACCCATCACGAGGCGAACCTTAATGGGGAGGTTCCGTGTGCTGCTATCTTTGTTGTTTCCCTCCCTTACCGATCGGGCCACTCACCACTCTTTTCAGTGCCGGGCTGCAGCCATTGCACCCCTTAGCCATGGTGGCCCAGTGGAGGCCTGCAAAAGGGTCTGCAGAGTTCGCAGCATCCCTTTCCTTTAACTAAAGGGGCGTGGTGTTGAAATGTGTCAGCACTACGTGGCGAGACCACGTAGCGCCCTCGAACCCGCCTCAAAAGGAGGTGGCGCTTGTGACTTCCTGCGGCCCCGCCAGGTGCAATAAGTCCTGCCTCACCTTGGTTACCGCCCGCAAATGGGGCTTAACTGAATTTTAACCTCTTGGTGCGCACTACAAGCAATTTGGGGATAGGAATTTCTCCCCCCCCCCCTCCCCCCCCCGAAATGGGGAGCACGCACCTCGTTTGAATGGTTTTTACCACAGCTGCGGTTCAGGTTGCCTCTTGAGCGACATTCTGCTTTTTGTTGTTTGCTTTTCCTTGGATCCGGAAGTCGCTCTTAATGGGGGCGATGGCAACACATGAGGGGCGGAAGTTGGGGGCGGTGCGGAGTGACCGCCGTGGTGATGTCATCACAGCGCCGCGTCACCGTGGCTCTTCCCTTCACTTAAAGGAGAGAGCCTCCGCGATTTTAAAACCTTGGTCCACTGGGCCACCAGGGAGGGTTTCGGCTGGGCCAGCAGCCTGGCACACGAGGGGGTGCCAGGCTGCCTTTTGGAGGCCTGGCCGAAGGGCATAACTGTCGGTCGACATGGCAGTCGGCCGACAAAATAAAAAGCATGGCGGCACCGGCAGTGCATCGTCCCCTTTAAGGGAAGCCGCACCGCCATTGCAGAAGGCCACAACCTCACTGGACCACCGGGAAAAAACATTTTTTGGCACCGCTGGGCGGGCTGAAGATTTTCAGAGGGGCATGTTGCCGTCGGGGGGAGAGGGGGCGTAGATCGGCGGTGCGCGCGGTGATGACGCGCTTATCATGGATCGGCAGCAGCGGAACAGTGAGGGATATCGGGGCGCCACCGGGAAACCTCAGGAGGGCAATTGCGCTATCAGCAGCCATTCCACGAAAAGTCGGCGGCCACTCCATTCTGCAGCGTGGCCGCCGATTTGCAGTGGTAACAGGCCTTAAGGAGTGGGGCAATTTCGGCCCCTTAATTTTTAGACAATGAAGCAGAAATTATGTGTAAGGAAGTTGCTTTCTAGAGAGTGGCAAGAGGAGATTGATTTGGAGAGATTAGCAGTACTTAGTGTCAGACTGGAAGGGAGTATACAGTGGTATCACCTAGGGTCGCTATTAGGATCACTGTTATTTTATATATATATAATAATGACCTAGACTGGGTATACAGGGCATAATTTCAAAATTTGCATATGGCCTGAAACCTAGAAATGTAGCAAACAGTGAAGAGGATAGACTTCAGGAGGACATACAGACTGGTGAAATGGGCAGACACATGGCATATGCAATTTAACGCAAAGAAGTGTGAAGTCATGCATTTTGGTGAGAAGAATGAGGAGAGGCAAGATAAACTAAATTATACAATTTTAAAGGAGGCACAGGAATGGCAAGACCTAGGGGTGTACAAACATAAATCTTTGAAGGTAGCAGGACAAGTTGAGAAGGCTGCTAAGAAAGCATACGGGATTCTTGGTTTTATAAACAGAGGCATAGAGTATAAAAGTAAAGAATTTATGCTAAACCTTTAAAAATCTCTGTTAGGCCCCAGCTGGAGTATTGTGTCCGATTCTGGGCACCACACTTTCGGAAGGATAACACATTTAATAGAGGTGTTCAAAATCATGAAAAGTTTTAATAGAGTAAATAAGGAGAAACTGTTTCCAGCGGCAGAAGGGTCGGTAACCAGAGGACACAAATTTAAGGTAATTGGCAAAATAACCAGAGGTGACATGAGGAGACTATTTTTTACACAGCGAGTTGTTGCGTTCTGGAATGCATTGCCTGAAAAGGTGGTGAAATGAGATTCAATAATAACAGTCAAAAGGGGGCGGGGAGGGGGTAGGGGAAGAGCAGGGGCGTGGGACTAATTGGATTGTTCTTTCAAAGAGCTGACACAGGCATGTTGGACTGAATGGCTTCCTTCTGTATTATTCTATGATTCTGAGTTCTGTGCTGAGAGATTTCCATCATTTGTTGTTATGCTGAGAAATTGTTTTTTTATGGCGCAGAGTTAATAGTTTTTTTAATTGTTGAGACAATAAAAGATTAAGGGGCTGAAATTGCCCCCTCCTTAAGCTCCATTACTGTCTCTTAAGAGGCAGTAATGGAGCGGATAGGCCTCACCGATGGAGGCAGATGGATGGGCCGACCCCTCCTATATTGCCCCCGGGCTGGGAGCGGCGGGAACGGGTTTCTGCGCCATCCATGCTACCA